>NC_081313.1:54885328-55251162 GCF_026419965.1 Kogia breviceps | reverse complement strand
TAGAGATTTTATTTAATCTTGGTTCCTACTACCTTGCACGATTAAAGAGTTTGGGATGGTTAAATTATAAAATTAATAGTAAAAAGCTATATGGGGCTTCCCTGGTGGTGCAGTGGTTGAGAGTCCGCCCGCCGATGCAGGGGGCACGGGTTCGTGCCCCAGTCCGGGAAGATCCCACATGCCACGGAGCGGCTGGGCCCGTGAGCCATGGCCGCTGAGCCCGCGCGTCCGGAGCCTGTGCTCCGCAACGGGAGAGGACACAACAGTGAGAGGTCCACGTACCGCAAAAAAAAAAAAAAAAAAAAAAAAAAGCGCTATATGCCATTATGTCTTTTAACATTTAGGAAGTTACAGCAACACACAAACAGGAATCATAGGTGACTCAAGTTTAATTAACTGTTATGTGTAGTCTTATAAAAACAAATTTTTGTTGAGAAAAGGAAAAGAAATAAAAGTACTGTTGATAATAGTCATATTCATGTAGAATTTGAAATGATATTAAGAACTCCGTTGTTATTAAACTTACATAAAATTATAAGGAAGTGTGTGCTTCACTATCTGGATTTTACACTGATTAGAATTTAAAGTTCCTTACTTTGTACACACAGATGTGAATTTTAAAAATAGGTGATACAGTGGTTAAGAATCCGCCTGCCAATGCAGGGGACACGGCTTTGAGCCCTGATCTGGGAAGATCCCACATGCTGTGGAGCAACTAAGCCCGTGCACCACAACTACTGAGCCTGTGCTCTAGAGTCCGCGAGCCACAACTACTGAGCCCGCGCTCCACAACAAGAGAAGCCACCGCAATGAGAAGCCCACGTACCGCAACGAAGAGTAGCGCCCGCTCAACTCAACTAGAGAAAGCCTGCACGCAGCAATGAAGACCCAATGCAGCCAAAAATAAATAAATTAAATAAATAAATTCAAAAAAATGCTTACAGTGCTGAGATAAATTTTTAGAAACAACTTGAATCTATGTCCAATTCTAGTAAGATAAATGTATTTTATGACACTAGAGTATGGGGTTCTGTGTAGAACACATAAGGTACCTATTATAAATTTAGTCAAGTCTTTTGCTGTTGTTATGAATAAGATTTAAAAAAAACATAGGTCAGTGAGTAAATACATAGGTTATTGAGTATATAAGGAAGGATTTTATTTTTAGCTATACTTTTGCCCAATATACACCATGTGCCATTGTACCTAGGAAGTCTTTGGAAAAGTGGGGAAAAAAACGCACGGTAAGAGTTGACTTAAAATTAAGAAAATATTTAAGGTAATACTGACATTTTCAGAGGCACAGGAAATTCTGCTACACACTCTTCCTTAGAAGAAGAAAGCAAAACATCAACTTATTTCAGGGAATAATGAAGTTAGCAGAACATAGTCTAACATTTTTGCTACCATTCCAAAAAAATCTTTTTAATAGGGCTTTTATATAATCTTATGCAGGTATTATCATCATTTCTTCTTTGTAGAAATTCAGTAGCTGTTTTCCCCTTAAGTATCGGACAGACAATACTGCAACCAACAAACTATATATTGTATTACACATCTGGGGTCTACCTGCAACATTCTACAAATGACACACCAGAGTGGGTTATCCTGGTCAGAGCATGTCAGATGCTGAGTGGGGCCTTTTGAACTTCAGACCCTTAAAAACAACAACAGCTTTGTTTTGAGATCTATATATATTTAAGGAGGGAGTAAACAGAAAGAAAGAACAAAGATCATGAAATCCCTTACCTCCTGTTGCTCCATGAATTCCCTATGTCTCCGAGCCGCCTCATGCCTCCATAACTTTAGGCAAACCAAAGCTCCAATGAGATAAACAATCATGGTGACAAAGAGGAAGATCATCGCTGCTATCTGTCCTCCTTCCACCCGGCAGAACGCTGCATTCACTGGCGTGTTAAATAATGGATAGTAGCAGAGTCCACCTCGGTTGGTGTCATTCACATAGACTATGGCTGCAGCCATGTACAAGATAAACAAGGAGACGTTAATTCCAAATTCAGTTAGGGGCCACCAATTTGAGTCCAAAAGAATGGTCCGATAATACATGGACATGCCAAGCACCAGAATAATAATGGTGGTGATCCAAGCCAATCCAGCAACCACAAGCACAAAAGGGGTTTTGGGGCCACTATAGTAATAGCCCCCATACATACTGCCCAGGCCACCAACGCCTCCCATGCCATAGGGCTGTGAATATCCGAACAGGTTATACCACTCGCTGTCCTTGTGAATGTACGCCGTGACACAAGCGAAGACGCCGGCCCCCAGAAGCAGCTCCACCACACCCAGAATCCGCAGCAGGCCTGCCCATGACTTCATGTAGGAGTACCTCAGATGATACTCCTCCACCTTCTCACTGTAGGTTCGGGCTGTGTGTGTGCGTCGGCCTAGGGATCCGTAGGGATCGTGGGGAAACATCGCCTCGGCCTCTTTCCGGGAACGACAGCTGCCTTCTGACCTGCCCTGAGGATCTTCGCAGGAGTTGGGGAGTGCACAGTGGTTTGGTCTTGCGGGAGAGGCTGGAGGTGAACACTCCACTCCATCGGAGATGTATCTGATGTCTGACACCGGCTTATCCCACTTTGGGTCCCTTCTCTTCCCTCTGAAGAAGTTCTTCCAGGACTCAGGGACAAAGCGCCTTACAGGCTTGAGGTCTGGCGCTATGGCCGGTTCCTCTGTGTCACCTGAGTAGAATTCTGGGCCGAATGGTGGCTGTAATGGGAGAGGGGGTGGTGGCAACGGATCAGCGCTCACAGCCAGCTCACTGTCGTGAAGAGTCTGGAAGGTTCTTACGGTGCCATCTTGATAGCCTGAGTCCCTTGGGACCTCATCGTAGTGCCTGTCCTGATTCCTGGATCTTCCGTCATTTGACAACATTTGTGATGTTCACACCTGGGGCCAAGATTAAAGTTATCACTTATGCTTAGTAATTTATCCTTTCAGTGATGCTGGTTTTATTCACTTAGTAGCAAATGATCATATTCAGGAAACCAACATGATCATATCTAATTATTATGATATATAAAAATGACAACATAAATCACGTACACTTTAAACATGTGTAACAATTATGTTAGCCAGGGATCTACTAATCATTCTATGAGATTTTAAGGGCAATCAAAAATTTAAATCTTAGCTCTTGATTAAAACATAAGTTGAATTTACCTATGAGCCCTATAAACAACAAAATGCAAAAAACCAAAAATGAGACTAAATTTTAATCATACAGGATGCTAACACATTCCAAGTAGAGTCCTTTCCTCAAATATCTAAATCAACATATTTAAGAGTTTGAACATGCCAAAATGTGATGGGTCAGCAAATACTCTTCACTTTCATTAACTCAAGTCTGCTTTGGAATGGCCCAGGAGAAGCAGTCTGATAAACACAGGGAGTGGAGAGTCCCTTTTCTAACTCGGGAAGTCGCGTTATGGGAGTTGCTTCTTCCACTCTTAATAGTATAACACTTCATACTAGATATAAAAAACTGAATTCTCAGAAAAAAAAAATCACCAAAGGCTAAGACTCCCTGAAAGTACAGCACAGAGCCGCAGCAATGGCCATGGACATCACTCTTTCCAGACCAATTATTTAAAGGTGACTTGCTGTTGCCATGGAAAGACTCAAAAAGTATCTTACAGGGTATTCAATCCACCTGAAAAATAAAGCATAGAAAAAGCACTGTTTATCAAACCTGTTGACTTCCTTCATGAAATCAATGACCTGGTCATGTATGTAAAAAGGAACCTATTTGCTAATATAACTACTAGGTTTAAGGCACAATGATTTTCTCCCTCAAATTGCTCATGAGGATTTACTGAAGACTCGCTGGACACATGGCATTGTACTTGGCACTGAAAAGGTCTCAAAATTAAAGCTGGTAATCCCACCTTTACGGTGTTGAACAATTTAGAAATTCCTAAGGCTTTGTTTTGTTTTACTTTGTAAAATGGAGATCTATCACTCAACAAGTATTTATCGAGTGCCTGCCATGCACCAGGCTTGCTGAAGATGTATCAGTGAACAAAGCCAATGGAAATCCTTGCCTTCACAGAGCTTAAATTCCAGTGGGGGGGCGGGGGTGACAGATGATACATAAAGCAAGTGAAATATATCAGATGCCAAGGAACAAAGTTAAGAAAGAGGATAAGAACTGCAGTGTGGACAGGGTGTTATAATTTTAAACAGAGTGACGAGGATAGTCTTCAGAGAGAACATGACATCTGAATATAGAAATGAAGGAGATGAGGGAGGAAGCCAGGCAGGTATAAGGGGTAAGTGTTCCACACAGATGGAACAGCTAGTGTAAAAGCCTTAAAGTGGGAGTGCCTGGCATGTTCGAGAACTGTTAAGGAATGGAGGCAGCAGCAGGGTGAGTGAGAGGGTGAGTAGTAGAATTGAGGCCATCTGAATCTTTTGGGCTTAAAAATAACTAGAGGGACTTCCCTGGTGGTGCAGTGGTTAAGAATCCGCCTGCCAATGCAGGGGACACGGGTTTGAGCCCTGGTCCGGGAAGATACCACATGCGTGGAGCAACTAAGCCCCTGCGCCACAACTACTGAGCCTGTGCTCTAGAGCCCTTGAGCCACAACTCCTGAGCCTACGTGCCACAACTCCTGAAGCCCATACACCTAGAGCCCGTGGTCCACAACAAGGGAAGACACCACAATAAGAAGCCCATGCACCACAATAAAGATTAGCTGCTGCTCGCCACAACTAGAGAAAGCCCGCGCGCAGCAATGAAGACCCAATGCAGCCAAAATAAACAAATAGATAAAATAAATTTTAAAAATAAATAAATAAAAATCATTAGAAAGATTTAGGCTTCTATTGGGAGTGAGAAGCCATTGGAAAATTTTCAGTAGAGGTCTGACATGATATGACTTATTTTAACCGGATCACTCTGGGTGCTCTGTTAAGAGTACATTCCAGGAGACAAGGGTGAAAAGAGGGAGACTGGCTAGGAGGCCACTGAAATACAGTTGACGCTTGACCAACATAGGGGTTAGCGGCACCAACTCTCTTCGCAGTCAAAAACCCAAGTGTAACTTAATAGTCGGTAATATGTAGTTGCGGTCCCGAATCCACGGATCCAACCAATTGCTGACCACGCAGCACTGCAGTCAGCACATAGTTATTGAAAAAAAACGCCTATAAGTAGACCCCTGCAGTTCAAACCTGTGTTGTCCAACTGTAATCCAACGGACCATGGTGGCAGCAACTTAGACAGCAAGAAGAGGTTAAACTCTATGTTCAGGGAATTAAAAATTTTTATTTTAGAAATTTCCAAACACAATAAAAAGTGGAAAGAACAGTATTATGAGCCCTTATGTGCCTATCAACCACTTTCAATAATTATCAATTTATGACCAATCTTGTTTCGTCTATACCCTCTACCTTATTCCTTTTGTCAACCGATTACTTTAAAGCAAATCCCAGACACCAGATCATTTCATCTGCAACATTTCTCCAACCCTCCAACTTAGTCCTGGGAGAAGCAGCCTGAAGAGAGTCTGAGATACCTGTTAGAAGTCCAGGTAAAGATATCAAGTAGGTAGTCTACCCACAGAAGGGTATATACTACCACAGACTAAATACAATCACCTGGGTACTGGGTGGAGCTGGAGAAGAGGTCTAAATTCTAGGGTCTTCTTATGGGCCACTCCAATTTTAGAGAATTACCTGAGTCCCAGCATGGTGCCCAATGCAAAGTAGGAGAAAAAATTTAGTATAGAAAAAAATTTCTATAACGATAGCAATTAGCAGGGTTTTTTTGTCTTTCATCGCTTTATCTGTTGTCTAAAAACATTTAAATTCTAGGAATGCATAGTACTACTATAATACTTGAAATACATTTTCCTAAAAATAGTAGAGGCAAAAGCACAACAAATTACTTTAGCAAGTTTTACTTATCCTTCAATATCTTTGATATACAGGCATTTAAAGGCTAGCGGTTGCTTAACTCACTGGCAAAAGTATGCTTCACTATAATGGATTTAATTCATGCTCACCTGTGAAATGTGGCTTATTTGAATTAGATCACCTTATCAGTGTTTAAAAAGCCAAAATTACAAACTTGAAGAATTGTGCAATAGCAAATTATGTAATTTTTGGAAAGGAATAATAGTTGTATTTTACATTTCAATGTCTGGATACCCCTAGCATCTCTCAGGGTGTCACTGAGAGTCAGTCCACTTAGAATCAGCACGCCAAGGCAGAGCGAGTCTTTGTTTTGTTCCAGCCCCCGGGGCCCGACTCCATTCTGTTGGCACACAAATCTCCGAAAGTCAAAGCGGTGGGAGGAGAAATCATTCTCCCCAGCGAAGTGTTACAGGAATCCAGTTGGTCACCTTTACACCAACAGAATCACCACTAATCTGGCTTTAAAGTTTTGCTGGCCCCGAGAAAGGGGCCGATTTCAGACGTTTCCAGGGGGATGGGAAATCCCCTGCGCTCTGAATTGAACCCTCGAGTGAGTGCCCGGGAATACAGAGCATCCTCGTCGGGGGTCCCTCCCCAGGCCGCGGCTCGGCGCTACGCCCCCGACCCACCAGCCTCGCTCAGTCCTCAGCTCTGCCCACCCAGGCGCGCGTCTCCACGTCAGGGAAATTACACTCTTCGTCTCCCGTGACTGTCCCCAAACTGGCCGGAACTAAGTCGGGCCGGACGTGCCTAGGTCGGGATAACCCCGCGCCCGGAAGGACCGCGGCTTCGCGGCCCGGGGGTGGGCGCGTCTCGCCCGGCACCTGTGTCCGCCGAATGAAACCTGGCTGGCCGAGGGGCCCTCCGGCCTCCCAGGCCCCCGCTCTCCCCGGAGCCCCGCACCCCTTACCGCGCCAGCGTCCGGCCTCGGGCGCAGGTGGTGGCCGGCCGCGCAGCGAACGCACTGCTCCTAGGGGCTGAGGGACGCCGAAGGGCCCCTCCGCGCCGCGCGCCTGCCTGGGGTCCGCCGGCCCCTCTCCGCCCACGTCCCGGTCACGTGCCCCCCACCCCACCCCGCCCCGGCGCCCCGCTCACCTGCGCAGCTGCCGGGAAGTGCTCGCCCGCCGCCCGCGGCTCTGAAACCGGGATTGGGAGCCGGGGGCGGGGCCGGGCCGAGCTGAACTTCGCCCCGCCTGGCTTTGTCAGGCCCGGACTCCCGCCTGGGGCCCGGGCGGGTCGGTACCCTCACCCCCACCGCACCTCACGGCAACAGCTAGGAGAGCTCTGGAAAGGTCGTTAAGGGTGAGAGCAAACCCTCCGGAAAGTTTTCTTCGCAAGGTTGCAGTCCCCTTCCTATTTTTGAAAAAGTTTGGCACTGAATGAAGAATTACGTACTATGCCCAGTGACAGATGGCAGGCCGTGCGTGTTAAGAATCATTGAAAGACTGGAAAAACAAAACAAATTCAACATTTTAATTTTGATATAAATTATGTAAATAGTTTCCAGAAAGTATCTAAAATATTCCACTGTACAACATATAAAAATGGTATCTGAAGAAGCTAGAGACCAGAGAGAAATTGTGAATAAGGCACAGTTTATTTACACTCTTAATTGCATCCTAATCTGTTTTATAATTCTTATTTACAACCCACAGAGTTTCTGTATTCTGAATTATTCCTTCACATTTTCTGATATTTGGCATAATGTTCAAACACACTTCATACACACTGACCTCTCCCAACACCACTCACAAGACTAAATAAATACTAGAGAAAAAGATTAAGAGATTATTTGAAGGTTTGATCTATTTACTTCAACGTGACAGAAATCAGTTCTCTGTGCTGAAATACTACGAGTGAAGAATTAAGAAACTAATTCACCTGAAAAGTCTATTATCTCTGTTCAAGTACCACTGAATAAAACGAATATGAATCTGTCAAGTAACAATCTCATGGGCAGGCTGCTTTCTATGTCTCATCACTCTCATAGTCTTCTATAATCATGTCTTCTTCTTCCATGTCTCGCTGGGCTGAAAAGGGCTGAGGCTGGCTGGCAGGCAGTTCACTCCCACTCTCCTGACTCAAAGGAAGAGACCAGGTTTCAGGTTCAGCTGTTTGAGTGCGTTCACCAAGCGCTTCCTCTGCAGGTTGCCCTCCACTAAGCTGGGCTTCATCTCCACTGTCCAGGTCTATCATTCCATGCTCCCTGTCAGTCAGGGCTTCCATTTTCAATCTGCCAGATTCATAACACAGGCATTAATAATAATCAAAGGAGGGGAGTCCTTTAAATTACACCATGACTGTGGTGATGATGAAGCCCTCTCCTGTAGTCTCTCATTTACCTTCCTTGTGCTGGTTAGCCAGGTGGTCCGATTTATTTAACAATATAAACAAAACTAAAAAGTAAATGACAAACTCAATAAATCATTACAACTTACAACACAACCAAGTCAATATCTTTAGTAAAGAGTTCTTACAAAGAAATGGAATAGGAAAACAGACATAAAACATGTACAGAAAGCTTACAGAAGAATGGTTACTAAATAAATTGCTCAACCTAATTTGTAATTTTAAAATGGAAATTAAAATAATATTGTCATCTTTCAAACTGGTAAAGACCTTTTTTTTTTTTTTTTTTTTTGCTGTACGCGGGCCTCTCACTGTTGTGGATGGGGCACACCGGACGCACAGGCTCAGCGGCCATGGCTCACGGGCCCAGGCGCTCTGTGGCATGTGGGATCTTCCCGGACCAGGGCACGAAGCCGCGTCCCCTGCATCGTCAGGTGGACTCTCAACCACTGTGCCACCAGGGAAGCCCAAGACCTTTTAAAATAATAAAACCCAGTGGTGGTAAGAGGAGAAAAGAACATGCTGAAATACTGTTAAGTGGGCATAAGATTGGCAAAATATTCTTGGAAGCAATCTGGCAATATAGAGCAAAGGTGTATATCCATTGATCCAGCAATTTTATTTCTAGGAATTCATCCTACATAAATAGTATTTGATATGCATGATGATTTAGCTTCAAGGAAGGCTGTGACAACAAAAGCTGGAAACAAGCTAAATGTACAAAACCAAGGTGTAGGAGGACTTCCCCTGTGGTCCAGTGGTTAAGAATCAGCCTTCCAATACAGGGGATGCAGGTTTGAACCCTGGTTGGGGAACTAAGATCCCACATGCCATGGGGCAACTAAGCCTGTGTGCCACAACTAGAGAGAAGCCCACGTGCCATTGTAATAAGTAGCACTGACAAATCCTGCCTCCCAATTCAGATCACGTAGCTCAACCAGTAATAGAACAGTGACTCCCATTCTTTAAATTACATCTTAGGAGGAAAAAGACAATAGAAGACAATGGTCTTCCCTTGATTTTGATGTCATAATCTTGTGGGGAAAGGAGCCAGTGAAAACAGCTGGTCCTTCTATGATTCAGAGGGAAGTGAGGAGAAAAGGGAAGTTTATAAAAGGTCTGAGCCCTGATCACATCCCAGTGGGATGATGCTGTAAGATCCATCCATCACAGTTTTTCTGTAAAAGGCAAGATGGGCTCCCAATAGCTAAGTCATTATAAGGAAGAAACCATTAACACTAGAAAGGCCTTTACTGAATCTATGAAGGCAGAGGGAAAAAAAAGCCCAGATAAGCAAGTTTTCCATTTGGGACCAGGAATAGGAGAACTAGTAGAAGGGGTAATAGATGCCATTTCTATCATTTACTTTTATCCTTGCAACAAGGAAGCAAGCACTTTTTAACCTTTTTTGGAATACCTGAGTGCATAATTTGACCTTACAAATAAGCCAAGCAGAAATGAACTACAAGCACTGTGTTAATCACTGACATTAGGCCAGAAGCCATTTTGCAACGGAATGAACAGTATAGATGTAGATTTATCTCTCTATTTTTTTTGGTTTTGTTTGGTTTTTTCTGTTTTTGTTTTTTTTAAACATCTTTATTGGAGTATAACTGTTTTACAATAGTGTGTTAGTTTCTCCTTTACAACAAAGTGAATCAGTTATACATATACATATGTTCCCATATCTCTTCCCTCTTGTGTCACCCTCCCTCCCACCCTCCCTATCCCACCCCTCTAGGTGGTCACAAAGCACAGAGGTGATCTCCCTGTGCTACGCGGCAGCTTCCCACTAGCTATCTAATTTACATTTGGTAGTGTATATATGTCCCTGCCACTCTCTCACTTCGTCACAGCTTACTTACCCTTCCCCCTCCCCCCCTCCCCACATCCTCAAGTCCATGCTCTAGTAGGTCTGTGTTTTATTCCCATCCTATCACTAATCTCTTCATGACATTTTTTTTCTTAGATTCCATATATATGTGTTAGTATACGGTATTTGTTTTTCTCCTTCTGACTTAACTTCACTCTGTATGACAGACTCCAGGTCTCTATTTTTTTACTTGTCTGAATTTTCTGTGATAAAGAAATAAAAAAGACAGTGCTCTTTTGAGGTAGTTCCTGATTACTGCAGTCTCCAAATATAGGCTAAGAACACCTCTTGGCATGAAAGCTGAAAAGGGGTTTTCAGCTATGCAAAATTTGTTGAACTCAAGGATTTTAAAGATTCCTCTGCTTCTGTGATTCAATTTAGCCTAATGTTCCATTCTGAGATGGTGAAAATAGCTGTTACATGTAATATATATAATAGATGGGTCTACAATGCAATCACATGGTCTCTGATCACTGGTATAACATGTATGTCTTGGCCTTTACAGATAACATTTATTGACTGTATCATGAATAAATACATAAGGTATTTTGTGGTTATTTCAGTAACAGCTCTTTGAAAACTAAAATGAGGAGCTTACCTTCCAAAGTGTCGCTTCAGAGGAAGTCTTCCAATATCCTGGATAAAAGAAATCTGAGCTAAAAGAGATTTTTAAAAAGCTTTAAATAGACATTTCTCCAAAGAAGAATAGCCAAAAAGCACATGAAAAGATGCTTAAAGTCACAAATTGTTAGGAAAATGCAAACCAAAACCATGAGATACTATTTCACACCCCTTAGGATGGCTATTATCAAAACACCCCATAAAACAACAAGGTTTGACAAGGATGTGGAGAAAGCTGTAGAAATAGAAAATGGTGTAGCTGCTGTGGAAAATGGTAAGGTAGTTCCTCAAAATATTAAAAACAGAATTACTATATGATCTAGCAATTCCACTTCTGGGTATACACCCCAAAGAACTGAAAGCAAGATCTCGAAGAAACATCTGTATATCCATATTTATAACAACACTATTCATAACAGTCAAAAAGTGGAAGCATATATGTATATGTATAGCTGATTCACTTTAATACAGCAGAAACTAACACACCATTGTAAAGCAATTATATACTCCAATAATGGTGTTAAAAAAAAAAAAGTGGAAGAAACTTAAGTGTCCAAAAACAGATGAATGGATAAACAAAATGTGGTAAATATATACAATGTAATATTATCCAGTCTTAAAAAGGAAGGAAATTCTGACACATGCTATAACATGGATAAACCCTGATGACATGCTAAATGAAATAAGCCAGTCACAAAAAGACAAATATTGTATAGTTGCACTTAAGTGGGTACCTAGGGTGGTCAAATTCATAGACTGAAAGTAGGTAGTGTTGGACTTCCCTGGTGGCACAGTGGTTAAGAATCCATCTGCCAATGCAGAGGACACAGGTTCGAACCCTGGTCTGGGAAGATCCCACATGCCACGGAGCAACTAAGCCCGTGTGCCACAACTACTGAGCCCACGTGCCACAACTACTGAAGCCCATGCGCCTAGAGCCTGTGCTCCACAACAAGAGAAGCCACCACAATGAGAAGCCTACGCATCACAACAAAGAGTAGTCCCTGTTCGCTGCAACTAGAGAAGGCCCATGTGCAGCAACGAAGACCAAACACAGTCAAAAATAAATGAAAGAAATAAATTTAAAAAATAAAATAAAATAAAAAGAAGTAAAGGGAGCTATAATGACAATGACTCATCAAATAGGGAATATCAGTAAAGAGAAGGAAATTGCAAAAAAGAACCAAATGGAAATTCTGGACTTGAAAAGTACAATAACCAAAATGAAATATAAAATGGTGTAGCTGCTGTGAACCCCACTGCAGGGGTTCAATAGTAGACTTGAACTGGGAGAAGAAATAATCAGTAACCTGGAACACAGACCAATAGAGACTATGCAATCAAAGAGAAAACAGAATGAAACTTGAGATACCTGTAAGCATTCCAACAAACACTAATGGAGGACTAGAAAAGAGGACAGAGAGAAATGAGCAGAAGAAACATAAAGAGAAAATGTCTGAAATGACATAGTAAAGTCAAAGAAATGGGATAAAAATTGATGAATAAAAAGAAAAGCCAAGGGCTTCCCTGGTGGCACAGTGGTTAAGAATCCACCTGCCAATGCAGGAGACACAGGTTCGAGCCCTGGTCAGGGAAGATCCCACATGCCTCAGAGCAACCAAGCCCATGTGCCACAACTACTGAGCCTGTGCTCTAGAGCCTGTGATCCACAACTACTGAGCCCACGTGCCACAACTACTGAGCCCACGTGCCACAACTACTGAAGCCCGCGCGTCTAGAGCCCGTGTTCCGCAACAAGAGAAGCCACCGCAATGAGAAGCCCGCACACCACAAGGAAGAGTAGCCAATGCTCACCACAACTAGAGAAAGCCCGCGTGCAGCAAAGATCCAACACAGCCAAAAATAAATTAAAAAAAAAAAGTCAGACCATAAGACTTAAAAAAAAAAAGCCAAAACATCCTATTTTTTACTAAATTTTATAAACCTAAAGTTTGCAAATCAAACACTACCTTACCTTTTAAAAAATCCACTACACAATACAATTAGGATTTTTAAAAAACAGCTTTTTGATATGGAAAACTTAAGAGTTGTGATCCTGGAATCTGAACTTTCTAGTGGATATAATGATTCTCTGGATGATTCCAATGTGAGTAATCCAAACCAATACTTCTCAAACTCCTCAAACATCTCCTGCATAAGAATCACCTGGAGAAACTTGCTAATTGATCTTGCAGATCAATTCAGTAGGTCTTAGTTGAGGCCTGAGATTCTGCATTTTTCTCAAGCTTCCAGGTGATGCTGATGATTCTGGTCCAAGGAGACTCTTACTAATCAAACCAATTCATTGTCCCACAGCTAGGAGTGGGACAAAGAATGTGAATGGCTGTGCCAATGTAAGTTGGTGGCAGTAGGGCTGGGACTGAAGGAGCAGCCTGCATTGTCAGGAGATAGGTTATAGACATAGGAATTAAGTAAACAAGTAAATATATTTAGCAAAGTGGGAGATGGGTCCATATCCACTAAAAGGAACCAGGACTCACTGAGATTTCTAAGTCCATGTAGGAAGAGTATGAAATAATCCTGGAACACTTTGTATCAGAAAGAAAGTACTCTTAAGAGTAAAGGCACAGAGTTACCTTAAAGCAGCTTGCACTGGCCAACACTGGACAATTTAAGTCCAAAATAAATAATGATAGAAACAACAGCTGAAAAACTACAGAGTCCATACAAATATAAACAAACAAATGGGGAAGAAGGCGAAGCAATACCTTACAGAAGAATTTATTAACACAAATACAGAAGGAATAATGCCATTAGAAAATCACTTGGCAACCATGATGGATTCAGGAAATAATTATCAAAAGATGCTATAGGGCTTCCCTGGTGGCGCAGTGGTTGAGAGTCCGCCTGCCGATGCAGGGGACACGGGTTCGTGCCCCAGTCTGGGAAGATCCCACATGCCGCGGAGCGGCTGGGCCCGTGAGCCATGGCCACTGAGCCTGCGCGTCCGGAGCCTGTGCTCCGCAATGGGGGGGGGGCCACAGCAGTGAGAGGCCCGCATACCAAAAAGATAAAAAAATAAAAAGATGCTATAACTAGTGGGTGAAATTTTAATGAGAAATAGGATATTTACATAGTCTCAAAGTGTCTCCCCACAAAACACTTAATAACTTTACATTGGAGAACCTGAGAGATGTTATCTTACCAAATAATAAAAGTTAACTTCACCAGCATGGTATAAATAGACATCATATTCCCCTTATGTGATGCACTGAGAAGAACACAGCATCACTTCTGTGGTATTCCTGCCCAAAATATATATCCTGAATCCACTCATGAGGAATCCTCAGATAAACCCAAATTGAGGGGCAGTCCATGTTATAACAATCTGCTTCAGAAATGTAATGTATGAAGACCACAGTACTATTCTAAATCGAAGGAGACTAAAGAGATAGCAACTAAGTAACTAAATGTATCATGTGATCTTACATTGGATTTCTAGACAAGAGAGAACAACTTTTTGTTGTTATTTTACAAAGGGCATTATTAGGACAATCGGCAAAATTTGAATGGAGTCTATAAATTACAAATAGAGTCTAATAATTAAACTATAAATTAGCAGTAATATATCAATATTAACTTCTTGATTTTGATCTATATACTGTGGTTATGTAGGAAAATGTCCTTGTTTTTAGGAAGTACATGCTAAAGTGTTTAAGAATAATGGGCATAATGTCTGCACTTTACTCACACATGATTCAGAAAAAATACATTTGTGTATATGTGTGTATAAAGAAAAAGAATAAAAGGCAAATATGGTAAAAAATCAAACACTGAGGAATCTTGGTGAAGGATATACAAGAACTTCTTTGTACCATTCTTCTAATTTCTAAGTTTGAAATTACTTCAAAATAAAGTTTAAAAACTAGTATAACCTGGGAGTTCCCTGGTGGTCCAGTGGTTAGGACTCCATACTTTCACTGCTGAGGGCCCAGGTTCAATCCCTGGTTGGGGAACTAAGATCCCACAAGCCATGCAGCACAGCCAAAACGATAAATAAATAAAAACTAGTATAATCTAAAAATAATAGTCAAGGATAGGGAACTCTCTGGATTCTGACTCACAGATTAATCATTCCCATTGCTCAAAAGTCATCTCACTTCTGCCTGTAAATACAGAATATTTTAAATCTTTAAGTATCAATATTCTTAAAAGATGACACTCTCATTGTATGAAGGCAGACATTTACTCTATAATCCTCTCGTCATAATTCATAAGGCAAACCCTATCTTTAAAATTTGAGTAGTTTTGGACTTTCCTGGTGGCGCAGTGGTTAAGAATCCACCTGCCAGTGCAGGGGACATGGGTTCGAACCCTGGTCTGGGAAGATCCCACATGCCGCAGAGCAACTAAACCTGTGAGCCACAACTACTGAGCCAGCATGCCACAACTACTGAAGCCCACGCACCTAGAACCCATGCTCCGCAACAAGAAAAGCCACCACAATGAGAAGCCTGCCCACAGCAACGAAGAGTAGCCTCCGCTCGCCACAACTAGAGAAAGCCCGTGTGTAGCAATGAAGACCCAACACAGCCAAAAATAATTAAAAAAAAAAAAAAAAAGAAAGTTTAAAAAAAACTTGAGAAGTTCGATGAGTTATGTAGTAGATTAGTAATATTTTCAATATTACACAAATTCAATATTACACAAATGCTGAAGATCAGCACCATAGACATGTGACCTAGGACTGTTAATGAAATGTGGCCCTTAAGACACACATTAAAAAAGAGAAAGAACTGATGGAAAAATTGTTAAAGTTCAAAAAAAGTAGACATAAACTGGGCAAGTGTGTATTGTCAAAGGCATACTAATTTTTTTTAGCATTATTTATAATTTCAAAACGTGGAAAGACAATGTAAATATACTATTAATGGATACTGCTTGTAATATTGAAATCAACCAATACCTATTAATAAGGTTGAATAAAATTATTATAAATTTTGAAAAAATATAACTTAGATCTGAATATACTTTTGCATTGCTGCTGTTATAGACTAAACGCTTCTGTCATGACAAATTCATATATTGAAATCCTAACCCCTGAAGTGATGTTATTAGGAGATGGAGCCTTGGGAGGTGCTTAGGTCATGAGGGTAGAGTCCTCATGAATGGGATTAGTGCCTTTAGATAAGAGAACCCAGAGAGAGCTCTCTTTTACTCTGCTCTTTATCATGTGAGAATACAATGAGAAGATGGCCACTGCAAACTAGGAAGCAGGCCCTCACCAGACACTGGATCTGCTGGCACCTTGATTTTAGACTTCCCAGCCTCTACAGCTCCTTTGCCGTAGTTATAAAATATGGAGCGCTATGCATGATAAGTGACAAAAAAAATTAGAGCTTACATCTAACATTTATATACGCACAGGAAAAAGTCTAGAAGAATTTACACCAATCTATCAAAAGGAATTACCCATGGTTATAGGGGACTTTCAATTTTTATTTTATGTACTTCTTTATTATTTAATTTCTTTCTTTTTAAATCAAAAAGCATGTATTAATTCTGATTCAAAAAATAAAGGGGAAAAAAACTTAGTGTCACTGGTACAGAGGAATAAGTTGATCCACAAAAACATAATGTTATAAAACACTACTTCTTGGGGATAAGGAAAACCCATGTTATTACCTTGATTTCTCATTGGAATGGTGAGCAAAGCAAGGTATGGCAACAGCTGAACTTGGAGGCATAAAGCTGGTAAGCAGAAGTCAGAAAAAAGTGCTTTTGCTGCCAGGCAATTTTCCCGATACTGCAGAGAAGGAAAAAAATGGTGAAATGAAAAATAAAAATTTAAATATGGATATTTATTCCTAGACTAAGTTTATTATATCACAAAGTATGTGGGTTTATATGCTACAAATATACTCTAGGAGTTTATCTGATCAGTCCCTTTTTTTTGGCCATGCTGGGCAGCTTGATTAGTCCTTTATAACTGTCCTAGCATTATCTAACAAAGCATTTTATCTACACAACTATTTCACACTTGATATAACAGCAATAAGAACAAGACTTAAGGGAGAAGAAAAACAAACTTAAAAATTAAAGGACTCCTGTTTATGAGCATACACATATCACAAATTACGTGAGGATAATGTTTCTCAATGAAAGAAGGTATTTTCTTCAGTTAAGAGAGGAACTATGTTACAGTGATGATAAGAGAAGTATGATCT
The DNA here is from genome assembly GCF_026419965.1 of Kogia breviceps. Taxonomy (NCBI): domain Eukaryota; kingdom Metazoa; phylum Chordata; class Mammalia; order Artiodactyla; family Physeteridae; genus Kogia; species Kogia breviceps. The sequence continues at coordinate 55,234,188 of NC_081313.1, read as the reverse complement.
CTGCCTTTCGGGTGCTCACAGTCTTAGATCATTTGTATGTAACAAATGCAAAATTAATATACATGCTATAAAGTGCAAAGCAAGTCAAAAAGGGACATAAATTGCTTAAAAGTAATGAAATTCTCAAAGAAATCCACTGAAAATTTTCTTAAGTAATGAATGATAGGTTCATATGTAGCCATATGAATTTAAAACTGGAAGACATCTTAGAGATGACCTAGTCCGGGGGTCACAAATTCAGATGCTATAGGAGTCAGGCAGTTAATAGAAATCACTGCAGTGGAACAGCTGGGGGAGGTGGTACTGACAACTCCCATCACCAAGGGGCAGATTATACTTGGCTTGAGCAGACTGCTGCCATGTAAAATATGGACCAGTGTTGCCTTACTTCCAATTTTTTTTCCAGGAGATTGCAGAAACTCTGCAGCCAGAAATCCTTATCTGAGTTTCAACTATTATACTAGTTTTTAAAGATTGGCAATTCATTTAAAAAAATCTGTGTGTGGGTTGTATTCAACTTGTGAGCCACCTGTTTTTGATCTCTAAATAATTCAATCCTCCATACTTATAGCTGTGGAAAATAATGGCATATTAAGTGAAATAACTTGTGCAGATAGTTAGAGGTAAAGCCAGGATTTATTTTCAACTGAAACAAAAATATAATTATAACTACAGGCATACCTCAGAGATATTGTGAGTTCAGTTCCAGACCACTGCAATAAAGTGAGTATCACAATAAAGCAAGTCACACAAATTTTGCGGTTTCCCAGTACATATAAAAGTTATGCTTGGGACTTCCCTGGTGGTCCAGTGGTTGAGACTGCGCTCCCACTGCAGGGGGGCACAGGTTCCATCCCTGGTCAGGGAAGTAAGATCCTGCATGCCATTTAGCATGGCCAAAAAAAAAAGTTACGCTCACACTATAGTCTCCTAAGTGTGCAATAGCATTATGTCTAAAAAAACAATGTACATACTTTAATTTAAAAATACTTCATTGTTAAAAATTGCTAACCATCACCTGAGCCGTCATCCAGTCATACTCTTTTTGCTTGTAGAGGGTTTGAAATATTGCTAGAATTATCAAAATGTGACACAGAGACACGAGGTGAGCAAATGCTGTTGGAAAAATGGTGCTGATAGACTTGCTTGATGCAGGATTGCCACAAACCTTCAATTTGTAAAAAACGCATTATCTGTGAAATGCTTTAATAAAGTAAAGTGCTATAAAATGAGGTAGGCCTGTATACTTTGATTCCAATAAAATAGGTATATGCTTTCAATTTTTGAGTGCTTTTTCCTTAAAAAAATGACTAAGCATTTAAGAAGACTCCTTTTCATGTTTTATCATAATTCTAAGAAAACTGTGGGCCTTAGCAACTATTTCTCATTAAGAATGAAAGATCATTTTTCTTTTTCAATTAAAAGAAAAAAACTTTATTGAGATATAATTCACATAACATAAATAGTTCACTCTTTGAAAATGTACAATTTATTTTTTTACCTTTTTATTTATTAGAAACCATTGGGGTTTATGCAAGGGTCGAAAACTTGATCCTCCTCCTTGGCAATGAGCAAATCCTCGGGCTTTGTTGGAATGTATCACACCTCTCGTAGCTATTGATGTACTATATTCCCTGAGTAAAGAGCGTGTCTAGAAAAGGAGACAAGATGTGAAATAAAGAAAATAAGAGATTTACAAAACAGTACTTATTGGTACTACTGACCCCCAAAAAAGGCTAATCATATTTAGTTACTATACGTTCATTTTTTTCAACCTCACCACAGTCCTAAAAATAATAGTGCTACAAAATTTTGAAGAAAATTCAACTGTGCCATAATAATCAAATGCTATGAGTGACTATTAACTGGATGTTGGATGGAGGTGGTGGAAATAACTTTAAATACATTTTTTTTTTTTTTTTTTTTTTTTTGTGGTATGTGGGCCTCTCACTGTTGTGGCCTTTCCCATCGCGGAGCACAGGCTCCAGACGCGCAGGCTCAGCGGCCATGGCTCACGGGCCCAGCCGCTCCGCGGCATGTGGGATCTTCCCGGACCGGGGCACGAACCCGTGTCCCCTGCATCGGCAGGCGGACTCTCAACCACTGCGCCACCAGGGAAGCCCTTAAATACATTTTTGAGATAACTGGGGAAACAGGAATAAGGACAGTATATTACTGAATTTATGCTTATTTTTTTAGGTATGATAATGCTATTGTGGTTTTAATAGAGCAATGTCCTTATGCATGCTTAAGTGTTAAGTGTTGTGATGCTACAATTACTTTCCAATTATTCAGCCAAAACAAGTGTATCAATACAGATTAAGCAAATGTGGAAAAATGTGAAAAACTGGTGAACAAAAGTTAAAGGTATTCAGGTATTCATTGTATATTCTTTCTATTTGTCAACAGGTTGGAAAATTTCAAAATAAAAAAGAAGCAATATAGGGCTTCCCTGGTGGCGCAGTGGTTGAGAATCCACCTGCCGATGCAGGGGACACGGGTTCGTGCCCTGGCCCGGGAAGATCCCACATGCCGCGGAGCGGCTGGGCCCGTGAGCCATGGCCACTGAGCCTGCGCGTCCGGAGCCTGCGCTCCACAACGGGAGAGGCCACAACAGTGAGAGGCCCGCGTACCACAAAAAAAAAAAAAAAAAGAAGCAATATAAAAAAATTAAGCAAATGCCACCGCTGAATAATGAAACTCTAAATATATAACAGAAACTGTATCATAACTGTTTAAATGATGGAAATATGGCTAGTGTGACCAGGGAACTGAATTATTATTTATTTTTTTTTAATTTTGGCTGTGCTGGGTCTGAGTTGCAGCATGTGGGATCTTTAGTTGCAGCATGTGGGCTTCTTAGTTGCGGCTTGCATGTGGGCTTCTTAGTTCTGACATGCGTGTGGGATCTAGTTCCCCGACTAGGGATTGAACCTCAGGCCCCCTGTATTGGGAGCACAGAGTCTTACTCACTGGACCACCAGAGAAATCCCTGAATTTTTAATTTAATTTAAATAGCTACAAGTGTCTAGTAACTACTATACCAGTCAGAGCAGAGTTAAACTGTTAAGAAAAAATAAACTTTATAGTGAATAATTTCAAATGTGCAAATAAATAAATAGATAAATTTAAAGACCATCAGAAAGTATAGCAAGAAGCACAGGGGACTTCCCTGGAGGTTCAGTGATTAAGATTCCACACTTCCACTGGAAGGAGCATGGGTTTGATCACTGGTCAGGGAACTAAAAGTGCATGCCACGCGGCATGGCTAAAAAATTTTTTTAAAAAGAGAAAGAAGAGGGCTTCCCTGGTGGCGCAGTGGTTGAGAGTCCGCCTGCCGATGCAGGGGACACGGGTTCGTGCCCCGGTCCGGGAGGATCCCACGTGCCGCGGAGCGGCTGGGCCCGTGAGCCGTGGCCGCTGAGCCTGCGCGTCCGGAGCCTGTGCTCCGCAGCGGGAGAGGCCACAACAGTGAGAGGCCCGTGTACCGCAAAAAAAAAAAAAAAGAGAGAAAGAAGAAAAGATAGAGGCACAGTTCCTTTCCTTCTGTCTACTTTTCAATGGTTGTCAAGTTTTCTGACTATGTATTAGTTTTATAATCAGAAAATAACTTTAGAAAAAAATTAGTGTATATTATCATAGAAAAATCAGATTCACTGCTGAAGTTTCACTGGGTTAGATGAATTAATTTTGTCATAGTTATTAAGAAGTTACGTAAAATAATGTCAAATCAGTATGAATAAAAGTAAACTTTCTTTCTCAATTCTGAAGAAATAGTCATAAACAAAAACATGTAAGTCAAATGGTCTTACATTCCAGTCACCACTGAGGATATCTGCAAAACTCAGAAATTCACTGGCTCTCACAAGATCATCCACTTCCGTGAAGAAATCTACGTAGTTCTGGTGAAGATATAAATTAAATAATTCTCCTGGCATGTGTGACATTTCTACTACTTCCTATAAAAAGAAGTATATATAATTTTGGTAAAAATTCAGTGGTCAAATTTACATGGACACATATTTAACATTAATAGTAAACAGCCTGTAAATAGTACTAAGTGTTATTAAAGACTTTACCTCAGGTTGAACAAGCAATGTATCCCGCTCATACTCTGATAAATGAGTAGGCAATCGAGGTGAGTCTAATTCTGTTACAGATGCTCCTATTAAAAAAAAATATCTGGAGTTATTAAAAATAACACCACCTTTATAATTATATAGCACCTCTCATTTGAAGATTTTTCAACAGTTGGTTTTAATGTTTAATCCCACTCATAATCCAAAAATACTCTACCTAAATACATTTTTCTGCTATGTCTTTCTTAGGCCCTGCCAAAGAGCATCTGACCTAGTCCTAGCTCTTTCTTGTAACTGAACCAAATATATGACATTTTAAAAAATGTATTTTATTTCAATTGTAAGATAATAACAGATTTTTTTAAAATGTATAAGGTTTTCTTACGTTTACAATATAGTATTTTCCCCAAAGCTCTGAAGAGAAAAAGAGAAACATCTTTGCCACCAATAGCTTGGACCTCTTGATTTTCAAATATCCTATCAGGTTTTTGTCTTCCTTTTGATTTTGACAGCACAGCATCTGATTTTAAAGAAGACATTCGATTTTTCCTTGGCCATAAATTGTTCTTTCCTAAATAATATACACCCAAGAAACAATATTTAAAATTAAATTAAAATATGAAAAATAAAACAGAACATTTCAGATATAGTTACACTAGGTATTTTAATTTAAATGTTTTTCTAATAAATAATTGTGAAGTATACAGAGTCAGAGTCCTCTTTCAGTTACTAAACTATTAAAACGAAATAAAATGTCATCTAAAAGTATGTCATGACACAGATTTCAAATTTTCACATACACAATGACATACTCTAACATGGTCATATCACCTTGGTTTCTCATGGTGTTAATGGCAAGGTACTATTCTTGGTGCATGGTATGTATTAATTAATTTAGTCCTCATAACAACCTTATCAGAGGAGAACTATTATTATACAGAGTAAAGAAATGAAACATAAAGAGGTTAAGTAACTGGCTAAAGGTCAGCAGCTAGTAAGTGATTTGAATCCAGACAGTCTGGTTCTGCAATCCATGCTAACAATGATGCTATATTACTTCTTTACTGATTTGGGCAGTCTCCGATTTATGAATATGCCCGTGTTCAAATTTCACTGGGAAATCTACGTTTTAAAACTCAGGGACTCCCTGGTGGTGCGGTGGTTAAGAATCTGCCTGCCAATGACGGGTTCGATCCCTGGTCCAGCAAGACCTCATATGCTGGGGAGGAACTGAGCCTGTGTGCCACAACTACTGAAGCCCGGGTGCCTAGAGCCCATGCTCCGCAACAAGAAAATCGACTGCAATGAGAAGCCTGCACACCGCAACGAAGAGTAGCCCCTGCTCGCTGCAACTAGAGAAAGCCCACACGCAGCAACAAAGATCCAAAGCAGCCAGAAATAAATAAATAAATTTATAACAAAAACAACTCAGAATGCAAGACCTCAGAAAACCAGCCTAGGGTATTAGAAAAACACAGGATCTAGGTTTGAATCCTACTATTGTCTATCTCATTAGGCTGATCTGAGAATTAAATGAAAAAACATATAATTGCTAATACAGTTCCTGACCCACTATTATTTTCTTCCCTCTGAAATTTCTGAACTCAGAGCAATAACGTTATAAATGGTAGTTAGGATCCCAAACTGACCCATCCCTAATTCTAGTAGTGAACCTAAGCACAATTTACATTTATGTTTCTACAGCAAGAAGCAGAATTCTGATTTCAGTTGTGTTAGGATGTCCATTTCTGTAGAGTTATTTTGAAAAACAAAGATGTAACTACATGAACAGGTTACACTTGTGGGTAGAAACTAGGATTTCAGGTGGATTTTGAGAGCTCCAAAGAGCTTTTAACTTTTTAAGGTCAACTCCTCAATGTTAAGCATCAAGTAGGTCACTTGTTAAATGTTTTCTGATGAAGACTGTATGCAGTAAACTATGATCATTAAGAGCAAACATTAACTCATTGCTATTAGTGGGGCTATCTCTTTACTACAGCATGGCTAGGGACCCCTTTTATATATTAACAAGTGGAAATGCATTTGTTAAACATATCATATATGAACTATTATTAAATTCATTAACAGCTGGCCATTTGAGCACTGAATGTGTGTCAAGCACTGGAATAAACACTCTGCAAGGATTACCTCATTCTTCACACATCTCGATCAGACAAGTTCTCATATAAAAGGTGAAAAAATAAAGGCATGGAAAGATTAAGTAACTTGCAAGATTCAGTCACTGAAAAGTGGCAGAGCCAGGATTTTCTCTCAGGAAGTCTCATTCCAAATTAACTTTGAAAGGTAAAGTGGCAAACCATGTAAATAAATCAGCTTTTGTCTTAGATGTATAAATATATATGGTGACACATTTATAGTGGTATGTGTATGCATGTGTACATACCTAATTTTATTACACTGTCTCAATAAAAAAATATTAAGTGGAGATAGGTATATACCAATTTTAAGTTAAAATGTTTAGTTTAATTTCATTTCATGAAAAATTAAGAAAAAGTTAGTCACCTACATAATACCATAGGAGTGTATCTTTTCCAGTTACCTGTTGAAGAAGAAAACTGGAGGCTGTTTATTGCACTTCTGATATCACCAGAACATCCTTGACAGAGCAACTCTAGGGAAGTTTTATCAGGGACAACAATCTTTCCTCCATCCTAAAATGAAAAAATTGAAATTAAAAAAGCTATTTTCTAAGCAAAAAACAAACAAAACCACCTATTTTCTAAACTTAATGGAAGTATAATAGAAGCTTTCCAATCGGAATGCTAAAAAGCCTACATGTTAAACAACAGTCTGCTTATGAAGGTACAAGTGTCAATGACATCACAGTTTAAGGTAAAATTTCAAGGTTATAAAATATCACTTTACTTTTTTACTTGGACTAGGTTATATTTTGAAGTTCTCTCTCTTTCGCTATATATATAACATACATACAAATATATAAACACACACACACATATGCATAAATACGTGAATACGATATATCACCTATCACACCCTTGGAAGATCAAGTATAAGACAAGAAAAACTTATCCTCTCTTCCCCCTCAGAAACTCCTAATAGTTTACATATTAAGTTATGACAAAATAACTTAAGCTGAATTCATGTGATTGTTCATAGATGATCCCATTTCAGCTCTTGACAGAAAAATAGTACTGTGCTATGATCTTATATATATATATATATATATATATATATATATATATATATACACACACATATATATATATATATATATATATATTTTTTTTTTTTTTTTGCGGTACGTGGGCCTCTCACTGTTGTGGCCTCTCCCTTTGCGGAGCGCAGGCTCCGCGGCATGTGGGATCCTCCCAGACCGGGGCACGAACCCATGTCCCCTGCATCGGCAGGCGGACTCTCAACCACTGCGCCACCAGGGAAGCCCCAATATATATATATATATATATATATATATTTTTTTTTTTTTTTTTTTTTTTTTTTTTTTTTTTTTTGCGGTACGCGGGCCTCTCACTGTCGTGGCCTCTCCCGTCGCGGAGCACAGGCTCCCGACACGCAGGCTCGGCGGCCATGGCTCACGGGCCCAGCCGCTCCGCGGCATGTGGGATCTTCCCAAACCGGGGCACGAACCCGCATCCCCTGCATCGGCAGGCGGACTCTCAACCACTGCGCCACCAGGGAAGCCCCCAATATATTTTTAACTTTATTAACCAAAGCTGTTTCAAAAGTTCTTTATGAAAGTTATCCTTTTGCTCCACAGATCCCAACTTTGTAACATTTGTTAACATTTTAGGAGGAGCCTTTCCAGACCACTTTTTGTGCACACATATCTGTAAGTAAATATAGTATCTGTAAGTATATATAGTATCGGTAAGTATATTCAGAGTTAATTTTTTAAATATAAGTGGGATCACATAATATGTATTATTCTATAAATTAATACCATTCTTTGTGATCTTTCTATGTTAGTACCTTTACGTCTATATAATTTTTAAAAATGTTATGGGTAGACAGTAATTTAACTAATATTTCCCCCAATGAAGGGACATTTACAGTTTCCACTTCTTTACTATTCCAGACCTACATATATAATATACATACAGCCGACCCTTGAATAATGTGGGGTTAGGGACGCCAGCCCTCCTCACAGTCGAAAATCCAACTTATAAATTTATAGTTTTCCCTCTGTAGCTGTGGTTCTGCATCCTCGGATTCAACCAATCATGGATCAGTAGTACTGCAGTATTCACTACTGAAAGAAATGCACATATATGTGGCCCATGCAGTTCAAACCCATGTTGCTCAAGGGTCAACTGTATACCTTTGCCAACATGCATGAACATTTCTGTAGAAGCAGAGGGCCCTTCAAAGTGTCTGTAACATTTACCAGTTTTATTTTTCCTAGCAATGGTAGGTGAGAGTGTTCATTTTTCCATATATTTGGCAACCCTGTATATAAATCTTAAATTTTTTATACTCTGATATGTGAAAAATGTTACCTGGTTTAAATATGAATTTCTCTGATTACTATGTAGGGCTGAACACCTCTCATGTTTACTATCCATTTGTATTTCTTTGTGTACTGGCTTCTGTTCTTAGCCTTTTTTTTCTTGTAGGCATACTTTTATGTAATCAGGTATTAGTGGGGCTTCCCTGGTGGCACATTGGTTAAGAATCCGTCTGCCAGTGCAGGGGACACGGGTTCGAGCCCTGGTCTGGGAAGATCCCACATGCCGCGGAACAGCTAAGCCCTTGTGCCGCAGCTACTGAGCCTGCACTCTAGAGCCTGCAAGCCACAACTACTGAAGCCTGTGATCTAGAGCCCGTGCTCTAGAGCCTGTGCTCCGCAACAAGAGAAGCCACTGCAATAAGTCCGCACACTGCAATGAAGAGCAGCTCCCACTCGCTGCAAGTAGAGAAAGCCTGTACACAGCAATGAAGACCCAACACAGCCAAAAATAAAATAAATAAAAAATAAAAATATATATTCAGGTATTAGTGCTTTTCTGTTAAAAAAACTGCAAATATTTTCTTTCATTCTCATGTTTGTCTTTTATCTTTGTTTACCATGCCTTCTGTCATTTCCTAAGTTTTCCATTTTTTTTAAAGTAAATCCATGGCTTTCAGGTTTTTGTTTCTTGCTTAGAAGACTTCCCCCCAACACAAAGTCAGTATTTTTTCCTAATACTCTTCTAATTTTTGTATTTAAATCTTTAATCAAGGTTTAAATTATTTTTGTCCATAGTATGAACTAAAGAGGCAAACTTATGTTTTTCTATATGAATATCCAATTGTTCCAACACCAGTTGTTAACAATAGTCTACTCTCCTTCCCCAGTGATGTAAAATGCCACTTCCATTATATAAAATATTCCCATTTACACATACTGATCTATTTCTGTGCTGTCTTCTCATTTTATTCTTCCATTCGTCTATTACTGTGCTAATACCACACTGCTGTACTTCCTATAGTTTCATCATATTATGTTCCAATACCTAGACAGCAAGTCTCTCTTCATCACTCTTTTACAGAATTTTCTTGCTCATGCCTTCTCTTCCAGATTAACTTTATTTTTATTGGGAATACATTTACCTTAAAAATTGTTTTGAGAGGAGTACTTGTTTTTGAAAAATTCTAGATATGGATTACTTGCCAGTAAGGAAATATAATTTGAAATTATAATCCTTGGCAGCTGAAGAAAATACTATGGATGTTAATTACTGTGAACATGGCAAATATGGGTAAGATGTATGATCAGCAGTTCCTTTCACACTTTATATACCTAATGATATCAGAAAATATTAAAGATCTTTCTTCCTATGAACACATTTAAACTTAAAGAAAAACACTGAAGATATTCAACACTCTTTCTTATTATAACTCATTCACTCAAGACGTCAACATTCTTCCCTAATATAATTAACTAAGCTACAGAATACCAGAGATTAAACTTTCCTTTAAATCTTCTTATACTATCATTATCATCCTTGGAGACTCCAGACAGTATCATAACACTTGATTTTATATTTGATTTATATTTACATGTAAATATTGTGCTTGTTGCTGCTCCTTTTATGTAACATTATCAATGATGATATCAAAAGTATACTAGTTCCAAAATTCTTACAGATCAACTATTTAAAGTAAAGCACATTAACCACATAACAAAGAAGTTATGGTATCTCCTTTTACTAATTTGCTAGAGTAAATGCCATTTGCAATTTAATGACTTAGTCTTAAAAGAAGTTGTGAGTAATGTGATATAGTACTATGATGCTATTTTTATTATTTCTTCAATGTTTAATAAATAGCTTATAATTATCATGCTTATAGTAGAAAACAGATTTTTTTTTCAAAAAGACAATAAAAAAATCACAAGTAATCCTACCATCCAGAATCACACTTAGCATTTTTTTTTTTTTTTTTGTGGTACGTGGGCCTCTCACCATTGTGGCCTCTCCCGCTGCGGAGCACAGGCTCCGGACGCACAGGCCCAGCGGCCACGGCTCACGGGCCCAGCCGCTCCGCGGCACGTGGGATCTTCCCAGACCGGGGCACGAACCCGTGTCCCCTGCATTGGCAGGCGGACTCTCAACCACTGCGCCACCAGGGAAGCCCACACTTAGCATTTTTATGTATTTCTTCTAGTATGTATAGGTTTATGTATATATGTGCATTGTGTTGTCATTGACAACTGTATCTTTTGTTTTAGCACAGTGAATTGGAGTCAGAACAAAACTTAAACTCATCTGATACTTAATAATCATGGAATAGTTATTTCCCTCCAAAGTTCAGCTTCCTTACCTATAAAATGGGGATAATTCTGTATGGTTGTGGTGAGGGTTTAATAAGATCAGGTATGTAAAAATACTTTGCATAGGGCTTGACAGATATATCAAGGGCTGGAAATATCATTTCTATTGTTGGAATTATCATGTAACTTCGCATCTTGTTATTTTTAACTTGACATTAAATTGTATTTCCTCACGTCACTGAATATTTTCAAAACGCTAATTAATGACATAATAGTTCACCACAGTAACTGCTTCCTCTATTACTGGACTCAGAGTGTTTCTAATATTTCACTATTAATACCTGTACTTATTCAGCTAAATGCTCTACATATATACATTATTTTGTTTAATCCTCAAAAATAACCTCTCCCTTGGAGACTTCCATCAGTTCCTGTGATCCAGCACTCCAAATATATTATGATGTAAGATCCAGTTGATTTATAGCAGTAGGGCCCCTTAGAACCATGCTGCTGGGAGTAGAAGTTTCATCAATTTATTTTAACATCATCTTGATTTGAAAGATAGAAAAAAATGATGCGTTAAAAGTAACAGCTATGGGACTTCCCTGTGGCGCAGTGGTTAAGAATCCGCCTGCCAATGAAGGGGACACAGGTTCAAGCCCTGGTCTGGGAAGATCCCACATGCCACGGAGCAACTAAGCCCATGCACCACAATTACTGAACCTGTGCTCTAGAGCCCGCAAGCCACAACCACTGAGCCCACGTGCCATAACTACTGAGCCCACATGCCACGACTACTGAAGCCCGTGCGCCTAGAGCCCGTGCTCTGCAACAGGAGAGGCCACCAAAATGAGAGGTCCATGCACCGCAATGAAGAGTAGCCCCTGCTGGCCGTAACTAGAGAAAGCCCCCATGCAGCAATGAAGACCCAAAGCAGCTAGCTAGATAGACAGATAGCTAGCTAGATAGATTAGATAGATAGATAAATAAATAAATAAATACAATTTATGGGGGGAAAAGTAACAGCTATTTCAGGGACTTCACTGATGGCACAGTGGATAAGACTCTGCTCCCAATGCAGGGGGCCCAGGTTTGATCCCTGGTCAGGGAACTAGATTCCACATGCATGCCACAACTAAGAGTTCGCATGCCACAACTAAGGAGCCTGCCTGCCGCAACTAAGACCCCGCTCAACCAAATTTAAAAAAAAAAAAAAAAAGTAACAGCTATTTCAGAACAGTGTTAGTATACTTAACACTATTGAACTGGATGGTTAAAAATGGTTAATATTTCTAATACATAATACAGCTAATAATACTGTATTACATATTTGAAAGTTGCTAAAAGAAAAAAATCTTAAATGTTCTCACCACAAAAAAGAAATGGTAATTACATGACATGATGGAGCTGTTAGATAACCCTACAGTGGTAATCATTTTTCATTACATAAGTTTATCAAATCAATGTGTCATACACCTCAAACTTACATGATGTTATATGTCAGTTATATTCAATAAAGCTGGAATAAAATGGTTAAGATGGTAAATTTTATGGTATGTTTTTTAATCAAAATAAAAAATATATTAAATCTTTAAAAATGACAACAAGACACAAGTAGAGTTGGACTGTTGCTGACTAATGGACCTAGATGCCAGAAAATAGCTTTTTGCTAACAGATACAATTTAGAACACTAAGCCAAGCATAGGGAAATTTACATCAATGTGAAAAAGAAAATTAAGTTTAAAAGTAGAAAAAGGTTAAGGATTTTTTAAATTAGTATTTCCTACATTTTCTAAAATGACATGCTTTATGAGTGTAGTTAAAATTTTTTAATTTAAAACACTGAAATAGGGCTTCCCTGGTGGCGCAGTGGTTGAGAGTCCGCCTGCCGATGCAGGGGATGCGGGTTCGTGCCCCGGTCCGGGAAGATCCCACATGCCGCAGAGCGGCTGGGCCCGTGAGCCATGGCCGCCGAGCCTGTGCGTCCGGAGCCTGTGCTCCGCAATGGGAGAGGCCACAACAGTGAGAGGCCCGCGTACCGCAAAAAAAAAAAAAAAAAAAAAAAAAAAAAAACACTGAAATAGTTTGTGTCTCTAACTCCTCAAGTTTATATAATACTACTTAAGTTTGGCTTTCTATAATTACAATGTAAGATTCATATTAATCAGTTCTTAAAAGACTTACCTTATTAGCTTCTTTTGTCACTATTCGATTAAGAAACTTCATCATAATTGTTGGAGCCACAGGGTTGAAACTGTCAAAGTTTTATAAAGAAAGATAGAGGTTACATGATTAATTTAAAAATACAGTATGTATATGAAATTTTAAGAAGAAATTTCATTCTTACCTAATATTTGATATAGCACACTCTTCCTGAATTTCTTTGGGAAACAGTAACCTTTGATTATTATCTCCACTGAGACTGTCAGAGATTATAAATATTAGAGGACATCGACCAATCTGCACGTACTTCCTAAAATTACAAGATAGCAAGCAAGGCTGAAATTTAAATCACCTGTCATTTAATCTGGAGTTTTAGAAAAGTTCACTGAAACTCACCTCAGAACTTCATGTAAAGTATGAGAATCTCGATAAAACTGGTTAGGTAAATCCTACCAAAAACAAAGGAGAAACACTAGCTCAGTTTTATTCCCATGTAAATTTATTTTCAGATTTATATTTACCAAAACAGGAAAAATGTTATCTATTCAATATACTGTAACCAGAATTTTTGTAGAAATTAAGGGAGACATCAAATAGCTGATGTCCTAAATAGTAATACACATCAATGGGATTCTGATAGCAAATTCCTTAGGGTCACTACAGATTATAATATTTTTACTAAGACGTCACTTTCCAAATATTTTTTGCCTTTCTATATTTAGGCCATTAAATTTTTAAAGTTCATTAACCTGTAGCTACTCTATCCAAGTTTACTGCAAGAAACTTTAGGTTTCTTCTAAAGCACAAAGCCTTTGTTATATTTTACCAGTACTAATACTATGGAGAGAGTAAATGTCATTATCAAATAAAATATATCTTACAATTGTTTATTCAATAGCTATAGCAGAATTTCAAAAGCTGTCCTTACTTCAACTAGAATTATCTTCTTATCAGTTCTCAGATCATCTCCAAGCATTTGTAGTTTGTTATATTTTGTCGCTCTTAGTAGAAACTCTTTAAAAACTGCTATCTGAGACTGATAAGGAAATACATGGAAGCTTGATTCTGAAAGGAAACATATTTAACACTTTTATTTTCAACCAATTATATACACATCAGCATTATACATATGTATGTAATATACATATACGTTAATGAATACATTTACATATACATGAAGGAGCACACAATATTGTAGACTGTTTTTCAATTAGGCAAAACAATTCAAATTTAAAATAGAATATTCATTTCAAAAGACAAAAGTCACTATGAACAACAGTAACTTTTCTGTACCAATGAATGTAATATGGAGTTAACTGATTTCAGAACACAGCTGTTAGTATAAAAGTCATACAATTGGTAAAAATATTTATGACTCTGCCTACACATTGAAATTCTCCCAATTAGTGCATGACGATAAATAAGCTGTTTTCAGTAACAGTAAGTTTTAATTTAATTTAATAATAAGTTTTGGGCTTCCCTGGTGGCACAGTGGTTAAGAATCCGCCCGCCAATGCAGGGGACACGGGTTTGAGCCCTGGTCCGGGAAGATCCCACATGCAACAGAGCATCTACGCCCATGAGCCCCACCTACTGAAGTCTGAGCGCCTAGAGCCTGTGCTCTGCAACAAGAGAAGCCACCGCAATGAGAAGCCCACACGAAGAGTAGCCCCCGCTCTCCACAACTAGAGAAAGCCTGTGCGCAGCAACAAAGACCCGATGCAGCCAAAAATAAAAAATAAATAAAATAAATAATCTATTAAAAAAATAATAAGCTTTAATGACAAAAAGAGAATGACTAATTAGTGAATTTGGGAATAAGGGAAGAAATATTTTATACAGAAGACTGTAAATAAAGACTTCCTAGGGACTTCCCTGGTGGTCCAGTGGTTAAGAATCTGCCTTCCAATGCAGCAGACGTGGGTTCAATCCCTGGTCGGGGAACTAAGATCCCACATGCTGCAGGGCAACTAAGCCTGCGCGGTGCAACTACTGAGCCCGCGTGCCACAACTAGAGAAACCCAGGCACTGCGACAAAGACCCAGTGCAGCCAAAAAAAAAAAAAAAAACCCAACTTCCAAGATTGTCAAAAGTAATGTTACTGTTAGAAAGCAGTAGAAATTCCAAGAGTATGGGATACTAGGAGCATAAGGGTATGCATACTAAAGATATAGTATGCACAGAGAATATTAAAGAAGAGCCTGAAGAAAGAATTTTGAGGAGCTCTCCACGTTAGAATATAATCGTCCTTCTACAGAACCCCTTGCACTTCAAAATGGCCTAGGAGATTTGGATACCCCTAGCTTAGTTACCTAAAGCAGCAGTAAGACAGATATGAAATTTAAAAATGATCGTGCTGGAGTTTATGAGCATATATGTGAAGTTATATCATACTACGTCTTTAAATTGGTACTATCATTATTTTTGGATGTTTGTCTAAAGCCCCCTTTCGAATTCCAAAGACCTTCACTGCCATATACTTTGATTTGATTCTAAGAGGTCTGATCTAAACTCTTGTTTGGAAGCAAGTTACTTTAACATTTTTTAAGGCTTGATTTACATTTCAACAGAGTTCATTTACACAGCTAGAGCCTAGGAAAAAAGTACATAAATAATGCAAACTGATTAGCTTGTTATCTAACAACTGAAACACTTAATCCTTAAAAACATCCCACTCTCCTTTACTGGAGGGACCCTTCCTTCTCCTAAAATTACTTCTCTCTGAACCTGGGAAGTATATGAGAAAACACACACATATAGTTTCATCTGATTGCTTCTCTGACTTTGTGAAGCAGTTGGTAGTGGACAAATGCCAATCTAGTGTAGAAGTGGCAATATATACCTTCCTCTCAAAAACATATACCCCAGGACTTCCTTGGTGGCGCAGTGGTTAACAATCCACCTGCCAATGCAGGGGACACAGGTTTGAGCCCTGGTCCAGGAAGATCCCACATGCCACGGAGCAACTAAGCCTGTGCGTGCGCCACAACGACTGAGCCTGCGCGCTAGAGCCCATGAGCCACAACTACTGAGCCCGTGTGCCACAACTACTGAAGCCCACATGCCTAGAGCCCGTGCTCTACAAGATAAGTCACCGCAATGAGAAGCCCGCGCACAGCAACGAAGAGTAGCCCTTGCTTGCTGCAACTAGAGAAAGCCCTGCACACAGCAACGAAGACCTGGTGCAGCCAAATATAAATAAATAAATTTTAAAAACAAACAAACAAACCAAAAAACCCATATACCCAATAGGGTCGTAGAAATCTTAAAGATATAGATGGGGGGCTTGTTACAAACCTCCTGTAAACCAGACTTTCCCCACTATTTCCACTACCTTCAGAGCAAACCTTACCAGGATTAAGTATCTCCTTGAAATCATCTTTTTGGAATTGTGGTAAAACTGGATTAATCCACTCTTGTACTTGAATACCATGCTCCTTTGATAGTATTTTTATAGTTGTTGTTTTTCCACATCCAGGGGGTCCTGTTATTAATAAAATAGATCCACCCTAAAACCAAATATAAACATGAATAAAAAATCAAAATCATTGGAAATCTAGAATATTATGTTTGAATATTCTTTTTAAATATTAATTACCTCTACAGATACTTACTGAATGTCGGGTATAAGCAGACTAAATTTCACGATGCTAGCTGGAATAAACCAGCTTTAGATAAGAGAATCTTATTTCCTGAACTTCTAAGCATAGCTTCTGATAACTCCTCAATTCTTGCATTATGTTCCTCCCAAGGACTACTCAGTAGCCAAATTAAAACAACTTCAGCTAGATTAAAGAGGTAACGTCTGAAACAAGTATTTTTAGGGGTTATCTGAACTCATAATATTCAATCTTAATACAGACCTCTCTTTGGATTATATACTTCAATATTATATAAGTATAATATTCTTACGGAAAAACCTCAGTTTAGATATCAGATTATTTAAGAAATGTAAATTAAGAAACATATTACCAGGGACAGGACTCTAAAGACAGACTAGAGGATGCAGCTCCCAGTAACATTTCCTCATTCAGTAAATCTGATAAAAAAGTTAAAACTGAAAAATTATCAGGGGAAGATGTCCTACATATAATGGTGGGCTGCAATCCTTGCTCATTTGTTTACTTTGATTAACTACAGTAAATAAGGGCCTGTATACTTGGACCCAGAGAAGAGCCAGTTACACTTTAATTTTATTATTTATTTATTTATTTTTTGGTCATGCTGTGCGGCTTGTGGAAAGAGAAGGTGAAGGCAACTGTTCTAGATTTTAAAAGCCCTAAGAGATAGAACAATCAAATGTAACGGGTGGTCCTTGATTAGATACTGGTTGTAATAAACCGGATATAAAAGACAACTGGAAAAATGTGAATATGAACTGAGCATTAGATAACATTAGAGAATTAAATGCCAAACATTTATAATTTATGTTAAAATACTCATGGGAGAAAATGAGTATTTTTACAGGTACATGAATATTCACTTACTATTCTATTTTTACTATTCTGTTTTTTCTTTATCTTTCAAGAATCTCAAAATTAAATAAGTTTAAAAAGAGAGAGTGAAAATTCTAGCTTGGGGGCCAAGGGTAATTATGGAATTAGGAAGTGAAAGAAAAAACATAAGCGTAGGATGAATGACTATTTTAGGCTATATTTAATACAAAAACTAATATGTAATTTGCCTACTTGCTTTAGTGTGAGATAATGTGATATGCTAAATATATTAGCACCCTAATGGTTTACTATGCTTTATATATAAGAGGGAAAAAGAGGTACAAGTCAAGGGGAGAACGCAAAGTCTCTTGAGTCTTTTAATGAGGAAGAAGTAGTAAGGTCAGACAGCTTTCTACTTCAGGTGATCTGGACTTATGAGAAAGTCAACATGAAAGTTTTTAACTTCTTATAACCAACTATAAGCCAGAGAAACATTTGAGGTCAAATATTTTAAAACACATTTCTTATTTAGTTACCTGTTTTGGCTGCCTTTCTAAGACTTCAGCTTTTAACCAGGTTTCAACTTCTTCAATTTTCTTTTTATGCACAGCAAGTTCATGCTAAAATTTTCAAGTTTAAAATAAAACATTTTAACTCAAAAAATTTTGATACATCAGCACAGGTTAATCTACACACTTTTAATGAAAAAAACTAGAAACAGTAACATGATATAGTAATAAAAAGGTCCTTTTGATTACACTTAATTCAATTCTTTATATTGATATGGAAAAATTTTATTCTTAAATTGAGGCACATATGCAATTATAAAATATTTTAAAATCCTGTAATACATTTTGGGAAGGGAATAAATAGGGAGGGGTATTACATTTAGCAAAAAATTAAATGGATCAAGTCTATGTTGGGGGTTAAATTAAATCGAAAACAAATAACCAATGGTATACCTTCTGAATAACTGTTGGGAAAATTTGAGCCTTGGAATATAAAAAACCTAGAAATTATTATTATTTTTCTAATTCATTTAGGCAGAAAGATTTTTATGAATAATATCTGAAAATGCACATCCCTCTCCTTCCTGAAACTAAATTATGTAGACTTGTTTGTATGCCATTTATTACCTGCGTTTCTGGTTTGTATTTATCCACCCATGGTTCATTTTCTGACAGATATTCTTTTGAATTTTCTAGACCATAAATCTGCTTTGAGGAAGATAGGTTTCCTCTTTTTCTAGCTGGAAATTTGCTACTTTCTAGTGTGGAAGGCACCTTTTTTCTTCTAAGACTTGAGTTATTCACACCTAATGATGTGGCAGTAATAGTAGAGATGCTTGTATCCTCTGAAAAATCATCAAATGATGAGTCTACCCAGTTTGTTACCTGAAAAAAAGAAACCATGTAAACACTATAACATTGTTTTTGCATCTATTCCCTATATAACTAAACTATTCTATTAAAAAAATTCTTATACTTGTAACATTTAAAATAAAAATCTCACAAATTAGCTCTTTAAATAAAATTGACTCTGTATTAGTCATTTTTCTACTTTACAATAAGCATAAATGTATACTTATCTACTTGACCATGGTAATGATGGATGTCATATAAATGAATACAGAATACAAACTTAATTCTTTTTATTAATTATAATCTTCCCAGAATAAAGATTAGACTGATACTTTAAAAACTCATTTGTAGCCCTGAAACACAAATATTAAAATTACCTACCAAAAAAAGAAGTAAAACAGAATAAAGAAAAAAAGGCATTATTTTAACCATGTAGAGCAGTAAGAAAATAACACTTCTGGGCTTCCCTGGTGGCGCAGTGGTTGAGAATCCGCCTGCCGATGCAGGGGACGCGGGTTCGTGCCCTGGTCCGGGAAGGTCCCACATGCCGCGAAGCGGCTGGGCCCGTGAGCCATGGCTGCTGAGCCTGGGCATCCGTAGCCTGTGCTCCGCAACGAGAGAGGCCACAACAGTGAGAGGCCCGTGAAAGAAAATAACACTTCTGCCTTGACCAGGTTAATACATTCACAAACTAAGAACCATTTTATACATTCAAATAATCCCTACCGGCTTTAAGATATGTGAAGACAGGTCTAAGAATACTGATGCTATAAATAGTTTGTAATTATGACTTGATTATATTTTTCTTCAGCTCATGAAGCAACTAATATGTTTATGAAAGGGAGGCAGGCTTTCCAGGGAGGGTGATTTGTTAGATTTGTTTAGGAAAAAGAGTACTGGTTTAATAGAGCAGGAAAATCAGTGGGTTCTATTTCATGGTCTTCTGGTCTATAGAAACTATTAACCCCTCTACGTTTCCCTCCAACATTTCCTTTTCTTTAAAATCCTTTGCAAGAATACACAAAGAAAAATGTTAAATTAAGCAATTTTAACCTAAAAATATTTATGAGTATTAAAAAGCATTCTTTTTTAAATAATTAGAATTTTTAAAGTAGACTTTTTCTTAACATTCCAACAGTATAAATCTAAAAATATCTAGCTTAGTACCTGACTTTTGTAATTCCCTGCCTGGCTAACAAGATTATATTTTCCTCGATGAATACTCAGCCATAGTTGTGAACCATTATTTGACAATGCTCCTTTCTGGGAGAGAAACAAAACAAAAAACAGAGGTTGGAGCTGAAAGTAGGCTCAGGAGAAGCAATACTTACAAGTATTTTATGAATGCGAAATCAAACTTCATTCCTCTTATAAACAGAATCTAGGATTATGATCAGCAGTGGGTAAAGAAATGAAGACTTTTTGGAAAAAAAAATTTAGTCATAGCTACCCAATTCATTTCCTCCTCTTTAAAAAGACTATGACTAGTACTACAATTTTGGCCCCTTTCCTCTATTTTTAAGAGTGTATAAAAATATTATTAGTAGTAAAACTCTTGATAGCAATTCTGATCTAGCGATTCCAATCTCCATGTTACTTATACATTTTACAGTTTATTTCTTATGTAAATATGGATTTCCATTTACTTTTTTAAAAAAAAGAGGAAGAGGAAGAGAAACAGCAAAGTTAAATAATTCACTTAGAGTAAGAGGAAAATCAGATCCACCACTAGGAAAACAGCTAACTTTCAGTATACTGTCTGATACCCATCCTACCTACCGGCTAGTCTTGTTGAGAACTGGCACACTGAACCACCTAATTTCTAAGAAACAGGGCTTGTTGTTAAGCTATAACACCAACTACAGCTCATGTATTTCTTTTTCTTCTATTGCTCTTTCATTCAAGAGTTTTCAGCCTTTTCTTTGTGACCAGGATTGTAAATAAACATTTTTTCAAAATTAAGGTTGTGTTTTCAGTGTATAGTTGTTTCACAATTTATTATTTAACTTTTTAGATCACTAATTACAACAAATACTGGGCACCATTACTCGCACAGCAGTAACAAGTCATTGGGAACACATATAAAAATTTATAACTCCTTTTGGGCAGTTATCACATGGCCATTTTAGTGTATCATACCTTTGTGGAAGATACCTTTGGTCTAAGAAAAGTTTTTGACATTATAAACTTTAATAGTTCCCATCCGTAGTATACAACCTGTAGTACATTAAAGTATAATTCACCTAGGGGAAAAAAAGAAAAAAAAAATCTCAAATTAAGAAAAATTGTAAAACAGAAGTAATTAATATATATTGATAAAAATCAACGACATAATAAAGTTAAGGCCCAAGAACTAATGAAAGAGAACACAGAAAACGTACATGCAGCAAGAAATCAAAATACTAAAATAAATTTTACTTTTAATGACTATAACTGTCAAATTATCTGTGGTGATGTATTGTTTTTCCTACGAACTCAATAATGTATTAGAGAAAACAGAAAAACTACACATTTGTGAACCTATCTTTTGTCATTAAGAAAAATTAAACAATTTTATTTGTGTAGTTTTCATACTGAAAATTTAAATTCCCCACTTTTCAAATTATAAAATTTCAGAAAATTTTCCAAAATTTCAAAAATAATAACAAAAAAGCACCATACAATGAATTCAGACTTATCACTTACTTTGGACAAAGACTTTATATCTTACTGCAAACTTTTCTATAACTGTTGTTATCTGAATACGTTATTACAAAATTTTTTGGCAACACTGTTTTCTGACTTTCAGAGTTCTTCAATGTTTATACAAACTAGTGAACTCACCAATTTTAAGTTAGCCAGAAGGAAAGTTTTTTAAGGTCTACAAACCTGTACATTGAACTTTATAGTTTGGAGTCACACATAACTTATGTGTAAATACTTCCACACACTAGAAAACAAATCATACACTCACACATACAAATTGTTCACGACTGGAGAAGTTTTTGCTTTGCGGTTTCAAAGAGATACATGGGTGGAAAACACAGAGTTGGTAGGTCGAAATAAAAGACGCAGACTGTTGTTATAGTCAGGACTCTAGTCGCTCTTTGAAAGCAAGACTGACAGTTACCGCCTTTAAAAAGCAGGCAATTGTCCTTGATGGTACCAGGTTTCTGAAATGAGACGTCAGAGATAGAAAAGAACCTGAAGAGTATTTCTAGCAAACCCACCACCATCCTACACACAGCACTGGGGATACTAAGCTCACACATTCGTCCAACGTAATACTGCTAGTCAAGAGAAAGCCGAGATGAGCTCGCGTGCCCCGGCTCCAGGCCAGAGCTCTGCACCCCGACCCGTCTCATCCCCAGATGGGATGGACAGGTCAGGAGGAGGAGCCATGAGAGTCTGAGAAGGCGTGAAGGCAGAGATGGACTCGCGTTTCTAGGACATCTATATACCGCAGCCGCAGCAGCCTTACCTTCCGGTAGCTGCATCCCCTCGTGGGCCGAGAGGAGCGGTGGAGCCCAGGCTCAGCTCCAGGTGCAAGGGAAGCCACCCAACCCTATCCGGGATCAGCGCGGACCCCTCATAGAGGTCCCTCCCCTCGGGGACCTTCCAGCTCGGTCGGCGCTTCCGCGACACAGCCCGAAAGGCGGGGCCTCCTAAGGAGCTACTGTCTTAGGCATCCAGCGCATTGCCTGACCCGAAGCGCCGACCCGACCTGTGCGCGTACCTCGGACCCTGCGACGGAAGCGTGTCATAGAAAGCCAGGTAACCAATGGTGAGTGACGAGGCGGCGGAGGTGGGTCGCGAGCGCCACTCCAAGCCTAGAGTACCCCGGCGCCACTGCCTCTTGCCGTTACCCTCCCCTTCCGGCCCCTCCCTGTCGCGTGTACGGCGCCTGTGCAGAGGCGTCGGGAGCCAGCGCGGTGAGGACCATGTTGCTTCCGAACATCCTGCTCACCGGTCAGGGGGCGCGCTGGGGGTGGTGCTGGTGGTGGGCGGCGGGGCTGGCGCGGGGCGCGGAGTGCTCTGGGGCCTGGAAAGCCCGAATTGGGGTCGCTTAGTGTTCTATTGCGAGGCTCGGCGAGGGTCGCGTGGCGTTGTAGTTGAAGGGGCCTGTACCCCCGGCCCTCGCGACGGTTTTGCACGAGGCGGGGGGAAGGGGACGACGGACGTTAATTCTTTTGCTCAGAGGTTGGCTACTCGGTGAGGCGGAGAGAGGTAGATAATATACAGCTCCCTTTTTTGGCAAGCTGCCTAATCTTTCGTAATCAGCTTTTTGTCTGTAAAATGGCTGTCTTTGAGTGGTTAGCGAGATAAGGTATGGCAGTATTTGGCCCTTAGTAGATCCGTTAATGGTAGATGTTTTAGTCCTTAGGCCTCTAGGGCGTCTCTTATTTTCCCTTTGTTTCTGAGAGTCAGATTTCGATGAAGGGGTTCGGATGTTTGCGGTGTGGGGTGATGAATTTGCTGTATACGCTTGCGTAGTTAGCATCAGGGGCTTTTTTGTGTGTGTTTTAAGAAGCAAAGGCATCTGCTGAGCATCTTTGTTCGTTTCTTGTAGAGATGCTGTAAAATTCTCGGGCTGATCGTGGGTTTTTTTCTGGGTCTTTGGATCTATACTCAGGGCGCTTGTTACGTGTGAGGGGTAGTAAAATGCCGCATAACGACTTTAAAAAATATAATTTCTGGTCGTTTAACTCTGAAAATGTTTACTAAATTGTAGCATTTAATACCATCATAGGGCATTCCTGGAAAAATCTAATGGGTGTAGGTGCTGTTGCAGCACAATAAAATTTGAGGCGCTGTTTGTGGATCAAAGCCAAGTTTTATCCTTTAACAAAACGTAAGCATATTAGCGCACAAGTCCTGTCTGTTTCTGAGAGCAGCAGATTAACCTCAACAGATTAATATTTAGCCTTTAAGCGTCCTTAAGGGGAAGAATTTACAACATTTGATTTGTTTGGGTCAGACAGTGTCTTGGTTTTTTTATATTAAGCCATATCGTCAAAAGTCTAAATGTGAGAGTTTTATTGAAAACATGGTGAGTTGAGGATTCCGACTTGGTGTATTATAGTGGACTGGAGGTAAAAATGTTATTGCCCTTATAAGTAGACTTGACTTATTCCTTTTATCTTTAACTATAATGATCAGGTTTAAGTGTTTGATTATTTATCTTGAAACAATACATATAAAAAAGGGAAGGTGAAGAACAATGTATAGTATGGCCATTTATGTAGAAGGAAATATATGGTGTGTGTATGTATGTATGCACGCAGTGTGTATATATGTACACGTATGTAGTATGCTACCATGTATATGCATGTATACACAAATATATGTATATGACTTCTTTGGACAGATACATAAGAAAGTGGTTTACACTGGTTGACTCTAGGGAAGAGAATAGTGGATATTCTTTCATACTGCTTAATTTTTTTCCATGAACAATTTAATTTTTTTTAACTAAAGCAAATAAATGATGGCAGTTTATTTGAGGTGGCTAGTTTTATTCTGGGAATTTCCATGGTGGTGGCAGACAGTCTGTAGTTGTCATCAGATTCTCCCAAGCCCCACTCCTGGTAAAATCAGATACACTGGGTGAAATTCTGATATTCAATAGGCTTTGGGTGGTTTTGATTAGATTGTGGTGTGTGTAATTTTATATAGGATTGCTAATTAGGAAACTTTTCAGCTGTTAAGAACCTTAAGAAGGGCAGATTAGAGGCTAAAGTCTAATAAGTATCTCATGAACAGTATTTTTCTGTGGCTTGTCTTGCAGGTACACCAGGGGTTGGAAAAACCACGCTAGGCAAAGAACTTGCATCAAGATCAGGACTGAAATACGTTAATGTGGGTGATTTAGCTCGTGAAGGTAAGGGGCACTTTGGTGTTAGATTTGTTTTAAAAAGTGAGAGGAATAATGGAGTATTAGTACTGTTCTTGTGAGAAGGTACAAAAAGCAGAGAAAAATTGCCATGAAGGAATTGATGCTCTGTTGGGGACCCATAGAAATAGAACATATTGTCTCATCCTGTGTCCTAGTTATTTTGACCACTACATCCCCTCGGCAGTTGGCTAGCAGTTCTTGTGGACAGTAATAAGTGGGATAGCTTCCAGGAAGATTGGACTTAGGGCAGTTTGAATATGAGGAAGAGGGAGAGTATTTTGAGTTGGGCAAACACGTGAAGGTCAGGGTGGTGCTAAGCATATATATCTATGGAGACAGTGAGTATATGAGCTCACTGGAAGGACATGATTTTGAAGTCAGGCAGTAGGACATGGCTGTCCTATGGTCTTGTCTTAGATTAGTTTATAGCTGCATGCCTGTAAGCAACTGCACATATTTTAAAGTGATGTATGTTTTTCGTTATTTTACCCTGTTTTTCCCCAATCTTTTATCACTCCCTTATTTGTGTCTTCATCTTTTTATATTCTCTAATGGGTAGAAACTCAACAAATTTAAGTGAAGGGAACTTTAAATGTGCCTCATTAAAATTAAAAAGATTTAACGTATTTTTTTAATTTATATTTTTTAAAATTTAACATGTATTTTAAAATTTTAAAGTTCCTGACAGTTGCTACTAAAGTAACTATTTCAGGTTTGATCTAATGTACATATTTTTTTCAAATGATCTAAAGTCTGATCACCGGATATCATGGAGTCTGGAAAGATGGCTTCTCCCAAGAGCATGCCGAAAGATGCACAGATGATGGCACAAATCCTGAAGGATATGGGGATTACAGAATATGAACCAAGAGTTATAAATCAGATGTTGGAGTTTGCCTTCCGATATGTGACCACAATTCTAGATGATGCAAAAATTTATTCAAGTCATGCTAAGAAGGCTACTGTTGATGCAGATGATGTGCGATTGGCAATCCAGTGTCGTGCTGACCAGTCTTTTACCTCTCCTCCCCCAAGAGATTTTTTATTAGATATTGCAAGGCAAAGGAATCAAACCCCTTTGCCATTAATCAAGCCATATTCAGGTCCTAGATTGCCACCTGATAGATATTGCTTGACTGCTCCAAATTATAGACTTAAATCCTTACAAAAAAAGGCATCTACTTCTGCGGGAAGAATAACAGTTCCACGGTTAAGTGTTGGTTCAGTTACTAGCAGACCAAGTACTCCCACGCTTGGCACACCAACCCCACAAACCATGTCTGTTTCAACTAAAGTAGGGACTCCAGTGTCCCTCACAGGGCAAAGGTTCACAGTACAGATGCCCACTTCACAATCCCCAGCTGTAAAAGCATCAATTCCTGCAACATCAGCAGTTCAGAATGTTCTAATTAATCCATCACTAATTGGGTCCAAAAATATTCTTATTACCACTAACATGGTGTCATCACAGAATACTGCCAATGAAGCATCAAATGCATTGAAAAGAAAACGTGAAGATGATGATGATGATGATGACGATGATGATGATGACTATGATAATTTGTAATTTAGCCTTGATGCATGTAACATGTATGCTTGGTTTTGAATCCATTGTACTGAGATTAAACATGCATGCTAGATGTTTCCATGTTGTGTTTTAGAAAAATAGTATTTAATGAGTAAATATGGTTACCATACTTTTCAATTGAGATGTTGTGTTGGATTTTCTTTAATAGGATTAGTAATGGTTTTTCATCAGCCTTTAAGTGTAAAAAATAAAGTTGTAATTCATGCATTTGATTGTTGGTACTTTGGCGATAATGTTTTTACATTTTTAGATGCGATTTTCTGCCTCATTATCACCAACAGAAATAACAGTTGCAAAAGCTTGAAGTTGTTGCAGTCTGTTCCTTACCAATAGAGTCACTTCTAGTGTCTTCAGATATTTAGGTCATAGGATGATCTCTGGTGTATAAGTCACTCTTAATGGGCCATTCTTTCAGATTGCTGAAGTATACCATGTCTGTTTTTTAGAGAGACAACTTGGTCAGGATTTTTATTTATAGCGAATCCTCATCCATTTAGATATATCTTTCTCAATTGCCAGACTTCTTCCTAGGTCCCATTTTCCTATCCCTTTGGATATATTTGAGGACCCTTGGTGTGGCTCCCAGTGTCTTACCACTTAAAAATTTTTGAAGTTTTTTCCCATTATCCCTTTTTGCAGGTCAATTTTTATGCATCTTTGCTTGTCATATTCTTGATACTATAAGCTAGTATCATGCTTATATCTTTAATCCAGGTTTGGCATTCAAATTATAGTTAATAAAACTTAGGTCTTTATTTGCTACTGTGCATAGCTTGTCATTCTCCATTTTATACCTATATGAAATCTGGTTTTGTTCCTTTGCCTGTTGAACTTTATTTATTTATTTATTTATTTTTGTGGTACGCGGGCCTCTCACTGTTGTGGCCTCTCCCGTTGTGGAGCACAGGCTCCGGACGCGCAGGCCCAGCGGCCATGGCTCACGGGCCCAGCCGCTCCGCGGCACGTGGGATCCTCCCGGACCAGGGCACGAACCCGTGTCCCCTACATCGGCAGGCGGATTCTCAACCACTGCGCCACCCGGGAATGAACTTTACTATTTTTGACAAATGATTTGAGTCACATACATCAGTCAATTTCAGTCATGTCTCCCAGTTCTCATCTCACCCACTCAATATTTCTAAACTTAATGAAATTACTATATAATCTGTCATGAATAGCACTGAGAGCAACAGTAACACCAGACAAGGATAATCCACTGTGAGACACTGCTCTTCCTCTTCACTAGTCTCTCCCTGTACTCAAACTCAAACGATGTGTGTACACTTGATGGTGCATGGTCCTGACCATCCTCTTTGTATTTTCTTGATGAGGTTATTTCATGAGAATCTGCCTTAAAGGAAAAGTGGAGCTTTCTTCCCTCCCATTATGCCAGATAAAGGATTTCTGATCTGATTTGACATGTGTTAGATGAGGTGCTTTATAGTGTTTTTCAAAATGTACCACATTTTTTCCCCCAGATGCCATCTGAGTGTATCTGAAAATCTTACTAGGAAATAGTCTGAGACATTCAGCCTCCTCATTTTTTCCAAATGGTAATATGTTTTAAGGGAAACCATGCAATCTTCTATAAAGCAGTGGTTCTCAACAGGGGGTGATTTTGCCCTCCAGGGGACATTTGGCACCTTCTGAGATATTTTGGTAGTCATAACTGGGGTGGGGAGGTTGCTGCTGACGTCTAATAGGTAGGGGATTCTGCTGAACTTCCTACAACTCACAGGACAGCCCTCCACCCCCATAACAGAATTATCAAGCTCAAAAGGTCAGTGGTATTTCAGGGTTAGAAACCCTGCTATGAGTAAGGAGACAAAGAACAAAACTGGTTTTAAACAGATGTGTCTAAATGGAGTTTATTGCCATCCTAGTATTCATGTTGAATGGCTGTATTATTTGTAAGGGACCTTTATGACATTTAGAACTAAAGCAGGAAAAATTAGGTGGGGAATTAAGCTTAATAAAACTATGGAGAGGGCTTCCCTGGTGGCGCAGTAGTTGGGAGTCCACCTGCCAACGCGGGGGACGCGGGTTCGTGCCCTGGTCCGGGAAGATCCCACATGCCGCAGAGCGGCTGGGCCCGTGAGCCATGGCCGCTGAGCCTGGGCGTCCAGAGCCTGTGCTCCGCAACGGCAGAGGCCACAACAGTGAGAGGCCCGCGTAATGCAAAACAAGAAAAAAAGAAAACTATGGAGAGTCCTGCCTGTGGAGTGACTAAGAATGCTTTTCTTATCCCTGTTCTTCCAGTCTCTCACATTCCTCACTTGATGTCCTTTCCTATATGCAATCATTTAATTAAACTTCTACCAGCATCCTTAATTTTCCTGCCACCAGTTTTATCAGTCTTCAGCGCCTATGCCTAACCCCAGGATGCTCATACGTCTAGACATTGGATACATTTCAAATATCTGGCCCTCAACACTTAAAATCTTGATGTGTTTCTAACGCAGGGGTTGGCAAGCTGCAGCTGTTTTTGTAGGAGCCACTAGCTAAAGACTAGGCTGCAAATCCTGAAGGATTTATTGTCTGGCCCGTTACAGAAGAAGTTTGCCATTCCCGCTCTAACCTATATGTATCGCATTTTTTTCCCTCACCTGAATCAGCTATCACTGGAAGCCTTTGAAACTAACTTCTCCGTTGTCCTCTCTCCAACACTGCTCTCCCAGTCTTTTCATCTGATTCTCTCCTTCCCACCATATACCTCTTTCCCCTGTGAACTCATTGCAGCCGTCTTGTAATCCTGCCCCTCCCTCTGGTAATTTCATTGACTCAGGACTAGTTAGTCCTTTTTGCTTATAACTCTTAAATTTATTATTAAAACTTAGCCCAATATCTAGACATCTAGTAGATTTAACCATCTGGATAGTTCCCAGATATTTCCAAATTAATGTTTAAAAAGCACATGTTCTGAAGTCATCCCTGACTGCTTTGCCCATTCTTGATTCCTGTCACCCACACATTACAAACTCATTTACACACTACACAGATGCACTTGTCTCCTAATCTTGATAGTTTAAAAAATCCCTTTGATACCCCTATCCCATTCCTAAGACCATTAACGCTGTGTCCCTTTGGTACCGCTATACCATTCTCAAGACCATTTGTGCTGAATCTCTTCTTCAGTATCTCTTCCCGGCAGAATTCATTGCTCTCCTCTGCAAAAAAGGCCAGGTATCAAAGCTCCCAATCCTTCTAAACCAATTAACTTCTTAATACTAATTGCATTACAGGTATAAGCTGCTTGTTGGATTGAGATAAATGTTTCCAAAGGAGGAAATCTTGAAAATGTTTTTAAGTACTGGCAGCAGCATCAAAATAGATGACTAGCATCCCTATATCGTTAGCTTTAAAGAATGGCTTTCATGTAAGTGTATAAATGATAGGATGGCAGTTAAAGGAAAGGTTATGTTTTTATAGCTTGACTAACAACAGCTGGGAAGGTCTTTTTAAGGTAAGAAGGTCATTTTAAGCCTTTTAACCGGCTCCACAGTCTATTTTTTTTTGCAAGTAATTTATCCAAGTAAATCATAAAACTTTGTTTAGGAAACTGATTTAATTTTCTAAGTTTCGATAATTTGATGAAATCAAATTATTAAAATCCTCTTTGCCATATGAAGATCCACTGTATAGACAATTATAAATGTGATTACCAGTTGAAGTTTCTAAAGTAGCACAAATTTTTCCTCTTTTTGGAAATTTGAAACAAAGTTTAGAATTCATCTCCGTTCCCTGTAGTACAGGTTATAATTATCACTCACCTAAAATTCTGCAGTAGCTTTTATATGGTATCCATGCTTTTTCTGGACTTGCTTTCTTCCAACTCCACACAGAAATCAAAATGATTTTTAAAAATTTGAAATTAATCATGTCATTTCATGCTTGAAATGCTTTAATGATTTTCCTTTGCTTTGAGATAAAGTCTAAACTCAGTGCAGCCTTCAAGGTCTTTTTTTTTTTTTAATTAATTTATTTTTTTTGGCTGTGTTGGGTCTTCGTTGCTGCGTGCGAGCTTTCTCTAGCTGCGGTGAGCGGGGGCAACTCTTCGTTGCGGTGTGCAGGCTTCCCATTGCTGGGGCTTCTCTTTGTTGTGGAGCACGGGCTGTAGGCACGTGGGCTTCAGTAGTTGTGCCACTCAGGCTCAGTAGTTGTGGCTCGCAGGCTGTAGAGCTCAGGCTCAGTAGTTGTGGCTCACGGGCTTAGTTGCTCCGCAGCATGTGGGATCTTCCCGGACCAGGACTCAAACCCGTGTCCCCTGTATTGGCAGGCGGATTCTTATCCACTGCACCACCAGGGAAGTCCCTCAAGGTCCTTTTGAATCTGGCCTTAATCCCCCTGACCCCTTATCACTTATTTTCTAACTATTCTGAAAGACTTTTCCTCCCTTGAAAGGCTTGCCCTCCTTAGTCTCTCTGCCTTTGAATATCTTGTTTTCTCTGTTAAGAATCGTCTTACCTACCTTTTTTTCCTGAGCTAACTGCTTCAAGTTTCCACTTAGAAGTTACCTGCTTCAGGAAGCCTCCCATAATATCCCAAGTTTATGTTCCTAACCTAAAAGGTCCCCATGTTATTGCTCCTAGAGCACCATGATCCACAGCATTAAATATTACAATTTCTAGGTTACTTGTCTGTCATCTCCCATTTTATTGTCAACTCTTCGAGGGAAGGACTGAGTTGGTCTTCTTGTTCAATTCGTTCACTATTATATCTTCCTTACCTCTGTAAATTACTGGTACATGGTGTTCGATAAATGTTTTTTGAAATGAATGTTGGAAAGCTTGGATTATACTATTTTATTAATATGTATTAACATGACTTAAGAAATCCTGCATTTCAGCATTGCAGTATATAAAAACTTTAATTCTAAAAGTTAATACTGCTATAGTTGTCTGTGTTTTCAAAGATTTAACTAGGCTGGATTTAAAATATGAAGGAACATTTATCTACTCCAGCTTCCCACATAGTACAAAATCAGCTGTAGGTATTCTTAGATTTTGTGGCATTGTTAGATTTTGTGGCATTGATACAAAATCAGCTGTAGGTATTCTTAGATTTTGTGGCATTGTTAAAAATATATATATATGTATATATATAGTATTGTAAAAATAACAAATTTAATAACCTGATATTTTACTTACTTAAGTTTAATTACATAATATTTTAGCAAGTTAGTAAACAAGATTTAACTAATTCGCTATTGTTGAACATTTTAAAGCATCTTTTAAAAATTTTTTTCTGGTTAGAAATTCAATGGTCAAAAGAAATCTCTGAACGGGTATGACGTTTTTCTTTTAAAAATTTACGTTTCCAGAGTCAGTTTACTAAATGCATGTATAACTAATATAACAGGTATAAAAAGCTTCATTTAAATTTTCATCTCTTTAGTAGCTGGGAAAGTATTTTTTCATGTATTGTTTACTAATTATCGTTTCCATCCTGTGTGAATTTTTTTCTTATTCTTTGTTATTGTTATTGTTATTGTTATTGTTATTTTGAATTTAAGGTATTTATATAATCTACATTTCAGTCCTTTGTCCTAGTATTTCTCCCTGCCATTTGTGTGTGTGTGTGTGTGTGTGTGTGTGTGTGGTACGCGGGCCTCCCACTGTTGTGGCCTCTCCCATTGCGGAGCACAGGCTCAGGACGCACAGGCTCAGCCAGCGGCCATGGCTCATGGGCCCATCCGCTCTGCAGCATGTGGGATCTTCCAGGACCGGGGCACTAACCCGTGTCCCCTGCATCGGCAGGCAGACTTGCAACAACTGTGCCACCAGGGAAGCCTCATTTTTCATTTTTAAAAAATTATATTATTTTTCATCAAACAGAGATTTAACATTTTATATGTTTCAATCAATTATTTTATTTTTTTCACAAACTCAAATGTATCATACATTGTAGGTTTAATTTTCCATTAGTTATCTTTGGAATTAAGAAATTA
Source organism: Kogia breviceps (assembly GCF_026419965.1). NCBI lineage: Eukaryota > Metazoa > Chordata > Mammalia > Artiodactyla > Physeteridae > Kogia > Kogia breviceps. Next base: position 55,201,987 of record NC_081313.1, on the reverse strand, counting down.
GCTCTTTAATTCAGCTAGGGTTTGTGGTGTAAAGTAAGGGTTTAGATGATTTTCTATATTGTTAACCAGTTTTCCCCATACCAAGACAGTTTAACTTTTTAGCTAGTAAGAGTTTCTGGTAACTGAACTGTAACCCAAGAAGTCAGAGGCCACACTAGGGTGCTAGAGAAGTGGTTCATGTTCCCAGAATCAGCCCACAGACCCTGCAGGAAGACAGTTAAAACTGCCTTTGTGCCTTACACTAACCCTCAGGACCACCCCTTCGTCACTTCAGAACTCATGCTCCTTTGAAGCTCATTTCAACCTGTGCCATACTATTAAGGGGAAAGAGGTAGGAAGACTATAGCATGCTCTTCGAGATGACTAGAAGAATGATCTAAGCCTGCTTTAGAGTATATACCTCCTAGGGATTCAGGGTGAGGGTGGGATTGGTATGTCTCACCTCCTTAAGACACACTTCCTTTGAAAGGAAGCTTTAATTTGTTGAAAAGTTCGTATGTTAGATCTAAATCTGCCTTCTTTATGCCTGCCCCCATCATTCTTGTTTTACCTTCTGAAATAAGATATTCAACCCTTGGCTTTTGGGGATGTTGGAATTCTAGAAGTAAAGGAGCATCTGGGTACTGACTCTCCTTCCCCAAACCCCATGAAGATGTGACCTCAGTGACATTTCTGGAATCAAGAACCTGCTGTTCCTTTTAATAAGTTTCATATCCTTGGCCTAATAAATTTGGAACTTAATCTCCTGTTAATGTGTGTATGAGTGTTTGTATCCATGTGTCCCCTCTTCACACCAATCTGTAGCTCAATGAAACTAGTTCTCTTCTACTAATAGCCCCACAAATTCTGAAGTTGGCTATTACTCATTCTTTTTCAGGTATTTTGTTATCCAAGTTTCCTTCTAGACAAAATTCTAATTTATCAGTACTGCTCTTTATATTTGCTGTCCATGTGACATCTATTGTTTTAGTGCCCTCCCTTGTCTCTAAGAGTAATTGAAAATTACTGAAAGTTACTTAGAAAATACTACTTTAATATGCCAATGTAAATCTCTTTTAGGGCAGTTATATGATGGCTATGATGAAGAGTATGATTGTCCCATTTTAGATGAAGACAGAGTAAGTACAATCTTTTTTATACAATATACATTTAAAAAAATTTTATAGGAAAGTTGACCTCAGTTTTTTTAAAGAATATTCATCTTTTTTTTTGCCTCTTCTTTCTTACAGGTAGTTGATGAGTTAGAAAACCAAATGAGTGAAGGTGGAGTTATTGTTGATTACCATGGTTGTGATTTCTTCCCTGAACGCTGGTTTCATATAGTATTTGTGCTGAAAACAGATAACAGTGTTTTGTACCAAAGACTTGAAACTAGGTAAGGAAGGAAGAACACTGAATCCTTAAAGTATTATGTAAACTTTTACTCAGATTCCTGAAGTTGGCCAACATGAACATCATAAAAGGTTCTGTTTGAAAATGTGACTACTTTATTTTGGTCTTATTATAAACCAAGTCTCTACGGTACCAACATTCTGAACCTAACGGAAAAAGGTGCATTCATAAAACACAAGCAGTAGTTTCTGAGTAAATGAGTACCTCAACTGACAGTCTGATTCAGTAAAATGTACTATATATCAACCCTACTTAATCATGCTTTTTCCTTAATGTAAAACTTTTATAGGAAAACAGCCAAGCCAATAACATACTCTGCTATGGAATGAACATTACCCACTCAAATCATCCTCACAACAGAAATGGGAAAGCATATGAAAAACTAAAGATAAATGAACATTTTACAAACTTTAACAAGATAAATTAACATTTTGCAATATGTTTGAGTTCATCCCTTCAAGAGAGCATCAGACTTAATCCAGAATAATGAGAAAAGCAAAATTTTATGCAATACAGTTTCCCACTGTCTTTTGATTCAAGCTGTGGAAAAAGGGATTTTACAGGAATTGAGAAAGCAGTCTCCAGAAGGAAAACTCCAGAAGTTTGCCTAACTTCAGGTTCAGAATTTATGGTTCTCACTGACTATAGTCAGCTCTGACTAAGCACCATTGGATGGGATACTCGCAAATTCTTGCACAAAAAAGTATACTGGCAAATATATAGGGAAAGTTATGTTGGAGCTATACCTAAAACTTTCATCATCTTTCTTTAGTCAGGGAAAGCCATTAAAAATATTTGAACAGAGCAGTAATAGAGACAATATGGTACATATGTGTTTTCTCAAAGACCATTTAACATTTTAATTAAAAATTACTATTTTGGGCTTCCCTGGTGGCGCAGAGGTTGAGAGTCCACCTGCTGATGCAGGGGACATGGGTTCGTGCCCTAGTCCGGGAGGATCCCACATGCCGCGGAGCGGCTGGGCCCGTGAGCCATGGCCGCGAGCCTGCGCGTCTCCGCAACGGAGTGGCCACAACAGTGAGAGGCTCGTGTACTGCAAAAAAAAAAAAAAAAAATTACTATTTTATGTAAATAACTAAAGACTAAAGTATGAAAAAACTATGAGAAAGTAGTCTTGTTTTAACCGTTGTAAAAACTTACAAACTTTATCACCTTCTTAAAAAAAGCTGTATTGAGATAAATTCACATACCATGTGAATTGTACACCCATTTTAAGTGTACAATTAAGTGGTTTTGAGTATATTCACAGTTATATATCCATTACTATAACCATTTTTAAACATGTTCATCACCCCTCCCCCACCAAAAAACCCATACCCATTGGCAGTCACTCCCCATTTCCCCTCAGTCCCCAGTCCTAAGCAACCAGTAATTTACCTTCTATCTCTGTGGATTTGCCTGTTCTGGACTTTTTATATGAATGAAATCATACAAAATGTGATCTTTTGTGTCTGGCTTCTTTTACTTAGCGTAACGTTTTCAAGGTTCATCTGTGTTATGGCATGTACCAGTACTTCATTTTTTTTTATTGCCAAATAATATTCTATTATATGGATATACCATATTTTATTTATCCACTTATCAGATTATAGACATTTGGATTGTTTGCAGTTTTTGGCAATTACGAATAATGCTGCCATGAACAATCATACACATGTTTTTGTGTGAACATAACATGTTCATTCATTTATCTTGGGTATTGAATTTCTTTAGGAATAGGATTGCTAGGTCATATGTTAACTATGTAACCTTTTGGGGAACTGTCAGACCATTTTCCAGAGTGGTTGCACCACTTTACATTCCCAAGAGTAGTGTATGAAGCCGCCAGTGTTTTCACATCCTTGTTATCTTTTTGATTGTAGCCATCCTAGTGGATGTGAAGTAGTATCGCATTGTGGTTTTCATTTGCATTTCCTTGATGGCTAATGATGTTGAGCATCTTTTCATGTGCTTATTGGCCATTTGTATATCTTTTTTGGAGAAGTATCCAGATCTTTTGCCCAATTTTTAATTTGGTTATTTGTCCTTTTTTTTATTAAGTTACAAGAGTTCTTTGTGTATTTTAGATGTAAGTCCCTTATCAGATATAAGATTTGCAGAAATTTTCTCCCATTCTGTGGGTTTTTTCATAGTTAAGCATCTTTTAAGTACTTTAATTTAATTTTGATTGTTACAAAGTTTAATTTGAGTTTGAATTTTCCTTATCTTTTTTCACTAGGTAATTAGTTGGCTAATTTACATCTGCATAAAGATTATATAATTTTTTCAATGTCTTTGGAATTGGTACAGATACATCTGTGTGATCAAGTACCCAATCAGTATATGCTATTCCTTATCATATGCATTTTATTTTATTATATGCCATCTATTTGTTTTATGTGTCTATATCTTAACTCTTTAACTCTTTTGAAATTTAGGACCATAGCTATAGACTATTTATCTCATAGCTTGGCATCTGGCTTGAGGTAGGTAGATGTTTGCTAACTGAGTGGCTGACAGATTGTAGGGAAAAAAGTCTCAGACAAAGCTAAACTTTGGTCCTTAGTTTAACCGTCTCTTTTGTCAAAGAAGTCTCTCATATTCACAGATGCCAATCTGTTTTCTCTAGGTAAAGAACCTACAAGAAGTATTTTTGCGTGATTTTTCATGTGTTCAAAAGTGTCCAGTTTCTAGTTTGTTCCTAAAACTCCAGTTAATGCCATTCAGTTTGTTTATCTTCTCTTTGCCTTCTAGGGGTTATAATCAGAAGAAACTAAAAGACAATATTCAGTGTGAAATTTTTCAAGTTCTTTATGAAGAAGCCTTGGGATCCTACAAGGAAGAAATAGTGCATCAGCTGCCGAGCAATAAACCAGAAGATCTAGAGGATAATATCAATCAGATATTGAAATGGATAGAGCAGTGGGTCAAAGATCATAGCTCTTGACTTAACAGGAATGCCACTTTACAATCACTCTTGATACCTCTCTGCTGACATCATATAAATTGTTCAATTATCAGTATCAGTACAACTTCCTTATTGAAATTGTGCTGTTGGACTCACAGGTGGATAGTATACAGGTTTATGTTTAGTTTTTTTTCTCCATGAGAAAGCTAAACAATCTCAAATATAATGAATAGTATTATTAAGGATTGAGAGTTAAAACTGTAATTGTTTAATGCTTCAGTCGCTAAAAAATAAATCTGATCAAATGGTTGGATATCTTTTATTACAGAAGAAATTGAAGATGATCTCTTAAAATAAAACTTAGACTAAAGATAAAGCATCAGTCTTCCATTTTTATTTCTTTAAATTAAAAAAAAATGGAAGTGGTAATGCTTGCACTCTGTATAAAATTCAAAAGGTACAAAAGCGTATACAGACGGTGCCCGACTTACAATGGTTCAACTTAGGATTTTTCGACTTTACTATGGTGCAAAAGCGATACTTGTTCACTAGAAACCATACTTTGAATTTTGATCTTTTCCTGGGCTAGCAACATGCAGCATAATACCTGTGACGCTGCGCAGCAGCAGGGAGCCTCAGCTCCCAGTCAGCCAGGTGATCGTGTGAGTAAACAACTGATAAACACAACCATTCTGTACCCATGCAACCATTCTATCTTTCAGTACAGTAGTCAATAAATTACAAGAGATAGTTAATACTTTATTATAAAATAGGCTTTATGTTAAGATGATTTTGCCCAGTTGTAAGTTAATGAAAGTATTCTGAGCATGTTTAAGGTAGGCTAGGCTGGGGACTTCCCTGGTGGTCCAGTCGTTAGGACTCCACGCTTCCACTGCAGGAGGTGCAGGTTCCATCCCTGGTCTCGAAACTAAGATCTCACATGCTGTGGGGCGCAGCCAGAAAAAAAATTTTTTAAGTAGGCTAGGCTAAGCTGTGATGTTTGGCAGGTCAGGTGTACTGAACACATTTTTGACGTAGGATATTTTCAACTTATAATGCGTTTATCGGGAAGTAACCCCGTCGTAAGTCAAGGAAGATGTGTACCGGAAAGGTAGGTGTTTCCTTTCCAGGCCACCCTGTTCTTCAGTCACCACTAGATTCCCTCCCTTTAGGAAATAATGTTACTCATTTCCTGTGTATCTTTTCAGAGATTTTATGCCTGCAAAGCATGTGTGTGTGTGTACTTTTTTTTTTTAAGCATATGGTAGCATACCATGCAAACTTCTGTAATTTCTTTTTCATTTAATGTATTTTGGATATTATGCCATCTTAGAACATACAGACCTTCCAATTCTTCATTCACTTTATTAAGCTATAATTCACATATCATAAAATTCACCATTTTAAAGTGTACAATCCATTTTTAAAATCGTATTCACAAGATTGTACAACTATTCCATTCTGTAACACTTTCATCACCCCACCCAAAAGACATCCCATACCTCTTAGCATCGCTTCCCATTCTTCCCTTCTAGCCCCTTGCTATCACTAATCTACTTTGTTGCTATAGATTTGCATATTCTGGACATTTTATATAAATGGAATCATACAATATGTGGTCTTTTGTGTCTGGCTTCTTTCAATTAGCATAGTGTTTTCAAGATCATCCATGTTGAAGCTTTACGAATACCTCGTTCCTTTATATGGCTGCATAATATTCCACTGTATGGCTATTCCACATTTTGTTTATCCATTCCATCAGTGGCAGAGTTGGGTTGCCTCCACTTTGGGTATTATGAATTATGAACATTTGTGTTCAAGTTTTTGTGTGGATGTATGTTTTCAACTCTTGGATATAGCTAAGAAGGAAACTGCTGGGGCATATTGCAGCTGAGTTTAACACTTTCAGGAAATGCCAAACTATTTTCTAGAGTGGTTGTACTACTTTATATTCTTACCATCCATGTATTGGGGATCTAATTTCTCCATATCCTTGACAACAGTTGCTACTGTTCATCTAATAGCCATCCTGTAGATGTACAGTCATATTTCATTTTGGTTTTGATTTACATTTCTCTAATGATTAATGATGTTGAGCATCTTTGCATTGTTTGAGTCCCCTATTGATGGACATTTAGGTTGTTTCCAGCTTTTTACTATTACAAATGGTGCAAGAATAATAAGAAAGAATAGCATAGGGAACTATATTCAATATCTTGTGATGAACCGTAATGGAAAAGAATACAAAAAAGAATATATATATGTATAACTGAATCACTTTGCTGTACAGCAAAAATTAACATTGTAAATCAACTATACTTCAATAAAAAAATAAAAAATAAAGAGAATAGCACATATATTACTATGTGGCATGCACTGTTTTAAACACATTTCAAAAGTGAACTCTTAATTCACATGACTACTGTCTGAGGTGTAGGTATTTTTATTATTGCCATTACAGGTGATGGAACCAAGGCACAGAAGGATTAAGTGACTTAAGATCACAGCAAAGTTATCAGAGTTAGGATTCCATCTTAGGCTTTTACCCACTGAGTTGTGCTGCCTAATGCGTATGCAACTTTGCACAATGAGCAGGTTTATCAAGTAAATTCCTGGATGATAAATTGTATGCAAGTATAACATTTTAAAGGTTCATTTTAATAAACAGATTACCTAAAATGTAGACTCCATGCAAATCACTGTGGTGCAGAAGTCCTCCTAAGATAAATTCTTGACCTCCAGATGATCTTAATCTAGTACACAAAGAAGATAAACACTCAAATGGACACTTTAAACAAACAGTAGATTGTGATACATGCCCTTCTGGAGGTTCTAACATAATGAGAGAATAAAAGAAAAATTTAAGGATACATGACGTAGGATGCAGGTCCTTGAAGGATAGGTATGGAGAAGAAAGCTTACCCAGACTAGTAGGATACTATCACAAAGGTTTTACCAGTACTACGTGGGATCAAATCATATATAGAATGAGGACACCTACTACTTCAGAGGACTACTATAAGGACGGAACAAACAGTGCTTTGCACATACTAAGCACCATATATGTGTTTGTTGTTATTTTTAGTAGTACTAGGCTGCTTTTTTTTTTTTTTTTTTTTTTTTTTGGCCACGTGGCTTGTGGGATCTTAGTTCCCTGACAAGGGATCAAACCCACGCACCCTGCAGTGGAAGCATGGAGTCCTAACCAATGGACCGCCAGGGAATTCCCACTAATGGCTGTTTTGAAAAGACAATATTCTTTTCACTACTGGGATTCACTAAATTCTCTTGCTTGTCAACTGATTGCTAATAATTATCCATCCTAACACTAACATTGGCTCATAATAATAAAGATTTTCCTTCAACAGAAAGGAAATAATGGACTCTAATACATTATGAGAATCTTAAAAATATTAATATACTTATTAATTTCAGCCCTAGGTTTTCATGTGAAACTAGTGACAATGCTTTAACATCTTATAGTTGCTTGAAAAAGGTCTTAAAAATCATCCTATTTACTGTTTGTCTCTGGTTTTATCCAAACCTACTTGTTAACTTTTTGTTTAAATAGGCTGATTTAAACCAAACTTAAGGAGATAAAAGTGTGGCAAATTTTAAATCATTTTATATTTCTTTAAATGAGACTTCTTAACATGATTTATTCAGTTTCTCAACAGTGTCTAAGATAATAAGCTTTGATATGTGGATAACTAGTCATTTTTCCCCCTTATGCCCTTCTTGGTATATTTTTATTTTTGCGGGCTTTGAAATAAGGTATTGGCCTTACTTGAGCTATATTTCTTCTGCATTCTAAGCATGTCCTACCACCAATCCCTACCAACATTTAAATTTGTGTTTATCTTTAAAACAAAAGTGATAGGGGTCAAAATTGCAGAGAACTATTTATTCTTTCCTATCAACGGGGGAGAGGGCAAAGTAAAAACAAAAACAAAAAACACTGTTCTTAATAACGGGTTGCTGCATATGTGAAAAACAAGATCAGGAAAATTATACCTATGTTTTTACTTAAAATTTATTCCTTAATCCTTTTGATGACATAAATCCCTTTGGCAGTCCGATGTAAGGTATGAACCCACTTCCTCCAAGGAAATACAGATATACGTACTTACATAAAATGTTGCTTATATTTTTCAAAGATTCACAGGCCCCTGAAATCCATCTAGAGTTTTATTTTTTAAAGGGTTTATTTTTATGGAAGGGGAGATTAGAAAAATATAATTTGTCAAGACTAGCAAATAAAAAGCAAACTGGTCGTCCTGGAAGTCCTAGCCAGTGCATTAAGCAAGAAAATAAATAAAAGAGCTGAAAGGAATAAATAAGCTATTCTCAATTAACATGATTATTTTGTTTGTTTGTTTGTTTGTTTTGGTGGTACGTGGGCCTCTCACTGCTGCGGCCTCTCCCGTTGCGGAGCACAGGCTCCGGACGCACAGGCTCAGCGGCCATGGCTCACGGGCCCAGCCGCTCCATGGCATGTGTGATCCTCCCGGACCGGGGCACGAACCCGCGTCCCCTGCATCGGCAGGCGGATTCCCAACCACTGCGCCACCAGGGAAGCCCTAACATGATTATTTATGCAGAAATTCCAAAGAGAAACCACACAAAAGCTACTTGAATAACTGACTTTAGCAAGGTCACAGGATACAAGACCAATACACAAAAATCAATTGCAGTTCCATATAGTAGTGACAAACAACTGGAAATTAAAATTAAAACAACAATACCGGGCTTCCCTGGTGGCGCAGTGGTTGAGCGTCTGCCTGCTGATGTAGGGGACACGGGTTCGTGCCCCGGTCCGGGAAGATCCCACATGCCGCGGAGCGGCTGGGCCCGTGAGCCATGGCCGCTGAGTCTGCGCGTCCGGAGCCTGTGCTCCGCAACGGGAGAGGCCACAACAGTGAGAGGCCTGCGTACTGCAAAAAAAAAAAAAAAAAAAACAATACCATTCACAATAGTGCCAAAAAGCATTACATACTTAAATATAAATCTAACAAAATATGTGCAAGATCTGCATGAAGAAATTCAAATGAGAGAAATCAAAGATCCAAATGGATGGATATACCATGTTCATGAATTTCAAGACTCATAAATATTATTAACATGTCAGTTTTCTCCAAATTGATCTGTAAATTCAATCCCAAGCAAAATCACAGCATTATTTTTAACATCTTTATTGGAGTATAATTGCTTTACAATGGTGTGTTAGTTTCTGCTTTATAACAAAATGAATCAGCTATACATATACATATATCCCCATATCTCCTCCCTCTTGCGTCTCCCTCCCACCCTCCCTATCCCACCCCTCTAGGTGGTCACAAAGCACCGAGCTGATCTCCCTGTGCTATGCGGCTGCTTCCCACTAGCTATTTTCCATTTGGTAGTATTTATAAGTCCATGCCACTCACTTACTTCGTCCCAGCTTACCCTTCCCCCTCCCCGTGTCCTCAAGTCCATTCTCTACATCTGCATCTTTATTCCTATCCTGCCCCTAGGTTCTTCAAAACCATTTTTTTTTTTTTAGATTCCATATATATATGTTAGCATACAGTATTCGTTTTTCTCTTTCTGACTTACTTCACTCTGTATGACAGACTCTAGGTCCATCCACCTCACTACAAATAACTCAATTTCATTTCTTTTTATGGCTGAGCAATATTCCATCGTATATATGTGCCACATCTTCTTTATCCATTCATCTGTCAATGGACACTTAGGTTCCAGCATACTCTTTTAAAGTAAAAATTGATAAGCTGATTCTAAAATTTACGTGGAAACACATAGGAACTAGATAACCAATGATGAAAAAGAACAAAGTTAAAAGACTTACAGTAACTGATTTAAAGATTTGCTATAAAGAGTAAAGTAAGTCAGTGTGGTATTGGTGGAAGGATGAACACATATCAATGGAACAGAATAGAGTCCAGAAATAAACCCACGCATATAGGGGCAATTTTTGATGGAGGTGCAAAGACAAATCAATGAGAGAAATAATAATCTCTTAACAAATGATGTACCTCTATACACAAAAAATAAACCACAAACTTAACTGCATACCACATTAGTTCAAAATGTTTCATAATAAATTTTTTATGCATGCAATCAAAGTTCTGCATTCTGGAGAAGTTCTGACAAAGAAAACAGAGTTATTTAAGTTTTTTTTTTAGGGGGAGATACTTGAAAAATTTTGAAGACTGCTATTTTAAATAGTTAAGTCAGTTTTAAGTGAAGAAAAATTATATTGGGGTTTGTAAAGCTACTGAATATGCTCATCACACTAAACAAGACAGCAGGCAAACTGGCTTTAAAGTTATAAACATATTGATCTTTTATGGTAATCTAAATCCCTGAACTTCTAGTATGCTCATAATCAGGAGAAATTAAAGTCTCAGTTCTAAGTCTCGTTTTCCTCATATCTAGGTATCTTTACTTTCGGGAAATGGATGGTTATGGATTTGCAGAAGAGTAAGATTAAGAAGCTTGTTACTGCGAGAAAAGGGTTTACTAGTGATGAAATAAAATGTATACTTTAAGGCAGGACAAGAAAAATTAAACAAAATTCTCTCTGTGTGTCCCTTTGGGCCTCCTCCCTCCCTAATGTGCACATGCATCTGCATTAAACGTTAACCAGAGCGCCTCAAAGATGGGAGCGCATGCTCCACCGTAGAGATCAATTTCTTCCCTTTCTTCTGATGCTAGCCATGTAACTTCCTAAAAGAAGAGCAGCTCTGTAGGGGGTCATGGTGCCTTGCTGCTCGCTTTGCACGTGCTTACCTGGGCTATGTATCTTTGGTGAACTTTATGTAAAATATCAGTATATCATTTCTATGTAAGATCCTCCGTCTTGAAAATGGATATAACTGTGTCTTGGACTTCTAACAGGTGGAACAGTTCTCAGGGCTTTCTGAGAGTCTGTCTTCTGGGTTACAATCCTCAGTTTGGCTCTAATAAAATTCCCTTTTTTTTCTTCTTAATGTCATTGTTAACTGAATTTTCTTTGGCATTAGTTTCTTTCTAATCCAGAGTAATCATTAAATCTGGTCAAGGTTTTGACCACTACAAAATTCCTTCAGTTATTTCAAGGATGTTGGGTATTAGGGAATAATACCAAAATCATTGCACCAGGTGAAGCTAATGACCCAGCACGTTTTGGGAGGGGTTAAAGGGAGGTAGGGCCCTTCGCCGTATATTCACAGGAATGGGTGGCCAGTATTGCAGCTTTCCAGGCCCACCAGGCCCTGCCCTCTGGCTCCTTCCCACTGCCTGGCCTTTGCCCCAGCAGTTCCTCTGGCCTACAAGGCCCCCTCATTCCTTAGCTCTGAAAACCTGCTTTTCAAGAGCCGCTGCTCCAGCTCAGCACCATCTTTCTCTTCCTCGATTCCTAGACGCTTAATATTTGAACCAGCTAATTTTACCTTCACTGACGCACGCACGGCTTCGCCCTGTTTTTCTAGGTCTCGAGCTATTATTCAAAACTCGCTTGCGCTCAGCTGGTGACGCTACCGGGGTCTAAGTCTGACAGAGCTACCAGCGCCGCCCCTTAATCACGTGAGCTCCGGCTCTGGCGCAGAGCCAGGGGGCGGTGCCGGGACCCGGGCCGCCACGCCCACCTTTCCGGTTGGGGCAGAGCAGCGCGGTCACGTGGCTGGAGGAGCAGCGGTTCTCGCGGCTTCGAGTCTCGGCCTCGGCTGAGCGCGCTGAGGGGGCGGAGGGACGGGGGCGGCGCGAGGCGGCTGGGGTGCAGCTCTCGTCGCCCCGCTCTCGGTTCCTCACCCGCCAAGGACAGTGGAGAGGGTCCAGGGCCAGACCCCCGGGCGGGGCTGCGCAAATTCGAGAAACTCGACAGGTTATGTACAAGCTGGTGAACTGGCTCCTTCCCCTCTTGCTAGTTGAATGGCCTCATCTTATATTGTAGAAATAAGGAATAGATTTGAAAGACTCTTTCCACCTCTCTCATCTCCTCCTTTATTATTATTTTTCTGCTAATTATGAGCCTTAAAACTACAGCGCACTAAATGCAATGTGGTATCCTGGATTGGATTCTAGAACAGAAAAAGGACGTCGGTAGAGAAACTGGGGAAATCCGGATAAAGTATTTGGTAAGTGCGTGTATCAATATTAATTTCTTAGTTTTGATAAATGTACTCTAATATTGCATTAGAAGAATTTGGGTAGAGGGCATACAGGAGCTCACTGTACTATCTTTGCAACTTACTGTAAATCTAAAATTATTTTAACATTGAAATTTAAACAAAATCCTACAGCGGTATGCCGCAGATCACTGTTTACAGGAAGGGCTGAAGTCAGTTCCTTTTTTGCCAAGCCTGACAGGAATTAGGTGTCTGTTTGATCAACTTGTTTGCTAAGGAAATAGTTGTCCGGCTAGTGGGTGTGGATGCTTCTAGTTCAAGTTTTAGGGGCAGGAATCTGTTTTCTTTTTCAATTCCATCCATTAAGTGTCTCTGGAACACCTGTTATGCACAAGTAAATGAGAGACACTCATTCCCTACAGTAGGGCCGTGTGTGATAAAAAAAAAGCAAGTCAGGTAGGAAATACAGACTATTAGAAAGATACAACGTAGAGCTAGGAGGGCTCAGAGGTAGAAAAAAGCACATCTGGCCCAGGGGAGTCAGGAGGGCTACTAGAGGGAGTAGCTGTCATGAACTGAGGGGGGCCTGAGAGGAGAAAGCATTCTGGGTGGAGAGTGGCTCCAGCAGAGGCTTTAAAGAGACCAGGCTGAGGGGGCCTGGAAGCAGGTACAATCCCTTTTCCACGGAAGCACAGAGCATGCCCAGGGAATACTGGCAGATGGCACAGGAGGTGAAAACTGGTTACGTTATAGAAAACAAGGTGACACCTACTTTAATCATATATACCATGGGAGCTATGGAATGTTTTGGGGCAGGAAAGGGACATCATTGGATCTGTGCTTGCAGATGATTGAGTTGGCAGCAATGGCTTGGAGTAGATCAGTTAGGGAAGTATTGGTGTAGCCCAGGAGAGGTAAAAGAAGTTCATCCGGGGCTGTGAAGTTGATGTGCAAAGAAGGACATGGTTTGGGGAGATTTTGGGGACCTAGAGGACTTGGCAACTGATGGCACTGAGAAGAAGAAAAAGGAAAAAACTCCAAATCCCACAGTTTTGGCCCTGGATGTTTTGGAGCGTGATTGATGGGTTTGCAGCAAGAGAGGACTCAGCAGGAGACCTGGGGTGGCAATGGGGAGGGTAATGCATTTGTTTTTGAACAAGATGTGTTTGAATTGCTGGCAGGATATTGAGCTGGAGATGAGTATTTTAAGAGTGTTCAGGAGTGGAAGCCAAACATATGCAGAAGGGACAGGAAGAGGCAAAGGAGTATGAGTGGGCAGGTAGTAGCCAGTCAGGGATCCCTGTGGGGTTGAGGAGTGAAGGTGGGCCAGGGGCCTTGGACATGGTGAGTCAGTAGCATCACAGCTTCTGCAGAGGCGCAGGGGCCTGAGGAATGAGGCTGGATCTTAGATTTAGCAATTAGGAAGATACACGTCACTTTCAGAGTTGTTTTAATGGAAGAGTAGAAGATTGTGTGCTCACAGTCTGTAGTCTGTTCATTCAGTCGCCATTCCCAAGTGGGCCAGGAGCCAGGGATATGGATTCTAGTTCTGGCCCTGACACTCCCTGTGTAATTTTGGGCAAGTCATGTATGCTTGGGCTGGCATAAGAAGACACCCATAATAAGACCAAAACGACCTTTATATTTCTAGCAACACCTAATAGTCCATAGAGCCAAGGTTCCATGGGGCACACTTTGGAAAATGCTGCTATAGAGCCAGGATTTTAGAGGTCTAAAGAGTGAAAGAGGGCTTCCCTGGTGGCGCAGTGGTTGAGAGTCCGCTTGCTGATGCAGGGGACACGGGTTCGTGCCCCGGTCTGGGAAGATCCCACATGCCGCGGAGCGGCTTGCCCCGTGAGCCATGGCCGCTGAGCCTGCGCGTCCGGAGCCTGTGCTCCGCAACGGAAGAGGCCACAACAGTGAGAGGCCCGCGTACCACAAAATATATATATATAAATAAATAAAGAGTGAAAGAATATTATGCAGTCCCCTGACTTGACAAATGAAGAAACTAATACCCAAATTCATATTAATGATGGTGTCCAGAATACCCCTATAAAAGTAGTTATGCTTAAAACCATTTTGGAAATCCTAAAATAGTCTCTGAGAGATTAAATGACTTGCCCAGGATCACAGAGCAGCACGTGGTGGTGTGAGATTTGAACCCAGGCCTTCTGGGTCAGGGCCCTTCTCTTTCCCACATCCTGCTGCCTCCTTGGTTGTCAGCCTTGAATGCATTTAAAACTGGTTGAAAAATAAATAAATAAATAAATAAATAAATAAATAAATAAAACTGGTTGAATGGAATGTTAGTAACTTCAACTTTTTTCCCCTTTCTTAGAAGAAATGTGTTCCAAAAGTCAAGTCTTAACCACTGGACCACCAGGGAAGTCCCGACTGCATTATATATTAATATTACTATATAATTAGTATATAAAACTGGGAGAGTACACAGCCAACAATTCCCAAAGTTACATTTTAAAAAACACTAGAACATTAGACCATGCGAAAGCTCATTTTGTTCAACTCTGAACAGTGGGAAGGTGTACCTGTGACGCCTGAATATATGTGGCTCATTGAAAAATATTCTTAGCTGATCCTGTGATTGCTTACTCTTTCCTCTTATTGCTTTTTTCCTTTGCGTTGACCAACTGTATTTTCTTCACTGTTGGCTACCAGACCCTGACCACACTCTTCTTAACAGAGGCAGAAGGCTGCATTTATAAGCAGGAATCTGCACTAGAGGTAAAATACAGCCTCTTAGGGATTAGTCTTTGATTCAGTAAGTAGTATCCTATGTACCTTGACAAATAAAAATAGACAAACTTGGGCTTCCCTGGTGGCGCAGTGGTTGAGAATCCACCTGCCGATGCAGGGGACGCAGGTTCGTGCCCCGGTCTGGGAAGATCCCACATGCGGCGGAGCGGCTGGGCCTGTGAGCCATGGCCGCTGAGTCTCCGCGTCCGGCGCCTGCGCTCCGCAACGGGAGAGGCCACAACAGTTGAGAGGCCTGCGTACCGCAAAAAAAAAAAAAAAAAAATAGACAAACATTTTTTAAAAATTATTTATTTATTTAGGCTGCACCAGGTCTTAGTTGCAACACGTGGGATCTTCTTGCGGCGTGAGGGCTCCTTAGTTGCGGCATGCAGACTTCTTAGTTGCAGCATGTGAACTCTTAGTTGTGGCATATGTGTGGGATCTAGTTCCCCAACCAGGGATCGAACCCAGGCCCCCTGCATTGGGAGCACAGAGTCCTACCCACTGGACCACCAGGGAAGTCCCTAGACAAACTTATTTAGGAAATAAACTTGTAAAGGAACCAAGATGATTTCATAAAAATTTGGGGAAAAAATGGATCCAATATACTTTGTTGAGTGTTGCCGAACTAGCTATTTTAGACTTTTACTCTCAGTTTTACTTGATATCATAAATAATAGAAACTTGGTTTACTCTGATGTTAATCTTATTGAAGTTCTCTGAAAGATAGAAAGCAGTGGATAAGAGTCTAACAGTATCTCTGACATGAGGGGTCTAGATTTAGAATCTGGCTCTATCTTTTTTTAGCTATGTTATTTAACCTCCTTGTACTTCAGTGTAATTGTCTAGACTTAAACAATAATAGTATTGTCTGTAAAGTGTTTGTGAAGATTAAATAGAATAATCTAAGTAGAGCACTTAGAATAGTTCCTAGCACACAGAAAGCAAGCAACAAGTGCTAGCTGTTATTAGATCATGGCTTAAAAGTTGTTGCCAATTTTTTAAAATTAATTGATTTATTTATTATTTATTTTTGGCCGTGTTGGGTCTTCCTTGTTGCACATGGGCTTTCTCTAGTTGTGGTGAGCCGGGGCTGCTCTTCATTGCAGTGCACAGGCTTCTCATCGCGGTGGCTTCTCTTGTTGCAGAGCACAGGGTCTAGACGTGTGGGCTCAGTAGTTGTGACTCGCGGGCTCTAGAGCACAGGCTCAGTAGTTGTGGTGCACGGGCTTAGTCGCTCCGCGGCATGTGGGATCTTCCCGGACCAGGGCTTGAACCTGTGTCCCCTGCATTGGCAGGCGGATTCCCAACCACTGCGCCACCAGGGAAGCCCAAGTTGTTGCCAATTTAAGGCATCCAGTTTAATCATTTTCTTTTCTAGGAGGACACAGCTGATTAACACACTTCTCATCTTTTCCCCTAATCTAGTTAAAAGGTCTCTTTTTTTTTTTCTGTTTTAAAAAAAATATTTTAATGTCATATTATTGAGGTATAATTTACATATAATAAAATGTACCATTGTAAGTATATGGTTTAATGAGTTTTGACAAACCATCATTCCAGTCAGGATACAAGACTTTTTCATCACCCCAGAAAAGTTCCCTCATGCCCTTTGAAGCCAACCTTCCCACCCCAGGTAACCATTGATCTGTTGTTTTGCCTGGATTTCATACAATACATGGTTCTTCTGTTAGTATAATGTAAGATTCATCCACATTATTGCATATATCAGAAATTTATTATTTATTACTGAATATATTCTGTGTGTGGACCACCACAGTTTGTCCATTTTCTTGTTGATGGACATTTGGGTTGTTTTCAGTTTTTTGGCTCTTTTGGATAATACTGTGAACATTCATGCACACATCTTTGTATGAACACGTTTTCATTTCTCATGGGTAAAGCTTAAGCATGCAGTTGTTGGGTCACTTGTTTGAAAGAAACTGTCAAACTTTTTCACAGTGGTTGTTCCATCTTATACTCTTGCCATCAGTGTATTTGGGTGTCCACATCCTTGGCAACACCTGGAACTGACAGTGGTATGTGGTGGAATCTCATTGTAGTTTTTTGTAATTGTAATCTATAGTTCCTTGATGAATGATGTGAAGCCTCTTTCCATCTATGTTTCTTCTTCTTTTTTTTTTTTTGGCTGCGCCTTATGGCTGGATCTCAGTTCCCCGACCAGGGATCGAACCCGAGCCCCGGCAGTGAAAGTCTGGAATCCTAACCACTAGGCCACTGGGGAACTCTCCAGGTATCTTCTTTTTTTAAAATTTTATTTTATTTTTTTTCAGGTATCTTCTTTTATGATGTATCTCTCTCAAATTTTTAAGGGCCTTTGCTTTTAAACATTGAAAATGTATGGTACCTTGACCCTAAAAATAACAGAAACCCCTTCAAACATGATAGATTTATTTGGCATCTTTGTGTGGCTTTAGAAGTGGGAGATTAAGTGAGAGACTTCAGCAAAAATACAAGACTGAGATTTAATTATTTTTGAATGTCCTGGTAAGCAATTACTTAAACAGCAGGATATTTAGAAAGGATTTCAGATGTGTTTATTTTCCTTTTTAAAAAAAAAAAAAAAAAAGAGTCTTGAGAAAAGGATGAAATATTTCTAAATATCTTCAGCAAAGCAGCTGTTTTGAAATGCCTGGTGGTGAAAGTCCCTCTTCACTGCCCTTGTACTGGAGGGACAAGGCTGAGCATTTCCGGTGCTCTCCAGCCAACAGGTGGCCGCTGTTACCAGGTAGGTGCCCACAGTGGGCTCCACACGGGAGAGGGAGGGGCTCAGTGATGGGCATTTCTCTGTAGGGCATTGTTGCCAGGAGTTAGCCCCAGGTTATCCGTGTGGAACCTTACAGAGGTGGCTGTTTTGTTTTTCGCCCCAGGCAAGTATTTCAGTTTATTGGTTTTATTTATTTAATTAATTGATTTATCTATCTATGTATCTGTTTATTTTGGCTGCACTGTGAGGCATGCAGGACCTTAGTTCCTCTACCAGGAATCAAACCTGTGCCCATTGCAGTGGAAGCAGAGTCTTAACCACTGGACCGCCAGGGAAGTCCCTCAGTTTGTTTGTTTATTCCTTTCTCCATTTATTTAAAAGTACTGTTGAGCACTGATCATGTCTTAGATAACTGTGTAGGCACTGGGCATGCAGTGTGATCCAAACGGACCAAAATCTCTACCCTGTGGAGCTTGCATTCCACTTCGGGCCCTTGGGAGCGGGTTTGGGCTCTGGTAGAGGAAACGTCCAGGTCGCACTACCTTTTGAGAAGCGTAACAGGCAGGCCAGAGCCACCTTCTGCTTCCCTAGGCTCCCATTTGTACTGCTTTCCCCCTTTGAATGGTGTGCTTTGAAAAAAATGAGTAAAATATGGAGGGGTATGTTAGAAGGTCATAGGTGCCAAGAAGAAAAATCAAGCAGAGAAGTGAGATAGGGAAGAGGAGTTGGCAGTTTTAGGTGGGGTGCCAGGAAAGGCCACACTGAGAAGGTGACACTGCAGGAAAGACCCAAGGAGGTGAGGAACCAGCTGTGCATCTGACTGGGGGAAGAACGTTCCCGGCAGAGGGAACTTGAAGCTCTGGGGCAGGAATGCCTGGCTTGGTCAGTAATACCAGGGAGGCTGGGGAGGCCAGGGCGAGGGTACCGGGCAGAGGTGAGCTTGGGGCCCCTCGCCATTGGAAGGGCTTTGACTTATACTCTGTGCTGAGAAACACTGGAGGGTTTTGAACACAGGTGTGGCATGGTTAGAGAAAGAGAGGGACGATGGGGGGGACCTTCTTCCCTCCATCTGTCACTGTCCCAACAAAACCTCTCCTAATCATATCTGCACAGAAATAGAAAATGAACCAAGTAGAGCCTTAGGAGAGAGCGTAAGGGCCCTGAGCACCTGAAGTAGATAAAGCGTTGTGAGGCACAGAGGCAAGATGGCCTTAGTCATTGGAAGCTGGGTTTTCAGACTCTTCTGAATTTTATACAGCTCTTCTTCGGCTTGTGAAAACTGATCCCTTTCCTTTGTAAGCTCGTTTGTCAGGTGTGTTCTTTTTCCTTGGCAAAGCCTGATCTGCTGTATCCTGATCAGTAGATTATTGGATTCAGTAAAAGTCTTTCCTATTTCCTTGGAAATAAGGAGTCAGATCTTTTCTTACCCGAAGAGTTCTGAAATGTTAAACAGCTTCAGTTGGATTGCAAGGGGCATCTGTGTGCTTGTGCATTGCTGGCTGTGCCTGCAAAATATAGGAAGGAACTTTTCTTCCCTGGCAAACCCAACTTTGATTATACTGACAGCTTTTTAACTACTGTTTTCTCTTAACTGCAGATAACTTGTTTATCCCTGCGGTAAAGAAGGCACGTGGCTGATGAGCGGGGAGGCGAGGCCGCAGAGTGGGGCAGAGGGGCAGGCCTGGGAAGCAGAGGACGATGACATGGCAGAAGGCGATTTAGGGTATGGCCTCAGAAGAAGGCCCGGTGGCATTTATGAAGTGCAAGTTTCACATTTATTTACATCTAGAAAAAGATCAGATGGAGAGACCTTTAGTCCTCCCCCATTTTCAAGAAATGGGGAAGAAAGAAACAGTGCCGTTTTTCAGTATTCCAAGCATAAGAGCTTGCGTGATACATACCCGGAAGGACCCCAGATTCCCTATCATGGCCGACAAAGTAGCACTGGTAAGAATGCCTAGCAATCCTTTCTCCTGTTTTCTGCCCTGTGGATTTTATCAATGCTGTCAGCCTCCCAACACATGAAGATGGGTCACCATCGTGGATTTTAGAAATTTATCTTTATTCACCTCTAGAGGTTGATTGGTGATGGTAAAAGTAATTGATGTTTCTGTCTCCACGTATTATACAAATTGTGAAGTACAGTAATTATTCTGCATCAATACATATGTGTTAGTTATATCAATAAGTAATTACTTACCTTGCTTTTCTTGTGAAGTAGTGGTATACTTCATTTGTTCTTTTTTTGTCTTATTCAACAAACATTTATTGGGTACCTATTAGGTGCCCAGGACAGTACCAGACTCTGGGAGTAACATCAGTAAATAAAATAGTCAGATGTCATGGAGTTCACATTCTGGTAGAGCAGACAGAAAATAAACCTGCAAATCAACAGCTATGTAACATCAGGCAGTGGTAAGTGGAAAGACAGTGAGTGAGTGGAGGGGCTGGGGTGCTGCTGTTTGAGGCACAGGTCGAGAGAGGCCTCTCTAAGGAGGTGACATTGGAGCACTGCAAGCCTGATGCTCATCTGGGGAAGGAATGTTACAGGCAGAACACACAGGCTTCAGGTTATTTTAGGGATGTCATAAAATTCTCAAAACAAAATTAATTTATCATAAGTAAAAATGAATTGTGCTGTACACTAAGGAGAGAATAAAATTCAGAATCATATTGTGAGAGAGTGTTACAATATGAAGTGACCCGGAACTGGTGGACGAGTCCCAGCCTGCACTGTGGTACAGCTCTGGTGTGGCTGAATCTTTTGTAATCCACATTGTAAAACTTCCCCACCAAAGTGGAACACACACAATTAGAACAACATGAAAGTAATTTAAGAAACATTTCAGGGCTTCCCTGGTGGCGCAGTGGTTGAGAGTCCGCCTGCCGATGCAGGGGACACGGGTTCGTGCCCCGGTCCAGGAAGATCCCACATGCCGCGGAGCGGCTGGGCCCGTGAGCCATGGCCGCTGAGCCTGTGCGTCTGGAGCCTGTGCTCCGCAACGGGAGAGGCCACGGCAGTGAGAGGCCCGCGTACCGCAGGAAAAAAAAAAAAAAAAGAAACATTTCAGATTTATAAAAACATGGTGCAGCTGGGGATCGATCTCTGTCCCTCAAAATCCTCCTTGAAATTAGGATGGGATTATGTATATATTTTTCTTCCAAGTCCTTATCATGCATAGAGGATGGATGCTGTTTTGCAAGCAAGATGTTGAAAATTGAACATTATGCTAAGATGCCTTTACAAAAATGTGAGGAAACTACTGGGATATAAACAAGAAGTAATAGTAATGGTATGAGCTCCTATTTTTTTTTTTGAGTTATGGACTTTTGTCTTTTTATCAAAGTTGACTTGATTCTAGGTAAGAATGTTGTGTTAGTTTCCTCTTGCTAATAGGCAGTTTCCAAATTACCAGAAATGTGATGGTTTAAAACAACGTAAGTTTTATTCTCTTACAGTTCTGTAGGTCAAAAATCCAACACAGGTTTCACTGGACTAAAATCGCGGTGTTGGCGTGGCTGCCTCCCTTCTGGAGGCTCTAGGGGAGAACCCACTCCCTTGCCTTTTCCACCTTCTAGAGGCTGCCTTCCCTGGCCGTGGTACCCTTCCTCCGTCTTCACAGCCACTTCTCCCGCAGCCTCATGCTGATACTGACTCCCCTGCCTCCTTCTTTCATTTATAAGGACCTGGGTAATCCAGGATAGTCTCCTATCTCCAAGTATTTAATCACACCTGCAAAATCCTTTTTGCTGGGTATTCACAGGGTCTGGGATTAAGATGTGGACATCTTTGGGGGCCATTATTCTGCCTACCACAGGTGTTAATAGAATAGAACTTGTCATTGTCAACCCAGTGTTACTTTTTTAAAATTTTTATTTATTTTTAAATTTTTGGCCGTACCATGCTGCATTCAGGATCTTAGTTCCCTGACCAGGGATTGAACCCATGCCCCCTGCACTGGACCTGCCAGGGAAGTTCCCCAATGTCACTTTTGTCCCTCACTGGAACCCTGAATTATCAGAGTAAAAACATGACTTAGGTTTTCCCTTGGTTACTGTCATGTTGATGAAAGTTCAGAATAGCAAAGAAAAGAATTGTTTTGAGAAATTTTTAATGTCCCTTAAAATATTCTTTCTAAATTTTTTTTGCTTCTTTTTACTTCCTGTTCTCTTGCTATAATTTATCACTTCAATGTTTTTCTATTGCCAGTGAAACTGCAATGTAAATGAAGTTCCTGGGAAGCCCAGATTAATGTCTCAGTTGATCGATCCCATTAAGGAGAGAATAATTGAAGTTACTGGAGACTTATAGTGATTCTCCTTGGAAAGAAATTAAATTCAGGTTATTTCTTAGATATTCATATCACGATGTTGATCAGGCCTAAGCCAAACACCAAAATTTATTTACTTTACTCACCAACATTCATTAATATTGTGTTTGGATGTAGTAAGTAACCAATTCATTAACAACAGTTTTATTTTAGAGTCCTTTTTTTAAAGAGTCTTTTGATTCAAAAGTATGTGTCTTTTCATTTGTGGAATGTTTTAAGCTATCTGTTTTTATCATCATTTGGTTTATTACAGTTATTTTCTCATTTCAGTTTAGGGAGAGGCTGTATTTGATATTTTGTAAACAAGTGTCCCATATTTAACTAGCTAAAGAAAATATTTAATTTTTTTTCCCTCCAATAGATTCTAATTCAGAGTTGTCAAATGTGGAATTAAGGCAACGTCTTCATGAAACTTTAGAGGTAGGTACTCTGGCTAACATACAAATTCTCATGTGAATAAAGTCCACTGATAGATATTTTGTGTAAGTATCACTAACATGGTATGGAAGGCAGCTGTTGGCTTTCCAGATATTCTCGAGCCACACTGTCAAGCTCATAGCTTCCAGCTGGCCTCCACATCTTGGTGGCTTCGTCTCCTCATCTCTTAGAAAGGCTGTTCATATAAACATGCCCTCCTGTTCTCCTTTCCAACTTATTTCTCTAATCTCCTCCTCGAGAAAATAATCACTCCCTTCCATCTGTCTTCCCAGTATGTGCGACTTGAAATAACCTACCTAATGGAACCTCTTTGAAGTCAGAGGACTAGGAAGTACCCCAGGGGGTCTGAGGAGACCATCCCTCTTGCTGGGAGTTGGAGTTTCTCTGAGGGTGCTTGTCGTTTCAGGAACAGAAAGCCCATCTTAGTGTGCATTTGTTTTTTTCTTTGTTTGTTTTTTGGGGTTTTTTTGGCCGCAGCATGTGGGATCTTAGTTTCCTGACCAGAGGTCAAACCTCAGGCCCCCTGCAGTGGACGCATGGGGTCTTAACCGCTGGACCGCCAGGGAAGTGCCTTAGTGTGCATCTGTATCTCTTCTGGTGATCGCTACTCTACTAGTTTCCTAGGGCTGTCCTGACAAACTGGTGTCTTAAAAGAGCAGATCGATTCTGTCTCATTATGGAGGCTAGAGGTCTGAAATCAAGATGTGGGTGGGCCATGTTCCCTCTGAAGGGTCTAGAGGAGAATCCTTTACCCCCTCCTAGCTTCTGGTGGTTGCCGCCAACACCCTTTGGCTTGTAGCTGCGTCACACCAGTCATTGGATTGAGGCCTACTCTGATCTAGTATGACATTAATTACATCTGCAAAGACCCTATTTCCAAATAAGGTCGAATTTTTGGTACCAGGGGTTAGGACTTGAACATATCTTTTGGGGTGGAGGGCACAGTTCTACCTATAATAGCTACTGTAGCTGTGTAGCCGATCATGTTCTTATTTTATGTGGTCTAAAGCTTTTTCTCCAAATTATTAACTGTGTGTGTGGCCTAGATAGGTAAAAGCAAAAGATTTGGGCTTCTAGTCATAACTGGCACCTGACAGCGAGCATCTCAGTTTTAGCCTCTCTGGTCCACTTATAAAGCCTGGAGGAATTTCCAACCTCATTTTGTAAGGTCAGAGCACTTTTTTTTTTTTGGTATGCGGGCCTCACACTGTTGTGGCCTCTCCCGTTGCGGAGCACAGGCTCCGGAAGCACAGGCTCAGTGGCCATGGCTCACAGGCCTAGCCACTCCACGGCATGTGGGATCTTCCCGGACCGGGGCACGAACCCGTGTCCCCTGCATTGGCAGGCGGACTCTCAACGACTGCGCCACCAGGGAAGCCCGGTCAGAGCACTTTGAGTCAAAGTGAATATTGAGCTTAAATGTAAACTGTCTAAATTGATCATTTGGGTTTGCATATCTCACAGATAGGAAGACTACTTGTGTTTTTCTCCTCAGGAGGTAGAAATTTTGAAAACTGAACTTGAGGCATCTCAAAGACAACTTGAAGGTAAAGAGGAAGCATTGAGAATTCTTCAAAGCAATGTAAGAAGTTACTTTTACACTTTCATCAGGTATACATTCCAATGATAGGTAGTATGGTTTTATCTTTAATTTTTTAAATTTTATTTTATTTTTATATTTTGGGCCATGCTGCGCGGCTTGCCGGATCTCAGTTCCCCAACCAGGGATTGAACCCGGGCCATGGCAGTGAAAGTGCCGAATCCTGAACACTAGACCACCAGGGAACTCCCTGGTTTTAGCTTTTAAAATAAAGGCAACAGTGTTTAATATAGTTGTTTATTTCTTTTTGAGCTATAGATTTTTAAAACAGCTTTATTAAGATATAACTTAATGTCATGAATTTCACTCATTTTAAGCATACAGTTTATTTTTACTAAACTTAGAATTGTGTAACTATCATCACAACTTAATTTAGAACATTTCCATCACCCCAAAAAAGGAACCTCTTACCCATTAGCAGTTATTCCCATTCCCATCCCCAGCCACCACTCATCTACTTTCTGCTTTATAGCTTTGCCTTTTTTATTTCATAAGTAGAATCATACAGTATATGTCTAGATTCTTTTGCCCCTGGATTCTTATAGTTAGCATATTTTTAAGGTTCATGCATGTTGTAGCATGTGTCAGTGCTTTCTTCCTTTTTTATTGCCAAATAATATTCCATTGTATAGATATGCCACATTTTGTTTATCCATTTACCAGTTGATAGCTATTTTGGGCTATTATGAATAATGCTGCTATGAATGTTCACGTACATGTCTTTATGTGCGAAATCCGTTCATTCATTCTCACGTTCATTGGGAAAGAACCAAACCAAGATCTTCTGACTTTTGAACTATGAAACTCTATACAAAAGGTCTCTGTGGGAATCTCATCTCAAGGTAATTTTCTACTGTCTTAAAATAAAAATGTGAACTTTACCTTGCATATAAAGGTGATTGGAAATTTAATTTATACTGATACAGTCTTTATTTTTCTTAGGCAGTATTTGGCAAAGCCAC
This sequence comes from Kogia breviceps, assembly GCF_026419965.1. Lineage (NCBI taxonomy): Eukaryota > Metazoa > Chordata > Mammalia > Artiodactyla > Physeteridae > Kogia > Kogia breviceps. Next base: position 55,176,763 of record NC_081313.1, on the reverse strand, counting down.
AAGTCATACCCAGGCAGTACTTCAAAAAACTGTGGAACAAAAGAGATCCTTGGAGAAGGTATTTGACCACATAATAGCGTATAGCATAGACTTGTTCAGTTCAATAAGCTTTCAAATAGAATTCTCTTAAAAATCACCTTACCAGTGGATATGTCATTTGTGTATACCCTCTGCTAGGTGTACTTCAACTTCATACAGTCCCTTCCCTTTTGGAGCTTATAATCCAAAACAGATTGTAACATGGGCTAAGCCTACTAAGTTGACACTTCCTGTTTTTCTTCTTTTCCTATTTTTCTTCTTCTGCTTGCCCTGCAGAGCCTGCTTCTTTCTGACCATCTCATCTTCACTGAAAAGGTAGTTAGGAATCTCCTTGATGGTCATATTCCTATTCCTGTTTTACTCTCCTTTGGTGGGAGTGTCCTGGGCTCAGACTTCCAGGAGTATATGTTGGGGTCTGCATGGGTTGGGGGCAATGAGAAATCTAGGTTCAGGCCAGCAAATTTGAAATGTTCCCTATAATTAAGCTTCAGCAAAGCTTTTTGAGTGCTAAAGAGGCATGTCATATGTGTTTACAAATGTCATAGACTCTTTTTGAGCAGTAATTAATTTTTTGTTTTTAACCTATTTCTGTAAAGTGACTAAATGATTTATTTCAGATATTCATAAGTCATGAAATGATTTATTTGTAGTAATTTCCTTGAAAGTGCTATTTTTTTCTATAGGAAATCAATGTCTTGCAATGGGAAATAGAATTTGATCGCAGTAGATTTAAAAATATAGAGGAATCTTGGATCCAAAAATATGACAGGTTTGTATATTATTATTCCATAATTTTTCTTTGGAAATTTTTAAACCGTGTATAATTCAAATGTAGCTTAGGCTTTCTTCTTTTTTGAGCACGCTAATTATAAAATTCAGGGAATTCCCTGGTTGTCCAGTGGTTAGGACTTGGTGCTTTCATTGCCATGGCCCGGGTTCAATCCCTGGTCGGGGAACTAAGATCCTGCAAGCCACATGGCACAGCCAAAAAAAAATAAAAAATAAGATTCATTTTGCTTACCCACTTACCAGTTCCATATTTTACTGTTACTGTTAATTTTCTTTTTTTAAAAACTAGTATAAACTGTATATAAAAATACAGTTTAAGAGCCATGTTTCCCAAGTTATTTTAGCCTTGCACTGTTTTTTCAAAGTCTTTTGAGTGACTCTTGTATTAGTGTGAATTTATTTAATAACTTTGACCTTATGAATATGCTATAATTTAATCACTGAGAAATTGATTTGGTATATGGGGTTATAGATGGCTTTAGTACCTAATTTTAAAATTTATTACTTCTTAACTTTTAATTTGAGATAATTGAAGACTTACAGAAAAGTTGTAAGAATAGAACAACTCCTATATATCTTTCACCAAGATTCTCCAAATTTTAACTCTTTACCACACTTTATCATTCTTTTTTCCTTTCTTTCGCTCTCTTTGTAGTTAAGTACGTAAATATAGAGGTAATGTTTTCTGAACCATTTTGCATATATAGGGTCCCATTACTCTAAATACTTCAGTTTGTATTTTTTTTTAAAGGGATGTCCTCATTTATAACATAATATAGTTATAAAAATCAAGACCTTAACCCAGTACTATTATTTAATGTGCAGACCTTCTTTATATTACCAACTATCTTAATAATGTTCTTAGAGCAAAAACAATTTCCCCTGTTCAGGACCAGTCCAGAAGCACATGTTGCATTTGGTTGTCATGTCTAAATTTTAGTCTCCTTTAATCTGAAACAGTTCTTCAGTGTTTATCTTTCATAACCTTTACATTTTTTTGAGGCAGACAGGCCCATTATTTTATAGAATATCCTACAATCAGGGTATCTGATGCTTCTGGATTGAATTGGATTATGCATTTTGGGCAATATTACCACTGAAGCAATGTATTCTTACTGCATCATATCAGGAGGCATGTGATGCTGATTTGTCCTATTCCCAGGATGTGAATCTTTATCACTTGGTTAAGGTATGGTGTCTGCCCTCATTCTCCACTACTAAGTCACTATTTTTCCCCTTGTAATTAAGAAGCATCTTGTGGAGAGATACTTGAAAATTATGTAAATATACTGTGACTCATCAGACTTTTCACCCACTCGTTTGTATATCCACTGATATTCCACCTGAAGCAATTATTACTACAATGGTTGCCAAATGGTAATTTTCTAATTCCCTTATTCCTTCTACATTTGTATGTTGGCATTTTACTGTAAAAAAGAGTTTTTCCCAAAAAAAAGTTTTTCCTTCTCATTTGTTTGTTTATATCAATACGGATTCAAGGATTCTTGCTTTATTCAGTGGGTTAAAAGCTATTACTACCATAATTTCTTTTGATGCTTAAAATTTTCCAACTTTGGTCAGTGGCAGCCCCATCAAGCACAGGTGTTCCTGTGGCTTTTTTTTTTTTTTTTTTTTTTTTGCTATGTGGGCCTCTCACTGTTGTGGCCTCTCCCATTGCGGAGCACAGGCTCCGGACGCACCGGTTCAGGGGCCATGGCTCACGGGCCCAGCCGCTCCACTGCATGTGGGGTCCTCCCGGACCGGGGCACGAGCCCGTGTCCCCTGCATCGGCAGGCGGACTCTCAACCACTGCGCCACCAGGGAAGCCCTCCTGTGGCTTTTTGACATCTATTTTTCTTTGAGCACTTTCCTGCTTTCTGGTACAAGATATTCTAGGCCAGTGTGCCTACAATATTAGGTATTTCTTCAAGGAGCAGCAGTTCCTTTTAATGGGGAATGGTGTTTAGAAATCAAGATCTGAGCGCTAGGTGTGCTCATTACTACTGAGGATTCACTGCGTGAAGTTTCTCTCAGAGGACAGAGTTGGAAAATACACAGATGCAGACACACTTATATATACATCTACCTAGCTGTCTTTCTGTGTCATCAATTTATCATCTATCTACCTGTCTCTTTATCATTTATGTATGTATGTATCTATCACATATCAATGAGATCATACTCATATCTCTAATTGCAGAACACCACCACAGGGTTCATCTTAGCCTTGCCCCTCTCTGCATTTGTTAAGTCCCACAAGGAGAAACCTGGCTCCTGTTACCCTGTATGTTTACTTATTTGTTCCATCATAGACTATACAGAAAGTAACTTTAGAATTGCTAATACATACCATTGTAAAATCAAACCCATTAACTAGAGTTCCGTATTTGTTTACAGTTTTGTTTTTAGCCTGAACGTATATGGTCAAAACACAGTGTTTAAAACTTACTTGGTTCGTTTCCTCTTTTTTATCTTCAGTATGGTTATGCTCTTCATTTAAGTTCATTTGTTTCCATTTGTATTCTGTTTTAGAGTTTTTCACTATCCTTATTAACTTGCTTATTTTGTTTTTCTACTTTTGACTTTGTGAAACATTGATATGCTTCCAACAGTCAGAAGTATTCAGACAGGTATGTTCAGAGAAGTGTCCTTGCCCCCTCTACCCCGTTGCCAATGTCCTGCCATTCCTCCTTCCGTTCACTATCTGTACATAATCAATCTTACTATTTTTTTATTTATCCTTCCTCTGTTTCTGTTTACACAAATAGGCAGGTATATGTATGTTTTCTTATTTCCCCTTCTTTCTTACATCAAAGATAGTTTACTGTAGATACTCTTTTGTGCTTTTTCTGTTTAACAGTATATCCTGGAAATCACTCAATTGTGTGGCTGTGAAATAGTTACTCAACCACTCTCCTATATACAGGCACTTAGATTGTTTCCATTATTTTGCTATTTTAAACAATGCTGCAATAAATAGCCTTGACATATACTTTTGTGTTGTTGGAGATGTATTTTCAAGGTAAATTCTTAGAAGTAGAATTGCTGGGTCACAAGGTAGATACATATGTAGATTTATTAGAGGTTGCCTAATTCCTCTCTACGAGGCTTGTACCAATTTGCATTCCTAACGGTAACTCATGGGAGTGCTTGTTTCCCCATAGCCTCATCAAGAGAATATGTCATACGTTTTGATATTTGCCAATGTGATGGTGTTGTTTACCCAATTTTTTTTTTTTTTTGTATTTTGTTTTGGCTGCACAGAACCCTGAAAATTCTGATTCACATACACAGATTTACACTTGGTCAACAGGTTATCTCTTAGGATGCTCTTCAGTTAGGCAGAACTAGCAGAGGATGCTTTATAGTGAGGTCTGCACAAAAATAGTTAACCAGACAGCAAAGTTAATGCATTTGACTGAGTAGGTTGTGATTTTTTTTTTTTTTTTTGGTTTTTTTGTTTTTTAAAATATTTATTTATTTATTTATTTAGCTGGGCCGGGTCTTAATTGCAGCATATGGGATCTTCATTGTGGCATATGGGATCTTTAGTTGTGGCATGCAGGCTCTTAGTTGAGGCACGTGGAATCTAGTTCCCTGACCAGGGATCGAACCCTGGCCCCCTGCATTGGGAGCGTGGAGTCTTAACCACCGGACCACCAGGGAAGTCCCTGAGTAGGTTGTTTTAAAAAATTAATTTATAAAGTAGTTTGCATGCATCTCATAAAATGTTTGTGAGCATCTCACAACGTCCTCATAAGCTTAGAATTATTCAGAGTTCAGTTTGAGAATCACAGCCCTAGAGACCTAGGAAGAGGTCGTGCTAAGAAAGGTGCTTTAGGACTTTCCTGGCGGCACAGTGGTTAAGAATCCACCTGCCAATGCAGGGGCCACGGGTTCGAGCCCTGGTCCAGGAAGATCCTACATGTGTGGAGCAACTAAGCCTGTGTGCCACAACTACTGAGCCCATGCTCTAGAGCCTGTGAACCACAACTACTGAAGCCCACATGCTTAGAGCCCGTGCTCTGCAACAAGAGAAGCCACCGCAATGAGAGAAGCCACCACAATGAGAAGCCCACGCACCGCAACCAAGAGTAGCCCCCGCTTGCCACAACTAGAGAAAGCCTGCACGCAGCAGTAAAGACCCAACGCAGCCAAAAATAAATACATAAATTAATTAATTAATTTATAAAGAAAAAAAGGTGCTTTATTCCTCAAGGGCTATAGACATTGCTTGAGAAACTGATTTCATGTTTTATTAATTTGTAGATAATTCATGGAAAGGGAATGTCTTAGACTTACATTTCTTGTTTTTTGGATATAACTGACATATTACATTAGTTCAGGTGTACAACACAATGACTCAACACCTGTACATCACAAAATATTCACCACAATACAGTCAACATGTGTCACATACATGGTTACAGAATTTTATTTTTCTTGTGATGTGAACCACATTTCACTTTTAATTGAGAAACTTTATCATGACCACTGTTTTAATGATATGAGGCCTGTCCCAAGCACAGCATGTAATATTCCCTAGGAGTATCATGTCTTGATAGGCATTTTATTTAAAGTTATAAATTAGACCAGATGATCTAGCGACTGTTTTGTTTTTTAAAATAAATTTATTTATTTATTTTTGGCTGTGTTGGGTCTTCGTTTCTGTGTGAGGGCTTTCTCCAGTTGCTGCGAGCGGGGGCCACTCTTCATTGCGGTGCGCGGGCCTCTCACTGTCGCGGCCTCTCCCGTTGTGGAGCACAGGCTCCAGACGCGCAGGCTCAGTAGTTGTGACACACGGGCCTAGCCGCTCTGCGGCATGTGGGATCTTCCCAGACCAGGGCTCGAACCCATGTCCCCTGCATTGGCAGGCAGATTCTTAACCACTGCGCCAACAGGGAAGCCCCTGGCGACTGTTTTTAATTACAAAAGCAATTTTTTAAGCCTCTGATACTGGGCTATTTATTTATGTTTTAAAACAAATTTATTTATTTATTTTAAAAATAAATTTATTTACTTATTTTTGGCTGTGTTGGGTCTTTGTTGCTGCACGCGGGCTTTCTCTAGTTGCTGAGAGTGGGGACTATTCGTTGGGGTGTACACGCTTCTCATTTCTCGTTATGGTGGCTTTTCTTGTTGTGGAGAATGGGCTCCAGGCATGCGGGCTTCAGTAGTTGTGGCACGCGGGCTCACTAGTTGTGGCACGCAGAGTCAGTAGCTGTGGCTTGTGAGCTTAGTTGCTCTGCAGCATGTGGGATCTTCCTGGACCAGGGCTCGAACGTGTCCCCTGCATTGGCAGGCGGATTCTTAACCACTGCGCCACTAGGGAAGTCCCGATGCTGGGCAATTTAGGAACTCTTGTAAGTAATTCCAATTTTCATTCAATAGATAAAGCTCCTTATGTATCTTTTTCTTAAATTGAGATATAATTGACATATAACTGTATTAGTTTCAGGTGTACAATATAATGATTTGATATTTGTATATGTTGCAAAATGATCATCACAATAAATCTAGTTAATATTCATTGTTGGACATCATTACAGTTTTTTTCTTATGTTGAGAACTTTTAAGGTCTACTCTCTTAGCAGCTTTCAAATATTGTACAATAATTGTTAGCTACAGTCTTCATGCTGTACATTGCATCCCCAGGACTTATTTATTTTACAACTGGAAGTTTGTACCTCCCTATGTATCTTTTTATGCAAATTTTGGAAGGTGGCCTAAGCATATAGTTGGTGTTCAAATGGTTATTAACTTGATTGAAACCTTAGTAAAGAGAATGAGTGTTCAAAATAGATGACTTAGGGCTTCCCTGGTGGTGCAGTGGTTGGGAGTCCGCCTGCCGATGCAGGGGACACGCCGGTCCGGGAGGATCCCACATGCTGCAGAGCGGCTGGGCTTGTGAGCCATGGCCACTGAGCCTGTGCGTCCAGAGCCTGTGCTCTGCGGCAGGAGAGGCCACAGCAGCGAGAGGCCCACGTACCACAAAAAAAAAAAAAAAAAAAGATGACTTAGAGGTATTTCTGGTTCTGATACTTTCTCAGCTAAATATACAGAAGGTTTAAGAGTAACCACACTCCTTTAAATTTTTATTTTATTACATATATAAATTCTAGACTGTTTTGATGTAAGAAAAATTATATTAGGGTTTTCGTGTTCTAATTATGGGATTAAATATTCTCATTCACCTACAAAGTATTAATGTTTTAGTTATTTGGAGGGTACTTTTTTCCAGGCTAAACTGTGAAAATGCAGTCCTCAAAGAAACTTTGAAACTGAAAACAGAAGAAATTAAAATGCTCAAGTCTGAAAATACAAGTAAGTAGAGTGGTATTTTGATAATTCTTTAAAAATACTATGTTAAAAGATCAGTTTTATATAGAATGTCCTATGTTAAGAACACAATAGACAAAGTGCTAATATTTTGAAGTAACATTTTAAGGATAAAAGAGAAGAAATGCATCAGTTAGGTTTTTTTTTTAACATCTTTATTGGAGTATAATTGCTTTACAATGTTGTGTGCATTTCTGCTGTATAACAGAGTGAATCAGCTATATGTATATACATATATCCCCATATCCTCTCCATCTTGCATCTCCCTCCCACCCTCCTTATCCCACCCCTCTGGGCGCTTGCAAAGCACTGAGCTGATCTCCCTGTGCTGTGCAGCTGCTTCCCACTAGCTATCTGTTTTACATTTGGTAGTGTATATAAGTCAGTGTTATTTTCTCACTTCATACCAGCTTACCCTTCCCACTCCGTGTCCTCTAGTCCCTTCTTTACATCTGTGTCCTTATTCCTGTCCTGCCCCTAGGTTCATCAGAACTATTTTGTTTTTTAGATTACATATATATGTATTAGTATACGGTATTTGTTTTTCTCTTTCTGACTTACTTCACTCTGTATGACAGACTCTAGGTCCATCCACCTCACTACAAATAACTCAATTTGTAACTCAATTTTTATGGCTGAGTAATATTCCAGTGTATATATGTGCCACATCTTTATCCATTCATCTGTCGATGGATACTTAGGTTGCTTCCATGTCCTGGCTGTTGTAAATAGAGCTGCAATGAACACTGTGGTACATGACTCTTTGAATTATGGTTTTCTCAGGGTATATGCCCAGTAGTGGGATTGCTGGGTTGTATGGTAGTTCTACTTTTAGTTTTTTAAGGAACCTCCACACTGTTCTCCATAGTGGCTGTATCAATTTACATTCCCACCAACAGTGCAAGAGGGTTCCCTTTTCTCCACACCCTCTTCAGCATTTATTGTTTGTAGATTTTCTGATGGCCATTCTGACTGGTGTGACGTGATACCTCATTGTAGTTTTGACTTGCATTTCTCTAATGATTAGTGATGTTGAGCATCCTTTAATGTGTTTGTTGGCAATCTATATATCTTCTTTGGAGAAATGTTTATCTAGATCTTCTGCCTATTTTTGGATTCTTTTTTTAAAAAATTTAATTAATTAATTTGGCTGCATTGGGTCTTCGTTGCAGCGCGTGGGCTTCTCACTTGCAGCGGCTTCTCTTGTTGCGGAACACGGGCTCTAGGCGCCTGGGCTTCAGTAGTTGTGGCTCATGGGCTCTAGAGCACAGACTCAGTAGTTGCAGCGCACCGGCTTAGTTGCTCCATGGCATGTGGGATCTTCCTGGCCCAGGGATCAAACCCATGTCCCCTGCATTGGCAGGCAGATGCTTAACCACTGCGTCACCAGGGAAGTCCAGGTTGTTTGTTTTTTTGATATTGAGCTGCATGAGCTGCTTGTATATTTTTTGGAGATTAATCCTTGTCAGTTGCTTTGTTTGCAACTATTTTCTCCCATTCTGAGGGTTGTCTTTTGGTCTTGTTTGTGGTATCCTTTGCTGTGCAAAAGCTTTTAAGTTTCATTAGGTCCCATTTGTTTATTTTTATTTCCATTTTTCTAGGAGGTGGGTCAAAAAGGATCTTGCTGTGATTTATGTCAGAGCGTTCTGCCTGTGTTTTCCTGTAAGAGTTTTATAGTGTCTGGCCTTACATTTAGGTCTTTAATCCATTTTGAGTTTATTTTTGTGTGTGGTGTTAGGAAGTGTTCTAATTTCATTCTTTTACATGTAGCTGTCCAGTTTTCCCAGCACCACTTATTGAAGAGGTTGTCTTTTCTCCATTGTATATTCTTGCCTCCTTTATCAAAGATAAGATGACCATAGGTGCATGGGTTTATCTCTGGGCTTTCTATCCTGTTCCATTGATCTATATTTCTGTTTTTGTGCCAATACCATACTGTCTTGATTACTGTAGCTTTATAGTATAGTCTGAAGTCAGGGAGCCTGATTCCCCCAGCTCTGTTTTTGTTTCTCAAGATTGCTTTGGCGATTTGGGGTCTTTTGTGTTTCCGTACCAATTCTGCATTTTTTTGTTCTAGTTCTGTGAAAAATGCCATTGGTAGTTTGATAGGGATTGCATTGAATCTGTAGAGTGCTTTGGGTAGTATAGTCATTTTCACAATGTTGATTCTTCCAATCCAAGAACATGGTATATCTCTCCATCTGTTTGTATCATCTTTAATTTCTTTCATCAGTGTCTTATAGTTTTCTGCATACAGGTCTTTTGTCTCCTTAGGTAGGTTTATTCCTGGGTATTTTATTCTTTTTGTTGCAATGGTAAATGGGAGTGTTTTCCTTAATTTCTCTTTCAGATTTTTCATCATTACTGTATAGGAATGCAAGAGGTTTCTGTGCATTAATTTTGTATCCTGCTACTCTACCAAATTCATTGATTAGCTCTAGTAGTTTTCTGGCAGCATCTTTAGGATTCTTTATGTATAGTATTATGTCATCTGCAAACAGTCACAGTTTTACTTCTTTTCTGATTTGGATTCCTTTTATTTCTTTTTGTTCTCTGATTGCTGTGGCTAAAACTTCCAAAGCTATGTTGAATAATAGTGGTGAGAGTGGGCAGCCTTGTCTTCTTCCTGATCTTAGAGGAAATGGTTCCAGTTTTTCACCATTGAGAGTGATGTTGGCTGTGGGTTTGTTCAGTTAGGTTTTCGAATTAAAAAAATTGAGGTGAAATTCACATAACTTAAAATTAACCATTTAAAAGTGAACAATTCATAACGCTTACAAACATCTAGTTCTAAAGCGTTTCCACGACTACAAAGTAAAACCTTATACCCATAAGCAATTTCTCCTGATTCTCCCTTTATCCTTTAGTTTTTATACTCACTATAAACAAAATGGTAGAGCATCTGATGTTTGAGGAACCTGAATAGGTGTATGTTTATTGGGAATCTAATAGGAAAAGTATAAAATTGTATAGTTATTCAACATAATTTTTTCTCATAAAAGTGTCTTCTGTGACTTTGTCACTAATACAGATATTTTTCAAAATATTATTTGACTCATTAAGAACTTGAAATTATATAGATGTGTGTGCATATACACACACAGACAGAGCATATCTTTTATATAATGAGTCACTATATGACAAAAGTTAACGAAAGAGTATTAAGGTGGTACCAACTTTTTAGAAATCTTTTTTTTTGGCCGCACCGTGTGGCATGTGGGATCTTAGTTCCCTGACCAGGGATCAAACCTGGGCCCCTGGCAGTGAGAGCCCGGAGCCCTAACCACTGGACCACCAGGGAATTCCCAGCAGAAACTATTTTAAAGTGGTGGCTTGAAAGGCGTAAAATGAGTGCTCAGTCAGGTCATGGGCCGGAGAGCGGCACTTTATATAGTGTAGCAAGTGAACTGTGGCAATCCCCTGGGTGAGAACTGCACATACAGATGTGCTTGTCCACACCAGTGATTTGAGCAGATAGTGATTTCCCCCACGTTAGGTTGGTGCCAGGACAGAAGTTGCTCATAACCACTACTCCTGTTCCTTCCTCCCTATCCTTCCACCCTATAAGAGAGAGAAAGTTACTGTTATTCTGCTCTCCAGTAAATAGCAGGACCTCTCTTGTTCTAAATATTTGCATTGAGAGCCTCTTGTGAAAACTCTTAACGAAAAGAAACGTCTGATAGAGTTTGGAGAGCTGGTACAGTTGACATTAATACAGTATATGAGATTTCATCATCTGATCGTCTCACAGCGTGGATAATTAGCCTTCGTATGTTCTCTTTTTGAAAAATCCTACAAATTTTCTTTGAGCAAGTGAAGACCAGACTTCGGTTACAAAATTATTTCCACATTAAAAATAACATTTTATCTAGTGTTAACTCACTTAATACCCACTATTCTATCAAATTTTCTGGTTGGAGACAGATTTTGTGGGTAGTCATATATCCCTTACTTAGAAGTGAGTATGTGGTGTTGGTTTAACTGGATTAGGTGAGGCTGGGGTTAGACCTCCTAACGCTTTCTTACATGGACCTTCCTAGTTTTGAATCAACAGTATTTGGAGGCCCTCGCCATGCTTGATATCAAACAGCAGAAGATCGCTCAGGAAAACACGTGCCAGGACACAAGTGGCTTTACAGAGGTTTCAGGTCTTGAGGTAGGTAAGCAGGTATGAAAGTTTAGTAGGAGGGAAATTTTCCACTTCCATTTTCTTTCTGCTGTCACCATCAGCTCCACTTCTAGGATAGAACTATACTTAGCAATTTGAGACTGAGGGTGAGAGAGGCCTAGGTCCACTCTTCAGCCTTGCTGATACCATACCTTTCAGGCACAGCATTCTTGGACATTAGGGGATGTGCTAGCCACTTCCTGTCCCTTTTATTTCCTTTTTCTACAGCTTTAGCAGAAAGTATGTTAGTAGTATCTTCCCTGGGTAGAGGCTTACAGCATCAGAGTACTTTCCCACACATTTTAAAATCTGATCTTCGTAATGGTCTTGTGAGGGCTGCAAAGCAGGTATTATCCCCATTTTACAGAGGAGGAAACTCAGGCTCAGATAGTTTTAGTTACTTTCCCAAAGTGATGCAGTCACTCTGGGGTTCAGCCAGGTCCAGGACAAAGATCTGCTGATGCACTGCTAATTGCTTGCTGAGGTGTGAAATGTCTTACAAGTGTCCTGGGGACACATGAGAAATAAGCATACCAGTGGAGTGAGAAGGGGTAGCCATTCACTTATTATAGAACTTCAAATAAAGCAACTACTACTAATAATAGCAAATACATCATCCTTAGTAAGTGCCAGACACTGATCCAAGTGCTTCACATAGATTAACATATTTAATTCTCACAACTACCAAATAAGATGAGTACAATTAAATCCCTATTTTACAAATGAGGTAATTTTGGCACAGAAGGGTTAAGTGATTTGCCCAGGGTCACAAAGCTACTAAGTGGTGGAGCTGGGATTTACACCCAGGTAGAGTTTAAAGTCTGTGTTTTTGAGCACCATGCTCTACTGCCTGGGTGGAAAACTAGTGTAATAGCAAAAAAAAAAAAAAAAGAAAAACTGAACGGAGAGAAAGTTCAGAAAAAGCGTGCTTTATTATAATCTTGAGTAGGCTCTGAGTAACTTTATGGCAGGCAAGAACAAGAGACCTGAGCACTGAGGTAAGGACATAGAATTAGGTTGCAGAGGTCCTTGCAGAAACCTTGCATGTTTATATTGGCCCTACCCAGGTCTTAAGTTGCTTTTGGCAACTTTCTCAGGGACAGTTATCAGAAGCCAGAAGTTGGAAAGGGAAGATACCAATCTGCCACATCGCCGCCATTTGTACACTTGAGTCAACTGAAAGCTCACTGTGTACTTCAGTTATCATTAACGCAAGAAGGAATTTTCTGAAATAGCCTTTACACTAAGAGAGACCATGGAATCTTCCTCTCTAAACAGTCTCTAAAATAAGATTCTGTTGTAAGCCAGTCCATGTGAAATTTATAGCAGCAGGAAGCTTAGACAAAAATTTTGTAGTATGTTCCACATGAAACTTTAAAAGATATGGTACAATATGTTACATAGACCGCCTCCATTAAATTGGAAGCTGTTGGAATATTTTGGGAAAGCAACTTGTGGTTAGTTGCCAAAATGGGTTTTAAAAAAAAGTACAACAGTTCTTACTTTTCTTCTGGCTACAGTGGTCAACCAGGAGTGACCAACATGGACTAGTTCTTCATTGTGATCCAAAGACAGGTTTTGAAGGATCAGGGCCACATGCAATTCCAGAACAGTGGATGAGCCAAGAAATATATTAAGAATTTATTACATGATCATAGACCATTTTTTTAGGAGTGGCAAGATGATTGTTTTCCTTAGAATTCACTCATCATTTCTGAGCATGCATCTCTCCTGGCAGGACCTGACAGTAATGAATGCTGGGTAGCAAGGCCAAACCCAGTCACAGGAAATCCATATTGTGGATGTTTATATTTACTTCATTAGGTCAAGTTCCTGCCAAGAACTCAGAAGTATAGGAAACTGGTACTGGGCTTCCTTGGTGGCACAGTGGTTGAGAGTCCGCCTGCCGGTGCAGGGGACGCGGGTTCATGCCCCAGTCTGGGAAGATCCCACATGCGGCTGGGCCTGGGAGCCATGGCCGCTGAGCCTGAGCGTCCGGAGCCTGCGCTCCGCAACGGGAGAGGCCACAGCAGTGAGAGGACCGCGTACCGCAAAAAAAAAACCAAAAAAACTGGTACCAAGTGAAAGGTTTTGGAGCGTGAGCAGAAGGGATGCAGAATTCCTGTGTAGTTTTGTTCCAAGTAATGACAGTCTCTCCTCATTTGTAGTTAACTTCCCCTTGGGTCCTGAAATCATGGACTCAGCTTCCTATTTTTGTTTTCCTTTGCAGTTTCTTTGAATTAGGTGCTTGAATAAAATGTGCATGGGTTTGTGTGTGCGCCCCGTGTTTGTGTGTGGCTGAGCAATGACACTTAGTAACAGATAATTCTTTTGGATTTAAAGCTTGCAGTCCTGGGAGCCTGCCTTTGTCACGGTCCCAGTGGGAGCCCCTGTACCTGTGCTAGACTGGCAGCATCTACTCGGAAAATGCTCCTTCAGGTCAAACAGGAGGTATTGTGTTATCAAAACAGTAAAAGCTTTGATTTTGCTTCTCCATTAACACAAAGTAGAATAAATGGAAGTATATGTAATAATTAGCTTAATTTGGTAGTCTTTGGCTATGGAACTTATTCTTAGTTTTAAATGATAACGTTAACGTATAAACTGGATTTTGTTTACATTACTTGGCACGATATTGCAGCCATGAAAAGTTGTTTGCCTATGTTTTGGTTAATATTTCCTAAGTTTTTATTTCTTTTGTCTATACATGGCCCTAAAATTACTAGATATTAGAGGAAAAGGCACACATGCTTAAAATCACCAGGATGTGCCACACCGATTAGCCGAGAGATAAAATGAAGCTTATTAGAAAAGCTGCAGGGTACAGTGGAAGGAACCTTTGTGCCAGCTAGACCTAGGTTTGAATCTCAGCTCCATCATTTTCCAGCTCTGTGGCTTTGGATGCGTATGTTAAATGGAGGCTAATAACTAGTTTGGAGGGTTGTTGTGAAAAATAAAAACGGTAGACATATAATGTTTAGCACAGGGCCATGCCTGGCATTTAATCAAATGATAGCTGCCATTATAATTAGGCTTTCACAACAAATACAGTGTGGACCATAATTTTTAAAATGTTTTTATTGAAGGTTTGGAATTTAGTCTTCAGAGTATATATGAAAGCAAACAGCTAAACGTTAGCAATTCATCAGGAAAAGCGTTAAGATTACAAAGATCAGAGTCAGCTGTGGGAGGTATCCGAAAGATGGTATTTATAATTGTTTTTAGTGGTATTTTGTGGCATGGCCCAAGGCAGAACTGAAATGTAGTCACTGGCATCCTCCCTTCTTCCTCATTGGGCAGGACATACACGAGGCCCGTCTAGGATAATGAGGTCTAAGAGTAGGATTACCAGGGAACTGACAGGCACAAGAGAAACTCCTGGTAATCTACTTCAGAGTGGGCAGCTACTGCAGAAGAGAATGGCATGTACTAATTAGATTAAGCGGATGCACTAGATCAAGGGCAGGCAGAAGACTCCTACTAGGCAGGGAGACTGCATTTGCTAATCTGACTCAGCATTCAGGCAAGAATTGTTCTGGTTTTGCCTCTAACACCTCTCAAACTTTCTTTCAAAACCAGTTGGAACTTCTGAAGAAGAGTAAAGAAGAAGCCTACATAATGGCAGATGCATTCAGAATTGCATTTGAGCAACAATTAATGAGGAAAAATGACCAGGCACTAAGATTGACACAAATGGGTAAAATGTGTAAGAAAGCAACAAAAGGGACAAATTGGAAGCACCTTAAAGATGATGGTAAATATGAATTATAATGGTAATAATCAGGTGTAATTTCAGTTGTTTTGGGTTATAATCATAGTTGATTAAAGCACAGTTAATATGGTGAATATAATCGAAATTTCACATATAAGGAGTCACTGGGTGTTACGCAGATGAAACCATAAAATAACAGAAGAATCTCTCTTTTAGTAGAGATTTTTAGTGGAAAAAATTTATAATAGCACTAGAACCCAACAGTGGAACCGAACATTAAATCTATCTATCTAATTAAACTTTATTGAAATGTGTGACTTTGGAAGGAGACATTGAGCAGTAGAGGAATAATCTTAAATTGGACAAATTAATAAAATATTCTTATAAAAAGTGAAAACAGAAGTTAAGGTTTAGGTTTTGGTTCACAAGCCTATCAAAAGTTCATGGCCATTTTGGAGTCATTACGGTATTAGTGTAAACAAAATATGCAAAAATGGCATCAGAGAATAAATTGCCATTGAAGTATGTAGACTGTCCAATATAAACAAAAGTAGCTGTTATTTTTTGGAAATTTTAGTTTCTCTAAATGGTCAATCTCAGTTTTCATTTGTAAGTATTATTCAGTAGGCTTCATATTGCTTCAATGTAAAATTCCAATTTGAAACCATTTATCAGTCAAGAAAGATTAAACTGAAGTTTATTAAGTGTAAATTTTTAGTATTCAAATTCTGACATGACCCTGTTTCTAAATCTTTTTTAATTTGACAAAATCCATAATCCTAGTTTAGTATCTCATTTTCAGATGAATTTAGGACCAATAAGAATCTTAGACAGTATTAAAAATGAAACTTTTAATAGTAGATACCTAATTTTGTTTGAAATATCTTTTTCAAACAGTGCATATTAGCATTAGTATATGGGTCAAGTGTTGTGAATTTTAGCTTCATTAACTAAACTACCCATCTCTTTACTGAAGTGTTAAGAAACAGCTTACAGGGATAATAAAAATAGAAGTAGTAAACAAGAACTGTGAAAGCAGGTGAGAGCAGATTATAAAAGCTATGTATTTAGAGTCAGGTGGAAGTCAGGGCAAAAGGGGGGGAAATAATGTTCCTCAACTCTTGTTCATTCTTAATCAGGCATTCCACATTGTACTGAAATTAACTCCTAAAGGTGTTTTCTGATATGAGACTTACAGAGGCCAGTGAGCAAATATAATGGCTAAGTCCTCAACAGTCACTTATAATAAATAAAAAATTAGTATTTACGTGGCTGTTTTCTATAATAATTCCTTGATAAAAGGTAAAGGTATGGGCTTCCCTGGTGGCTCAGTGGTTGAGAGTCCGCCTGCCGATGCAGGGGACACGGGTTCGTGCCCCGGTCCGGGAAGATCCCACATGCCGCGGAGCGGCTGGGCCCGTGAGCCATGGCCGCTGGGCCTGCGCGTCCGGAGCCTGTGCTCCACAACGGGAGAGGCCACAGCAGTGAGAGGCCCGCGTACCGCAAAAAACCAAACAATAAAATGTAAAAAAAAGGTAAAGGTATAACCTTAATGTCAAGGTAAGTGATTTGCCAGGGAAATAAGCTAACATAGTCCAATGTACTTAGCCTTTGAGGAATTGGTGGAAAACATTAAGAATATCTAGTTCTACCGTGAACAAATGTGTAGGTGATCTTCCTCAAGCACCTCTTCTTTCAGTGAGGCCCTTGATAGGAGCTGGATTGCAAAGTTTTCAAAGGTATACTCTTAGAGGGCAGCCTAGGTGTTCTGTGTTGTTAACTGAAGTCAAATCCTTTTGAAAATCTGATTTTGTTTTGATGGAACGTAGAGAGAAGAGTAGGGAGAAAGAATAGAAGCGGTAGATTCATATTCAGTTCAGCACTTGTACTCATTTTATATTCCAGAATTCCTGCCTTTCTTAGCTTTTTACAGAATTCAAGAACTTCTCCATAGAAAATATGATTTGAGAGGTATAGCTCCCAATCTTTGCTTTCTATTAAGGTACTGAGAGAGACTGGAAGCAGAATTTAAAATAATTAGTTTATCTCTGAAAAGCCTTTACAAGTCCATAAAAGGTTTAGTAGCTCTTTGTGAGTTTCTTAGTGACAAGACTTTGATTCATTTTAATATACTTCAGTAATCTGGTACAAGATGATTGTTATAGGTCATTTGCTTATCTGTGGCTAACACGGTTAACTTTTCTTCTTGATATGGCTGCTCAGACCAGTTCCGAGAGATAGCTTATAAAGCATGTTTCCCTTTTTTTAGATTGAAAATAGATTCATCCACTCTCAGAACTGATGAGCTGGTCCACTGGTCTGGCTTTTCCCCTTTGCCACAGCTGCTACTGAAAAAGGTCAGGTGTGAGGCCCAGTCACTGTGGTTTATCAGGAGTGGGTGGAAAGGGAATTGTCCCTTTAGACTTTATCTGATCATTAGACCATTTGCAGAGCATTCTAAAAACATTCTTGAAACTTTCTTTGTATAAATCTATAAACTTTGTATTTTCTGCTACAAATTGCATCCTTTCTATGGATGAAGAAGAATATCAGTGTACATATTGCAGGATGTGGACTTTTTTTATTTTTATTTTTTTTATTTATTTTTTTTTCGGTCTGCGGGCCTCTCATTGCTGTGGCCTCTCCCGTTGCGGAGCACAGGCTCCGGACGCACAGGCTCAGCGGCCATGGCTCACGGGCCATGTGGGACCTTCCCGGACCGGGGCATGAACCCGTGTCCCCTGCATTGGCAGGTGGACTCTCAACCACTGCGCCACCAGGGAAGCCCCAGGATGTGGACTTTTAAGCATTATGTCAGTAGCTGGGCTAGGTGCTTTCACAGTTGTTTTTTTTAAAATTGTGATAAGATATGCATAAAACTTACCATTCTTTTTTCTTTTAAGTAGGTACATTTTTTTAAAACTTTGTTTAAAAACAATAAATTTTTATTGGAGTATTACTGATTTACAATGGTGTGTTAGTTTCTGCTTTATAACAAAGTGAATCAGCTATACATACACATGTATCCCCATATCACTCCCCTCTTTCATCTCCCTCCCATCCTCCCTATCCCACCCCTCTAGGTGGTCACAAAGCACCGAGCTGATCTCCCTGTGCTATGCAGCTACTTCCCACTAGCTATCTATTTTACATTTGGTAGTGTATAAATGTCCGTGCCACTCTCTCACTTTGTCCCAGCTTACCCTTCCCCCTCCCTGTGTGCTCAAGTCCATTCTCTACATCTGCGTCTTTATTCCTGTCCTGCCCCTAGGTTCTTTAGAACCATTTAAAAATAACTTACGATTTTAACCATTTTTAAGTGACAAGAAGTCCATTCACATTGTTGTATAATCATCACCACCATCCATCTCCAGAACTTTTTCATCTTCCCAAACAAACTCTGTACCCCCATTCAATACTAACTTTCCACTCCCTTCCCCCAGCCCGTGCTCTATTATTTAATGGCACAGCAACCCAACAACAGAGCATAGGTACTATTATTCTCATTCTGGAAGTGAGCATATGTAGCTCAGAGAACTTGTCCAACATGATACCATTAGGAAGTGGTTAAATGGGGATTCAAGTCCAGGTCTTTCTGGCCCTAAAGCAGAGTTTGCATGGTTCAGAGGCCACTTGTCTGCAGACGTGTTCTGTTGGGAGTGAATCGTGTTCTCAGATATTGTGGGCAGGTGGCTAACCTTCACACTGGGAGATTTCACATGCAAATGTGGATTGCTGGCTCCTTTGGAAGACTGAGATTATCAAGTAGCACAGGCTGCATTCTCCCATGGGCAGCTGCTGAGCAACGAGAGTGGCAGGGCGCTGCTCTGGGTTCTCACACTGTGGCCTCTCACCTGCATTTGCAATCCTGGCTCTAAAGTCTGCTTTTCCCACTGCACTGTGCTGCCTGACTCACTGGTGCTAGAGGTCACCTGAAGAGGACAAGGTCCTGACTGATTTAGGAATGAATCAGCCTTGGTTCACACTTACCTCTTTTTCTGGAAGTACTTCATGAGTGTCTTTCTGTGTCTCAGCTGGATTTTCATGTTCCATTTTAGGGTTACCGTCACAAAGGAGTAAGAAGACCTTAGGGCAGAAACTGTTGGGCATGCTCCCTTTGGAAAACAGTTCTAAGAGTACAGATGACCAGCATGATCCTCAGGAAGTCTTTAAGATGCTAACAGATTTGGTTAGTATCTTTGCTTTTTGTTAAGAGGCTGTGGATGAGCTGATCTTTTTCCTTCCTATTAATTCAGCTCTTTATCGCTCTAGACTTTTATGCTCTGTTCCCATTTCAGGTACCATTTTCCAGAATTATGATCTTCATCTCCTTAAACACCCCACACATGCTTCCCACCACTTCTCCCATCCATGTTCTTCCTGTGCAGCTTTAAAGCTCCACCTCTGCAAAGAAGAGGCTCCCTGTAATTAAGTCCAGGCATCTCCGTCATCTGCAGTTACATATACAGTTCATGACAAGACTTAATATATTCAGGAATTTTTTTTAAGTGTTCAACGAACTTCCTCATGCAGTATATCCTTTAATCATTACCACAACCCTGAAATAGGTCCTGTTATCCTCAATTTCATAGATGACTATACAAAGAAACTCATGTTACATGAACATACTTATCTACAGAAGAGTATTAAAGTTTATTTGCATATAAAAATATAAAAACAACTTTTATATAAATAACTTCAACATTCTTTCACAGAGGTAAGTACATGTTGGTACTATATATACATATATACACATATACACACATACCATGTAAATATATACTTCTCCTCTCTTCAGATGACTTAAAAATTTTTTCAACAGAACGCTGTTTTCTATTTTTCCTTGAAAAAAAATCCTCAATAACATGTAGCATAATGCTTAGGAATCAGTGGACACCTAATTGATTTATTCATACTGACTGGCTTAGATTGGAGATTGAACATTTTCATGAAATAATTCTGACTATCGCTCTGTACTCTGTGATTTACTAACTGGTACGTTTTTAATTTCTGTGCATGCAGTTAAATGATAAAGAAGAAGCTTTGGCTCATCAAAGAAAAGTTAGTTACATGCTTGCTCGGGCTTTGGAAGACAGAGGCACCACCTCAAAAGAGAACAAAGAAAAAAATCCTATGAAAGACAATTCTCCATTAAAAAACCCCTGGCAGAAAACTTCAGAATTCCCTGTTTTACGTGATCCTGTACATTCAAGTGTTCAAATTTTTAATTCTGTGGGCTGCATTTGTTCAATTCAGCACTTTCAAACAGATCAAAACTACAGAAGAACTCTTAAAAGATCCTATTCTTTGCCATCAAATATCATGTACTGAAGACAAACCAGTTGAAATTAGAACTGAGAGCTGTTTATATCAAGACTTTGAAAACAGACCATGTAAATGTTGCTACATCTTCAGAAGTTGTGTTTTCCAGGTATTTCTAAATTTGGGGAAGCAGCTTAAATAAATGTTCTCTACAAGAAATGTATTAGTATTCTGTGTTGACATATTTCATTTATAAATTACTACATTTACGAAATTTTCAGTATTTGCCAACATCTTAAAAACAAAGAAATAGTGATTTTGAGAAGAAAGTTAACTATTTAGAATGACTTGTAGGGATCTTTGGCTCAAGCAACAACAGGAGTGACTGAATGTTAATTTTTTGAATACATTTATCTGGTTTTGTGTTTTTCTGGATTTTTCATTTGCCATATAAAGTAATAATTTCCTTCACTTCATTAAAAAAGTTATTATGGTGGGACTTTGGCAGCAGTATATTCAAAATCACTGCTAGTTACCTATTTCATAGCTTCCTTTTTGTCAGAGTGGTGACATTCTGTAGCCAGATCTATGCAGAATTCTGGCATTTAGGCCACTTTGAATTAACTTCTTGGTTTTGAAGCTGAATTTTAAGCCATTTAAAATTATTTTCTCTTTCTAGAAATATTACATAGTAATAATCTTTAATACCTTTTGGGAATATTACTAGCATCACAATGATATCAAAGGAAGTGCATTACCTTGTCAGCAGTTATAAAACTTACCTAATCTCTAGTGAAATGATCTCTAGTGAAAAGATATTACTACTTAATAAGATAGCTAACAGTACGATAATAAGGTAATAATATAAACCATTTATAGTTGTGTTACAGGAATAGCACTGGTTGGCATTAATAATAATAAAAGCTGAAAAATTGGCAAATACATTTTGAAAAAAGGAATAATGAGGATCTACTGTTGCAAGATATTAAAATGTATTATCCTATCAACTATACTCCAATATAAAACAAAAATTAAATGTTAAAAAAATGTCCTGATGGTAATACAAAGCTACATTATTTAAAACAGTGTAACAGCAGGTCAATGAGAATCGGATAAAGACCATACACAGATCTAGTATATATAATAATTTAACATAAAAGGTAGGGAAAGGAAGGATCTGGGATTATTTAATAATACCAAAGTGGGAAGTGTAAAAAAATATCAAATTACAAAAACTAGAAAGAAGTATGTGTGTGTGTATATAAAACAAACTCAAATAAATTGATAAAACATATTCCAATTGATAAATGGACAAAGAATCTGAATCAGTCTCCTCAAGTAAAGGAAACAAAAGCAAAAATAAACAAATGGGACCTAATTAAACTTAAAAGTTTAATTTCCTTTGCACAGCAAAGGAAACCAACAAAATGAAAAGACAACCTACTGAACAGGAGAAAATATTTGCAAATGATAAAGGATTAATGTCCAACATACATAAACAGCTCATACAACTCAACATCAAAAAAACAAACAACCCAATTAAAAAATGAGCAGGAGTCTTGAAAAGATATTTTTCCAAAGAGGAAATGAAGATGGCCAACAGGCACATGAAAAGATGCTCAACATTGCTAATCATCAGGGAAATGCCAATCAAAACCACAATGAGACATCACCTCATGCCTGTCAGAATGGTTGTCATCAAAAACACAAATAAATGTTTGTGAGGATGTGGAGAAAAGGGAACCCTTATACACTGTTGTGGGAATGTAAACTGGTGCAGCCACTGTGGAAAAACAGTATGAAGGTTTCTCAGAAAACTAAAATAGAACTACCACATGATCCAACAATTCCACTCCTGGGTATATATCCAAAAAAAACCCAAAATCATTGATTCATAAAGATACATGCACCTCAATGTTCACAGCAGTGTTATTCACAATTGCCAAGGTATGGAAGAAACCTAAGTGTCCATAAACAGATGATGGATAAAGAAGATGTGTGTGTGTGTGTGTGTGTGTGTGTATATATATATATATATATATATATATATATATATATATATACATATATACACACACACACACACAGTGGAATACTACTCAGTCATAAAAAGAACGAAATTTTGCCATTTGCAGCAACATGGATGGACTTGGAGGGTATTATGCTAAGTGAAATAAATCACAGAGACAAATACTGCATGAATATGTAGAACCTTAAAAAATACAACAAATGAGTGAATTTAACAAGAAAGCAGCAGACTCACAGAGAACAAACTAGTGGTTGCAGGGGGAGGGTTCATATAGGGGTGGGGAATGGGGGTATAAACTATAGGGTGTGAGATAGGCTAAAAGATGTATCGTACAACACGGGGAATATAGCCGATATTTTGTAATAACTAAATGGAAAATACCTTTAAACACTGCATTAAAAAAAAAACCTGGGGCTTCCCTGGTGGCGCAGTGGTTGAGAGTCCGCCTGCTGATGCAAGGGACACGGGTTTGTGCCCCGGTCTGGGAAGATCCTACATGCCGCGGAGCGGCTGGGCCCGTGAGCCATGGCCGCTGAGCCTGCGTGTCCGGAGCCTGTGCTCCGCAATGGAGAGGCCACAACAGTGAGAGGACCGTGTACCGCAAAAAAAAAAAAAAAAAAACCAAAAAAAACCAAAACAACTACTGAACAGCTACTGGGGGTGTAAACTGATACAACTACTTTGGAGAAATATGGCGATATCAACACGAATTGAAAATACACACTATGACCTCATGATTACAATTCTAAGTATGTACATTAGAGAAACGCATGTGCATATAAACAATCCTTTTTAAATAACCTAAATGTCCATGTGACAGAATTCTCAAGATGGCCCTCTCATGATTCCTGTCCTGATTATTCAAGCACTAATCTAGGAACTGCTATGAAGGGATTTTTAAGATGTATAATTAAGCCCTTAGTAAGCGACATCATTTATCAGGTGAGTCCTTAAAAAAAAATAAAATAAAATAAAATGGAATGATGTATTAAAGGATTAAAGGGAGCTCAATTTTATCTGTAATGTTATATATATATTTTTCCTATTTAGTATATTAACATATGTTAAGTCAGGGTAGCAGGTATTTGGTATATTACTACTATCTTTCTATTTTTAAATAATACCCCCTTTACTACAAATCTGTAATGCTATATGGGCCAGATCATTAAAAAAACTGATAGTTTTTTTAATTAAGAATTCCTTAATGCATTTTCAACTCTACATTTCAGAGAATTACTGTTGCACTCTAATCAGAAAAATCAGAATTAAGTTTGTTTTAAAATACATTTAATAAAATAACCCAGTTTTACATATTTTACATGTATAGAATATTTACAAATTTCTTTTAAAGCATTTAATTAATGTTTACTATTTTGCCTTTTTCACTATCTCCTTCAGTAGTAGAATATTGTCCAGTGTTCTCTGTAACTAAAAAATTAGCTTCTTGGGTAATCCTCCTAGAGGGAAAAATGAGGTTGTTCACATTTAATCTTATAGCAATTTTAACCAGTCACTGCATTCCAACTACCTCTATTTTTACTCCCTTTGATTTTCCAATAGCACTAGTTAAACATTAAGCATACAGTGTACCAGTAGGAATTTATGAAAAGAGTAGGGTGCACATGGATAGTACTTGCAACTCTGAGGCATACTCAAAAGTGCCCATGTCCTTTTAAAAAAGCATGATGTAAGTATTCTCAATGGAAGTAAACATAGCTAAAACACCACACTCAACTTTATCCAATTTAAATTTATACAAATAAACAGCTCAGTCTACATTTCTTAGCTGCCCTTCAGTCACTAGCTATATATTAGCTATCTGGAGTTTTCTGAATTCATTTCATTTCTTGTGGAAATGAGAGTTTTACCTTGTTCCAAGGCCTCTGTTCTCTTCCGTTTTGTTGCCATGGCTGGATTGGACTGCTCCTTTAAAGCGTCCACTGGACAGTTTGGTCTTGGCAGCTGACATCCAGGTGTTGGCCCTGGCCGATTACTGAAATACTTAGTTTTCAATGCCTTTCAGAAGAAAAGATACCAGAGAGAAAGTAAGGTTTTAAGTGAATATCTGAACTGTGTTTAAGAAAAGTTAACCTCCAAAACTGTAAGGAGCATTAAAAATACTATGTGAATACACCCCCTCCCCAAGCAAATTTAATTTCAAGTATTTTGACATGCAGGTTACTACAAATAAACATCTAGCAGCCTAAGATTGATTGATAATTCCATTACTATAAGAAAAAGACACTACCTTCAAATTTTTCCACAATTAAACAGCCTATACTAAGTACAAAATATCCATAGTAAGATGTAAAATTCATCTCTACACATTATAGGCTCTGTAGTTCAAAACACAGAGAGAGACTTGCTTAAAAAGAACTTCCAAGTTTATTTGTCACATCTATATGTATTCAAATTCCAAATCACATAAATTCTTAAAAATAAAGCTTTTAAAAAGATGTGATAGGTTGGAAACAATGGATTAAAATCCAACAATCCACTACAAATTAATAGAAATTTTACTTGGAAGGACTTGCCCAAGGTTACTTCTATTTACTACCAGTCCAATGTTCTATAATATGATATTTTTACTTAGTTCCAAAATTCCAATAAAAACAGTTTTATTCTAGATGACAAAGTTGTCAAGTTCATACTTTATCTGCATCACTGTTCAATAGCCACAATAATTTAAGGTATTTCCTTTTGGATAATTCTCTTATGAACAAAAAGAAGTCATATAAATTTGTCAAGCATACCTCCCCCCTACTTGTCAACATAATATTATATGCAGTAATAATTAGAGATTTCTTACTTCAGAAGAGTTGCATTTATAAAATATTACTTCCAAATCATAGCAGTTCCATAAGTAAATTAAACTAATTTTGAGCTACACAGAGATCTAAGAAGAGTATCTCATTCCAACTTTTAGAAATCTACAAGCCAAAACCCATTAAAAAAATTCGTTCTATCAAAATACAACCCAAATAAGTCATCACAACTAGTATTTTTCTATATATTTTGAGTTTTACTATTAATGAAAATAACTTTCTAGATAATCTGACTTGGTCTCAAGTTTCTTATGATGGAGATAATATGCATATATGCATGAGTGAAAAGGGAAAAATGAGTTACTTGTTTGAAATTAGAAGAGTAATTCCAATGGTAAAATATCTAGTATATATGTATTAATGTGGCATGTACTGCTACAAAGAAAAGGCTTGTACAAGTAAATGCATTAAACAATGATTTGGTAGTCTGTAATAAACTTAAGTGAAAAAAATCCACTTTGTATCCTTCATATATTGTACATTAATAATATGTTTTGTGAGATATGAAGATTTGTGACATTTCAATTGGTCTCTTCCTTTATGAAGGCAAATCATTGTACTGTGTTGCGTTTTTGCATTGTCTGTCCCTGCCCCAGTTTTGTGTGCTTGTTTTTAAAACAAAGAAAAAAAACCTTTTCAAAACTATAGGTCTTATATTTTTGTATTGGATAACATTTCTCTCTTCTTTTATAAGAGCAGGTATTCTTGGTCTTCCACATTTTTCTTGAGTTTGATTTTTATTTCCATTAAATAACTCAGTTTCAGTGTTTTTCTGTTTAGAATACCTTTCAATCTCTTGTAAGAATACAGTTGTATCAGACTATACCATTTTCTCCCTATTATCACTTTCTGACTGTGACAATGACCAGAATGCATATTTGAACTGTATTTTATGGGGAAAAATCAAAACACTTTTGGCACTGATTTTAGCACAAAATTTTAGTTAATACCTAAGAGTTTAATTGAAATATACCAGTGCCTTAACAAATACAAAAACCTTTTTTTTCTCTCTAGTGAACTATTTGAAAGCAAATTAATTATGAAATAGAAATGTATTTATGTTTTTAAGCAAGAATAAACTCTCCTGTACTTGTGTGCATCATATAATTTAATACCAGTCTGAATAGTGCTTGTAGCTTAGAGAAAAAAATAAAATTTGTTATTCCTTAAAACAAAACAGAAACACATCTTTTCAGTATTTAAAGAATGTTAGAAAATCTTAAGAAATTCAAAAGATATGCTAAAATACCTGTGTGGCTGTAATTCGAGTACACGGATTAAATAAGAATAAGCCTTGTATAAGATCTAGCAAGTCATCTCCTGCTGCAATGAAGATATGCTGTAACGGGATTCCAGGGAAACTCTTAAATGTCACGAAATCTGGAAGACTACACATGTCCTGTAAAAATATTTTTATAATTCAAACTTAAGTAAAGGATTGAAAGGCATGTAGCTCTCAAATGAATAAATAGAACTGTCATACAGATGATATGATGGTCTATGTAGAAAACCTCAAGAAATCTATTAAAAAACTCCTACAACTAGTGAGCAGACAAGGTTACAGGAAGGTAAACATAAAAAAATCAATAGTAGTTCTCCATACTAGCAAATAACATGTGGACATAGAAATGAAAAACAATGCCATTTAGAATCACTCAAAAAGAATGATGGAATGCTCTGGTGAAAAATCTAACAAAACATGTGTAGGACTCATATACTGAAAGCTATACAACACTGATGAAATAAATCAAAGCTCTAAATAAATGGTGAGACCTATCATGTTCGTGTATTGGAAGATTCAACACCATAAGGATGTCTATTCTCCTCAAATTGGTATATAGGTTTAATGCAATTCTTATCAAAATTCTGGCAAAATAATTATAGACAGGTTATTCTAAAATTTATATGGAAAGGAAAAAGAACTAAAATAGCTAAAAACAACTTTGAAAAAGAACGAAGTGGGAGGAATCAGTCTACCTGATATCAAGACTTAATATATAGCTACTTAATTAAGACTGTGGTATCGGCAGAGGGAAAGGTATCATAAACAGCACCATCCCCTCCAAAGACATTTTCAGTCTCACACCTCATATAAAAATTAACTCAGGGAGCTTCCCTGGTGGCGCAGTGGTTGAGAGTCCACCTGCAGATGCATAGGACACCGGTTCGCGCCCCGGTCTGGGAAGATCCCACATGCCACGGAGCGACTTAGGCCCGTGAGCCATGGCCGCTGAGCCTGTGCGTACAGAGCCTGTGCTCCGCAACGGGAGAGGCCACAGCAGTGAGAGGCCCACGTACCGCAAAAAAAAAAAAAAAAAAAAAAAAAAAAAAAAAAAAATTAACTCAAAAAGGATCACAGACTTAAATATTAAATGTAAAACTATGAAACTTAGAGAAAAAAGAAAATCATCAGAAATATCTTTTTGTTAGGACAAGAGTTCTTTGACTTCACATCAAAAGCATTATTCATGGGCTTCTCTGGTGGCGCAATGGTTGAGAATCTGCCTGCTAATGCAGGGGACACGGGTTTGAGCCCTGGTCTGGGAGGATCCCACATGCCGCGGAGCAACTAGGCCCGTGAGCCACAACTACTGAGCCTGCACGTTTGGAGCCTGTGCTCCGCAACAAGAGAGGCCGCGATAGTGAGAGGCCCGCGCACCGCGATGAAGAGTGGCCCCCGCTTGCCACAACTAGAGAAAGCCCTCGCACAGAAACGAAGACCCAACACAGCAAAAATAAATAAATAAATTAATAAACTCCTACCCCCAACATCAAAAAAAAATCATTATTCATAAAAAGAAAAACTGATAAAAACAGACTTGATCAAAATTTAAAAGTTTTACTCTGGAAAGACTGTGAAGAGGATGAAAAGACAAACTACAGTGTAAGAGAAAATTTGCAAACCACATACACATGAAGACGAGTATCTCAAATATCTAAAGTGCTCAATACTCAGCCAAAGTACAAACAATCCAATTAAAAAACAAGGAAAAGACATGAAGAGACATTTCATTAAAGCTATACAGATGACAGATAAGTACATGAAAAGATATTCAACACCATTCATTAGTTATTAGGGAAGAGAAAATCCCTCAGAATGCTTAAAGTAAAAAATTGACACCACCAAATGCTAGAGAGGATGCAGAAAAAATGGATTACTCATATATTGCTGGTGAGAATATAAAATGGTACAGCCCCTTTGGAAAGCAGTTTGCAGTTTCTTAAGCTAAATATGCAACCCATGACTCAGCAACTGCACTCCTGATCATCTGTCCCACAGAAATAAATGCTTATGCTTACACAAAAGCCTGTATGTGAATGTTTTTTTTTTTTGGCCGTGCAGCTTGTGGGATGTTAGTTCCCCAACCAGGGATGGAACCTGGGCCCTTGGCAGTGAGAGTGCAGAGTTCTAACCACTGGATCACCAGGGAATTCCCTTGTACATGCATGTTTATAATAGTTTTATTTGTAATAGCCCTAAACTGTAAACAATGCAGATGTCCTTCAACGAGTGAACAGTTAAGACAAACTGTGGTACATTTATACCACCCATCAATAAAAAGGAACGAGTTATTGATACACACAACAATCTAGATAAATTGCCAGAGAATTATGTTGAATGTGAAAAAAAAAATCAATCCCTAAAGCTTACATATTATATGACTCCATTTATAACATTCTTGAAATGACAAAGTTATAAAAATGGAGAACATATTAGTGATTGCCAGAGGTTAAGGAAGGAGTAGGAGTGGAATGAAAGTGGGTATGACTGTAAAAGGGCTCTTTGTGGTGATGTCCTGTATATTAACTGTATCAATGTCAGCATGCTGGTTGTGATTTTTATCCTAACTTTGCAAGATGTTATTACCACTGTGGGAAGCTGGGTAAAGGGTGCAAGGGATATCTCTGTATTATTTCCTTCTGCATGTAAATCAAAATAAGAATTTTTAAAAATCCATAGAAAACATAAGTAAGCAACTACTATTTAGAAAATCATGTCAAATAGTACAGAATAAATATTATGAACATGGCTCTGGAGTCACTAAGACCCAGACTGCAGTCCTAGCTCTGACACTGGGTAGCTTCAGGCAAGTTACTTAACCTCACTAAACCTCAGTTGTCTCATCTGTAAAATGGGAATAACAGTACCTACCCTTAATAGGATTGTTGGGAGAATTAAATATAATTTATGAAACCCTACCATTAATGGCATACAGTAAGTGTTCAATAAATGAAAGCTATAAGAGCATGTTTCACAATTAGAACATACAGCCAACTTTCAATTAGAAAGTTGAGGAAGTAACAGCACAAAAGAAACTCCTTAATTTCAGTTTCAGATAATTTCATTACAGTTTTAACCAGAAGATAAAGAGACTGATCAAAATTTCTCTTTTCTAGTATTTATTTTTTCCCCAGAAGATGAGGCTATAATAGAAAGGAAAATAAAAAGGTCTTCAATTATAATTTAAGAATGAACAAATGGGGACTTCCCTGGTGGCGCAGTGGTTAAGAATCCGCCTGCCAATGCAGGGGACGCAGGTTCAATCCCTGGTCCAGGAAGATCTCACACACCGCAGAGCAACTAAGCCTGCAAGCCACAACTATTGAGCCCACATGCCTAGAGCCCGTGTTCCACAACAAGAGAAGCCACCGCAATGAGAAGCCCGTGTACCGCAATGAAGAGTAGCCCCCGCTCGCCACAACTAGAGAAAGCCTGTGCACAGCAATGAAGACCCAATGCAGCCATCCATCCATACATACATACATAAGAAAGAAAAAAGAATGAACAAGTGAGAATTTCACTGAACTGTAATATATAAAATTTAGCAATTTATAGTTTTAAATTTTATCACAGATTTAGTATTTCTTTTTTATAGACATGTAATGGTTTAAAAATAAATAACAGGGGAGTTCCCTGGTGGCCTAGTGGTTAGGATTCTGGGCTTTCACTGCTGTGGCCCAGGTTCAATCCCTGGTTGGGGAGTTGAGATCCTGCAAGCCATGCAGCGTGGCCAACAACAACAAAATTATAATACTAAAAAATCTTGATTGTGTTAGTGAAAATCCAATAAATACACACAAATCCATCAAGATATTGATAAACTAACATGGAACATCCATAAAATTAAATATTATCTGGCTTAAAAAGAAAAAAGTCAATAATATTAAGTAAAGATCAAGTTGGTTGCAAAAAAAATTTGTATGGTGTGATCCCTATTTTGTTACAGAACAAAAGAAAAAGCAACTCTATATGTCTATATGTGCGTATGTGTTTGTGTGTGAATCCTCACAGCAAGGCTTTACAACAAAATAAGAGTGATTAACCCTGGAATGGGAATTACTGGCATCGGGAGGGCTATAAGTATATAGAAGGCTGGATGGTATATCATAATTTTAACTTTTACTTTGTATAACTTTTGCAATGAGTATATATTACTAATAAATTAAGACAATTAGTACATTTCTTTAAGTAATATTCACGTTATACACTATACAGAATTCTAACTAAATTTCAGAGAACATGTATGAAGGCTTACAGGCCACTGTTCTTCAGTTGGTGTGCCCAAAGTTTCAAATATTCTTGTTAGTTGATCAAGGTCTGAATCTCCTGGCAAAAAAGGAACCTGAAAGAAAGTGAGAGGCAGCCACTTCAAGATGGTTTTTGATAGCTGTTACACAAATAATACTATAAATTTAATTTAATAAGAAACACTAAACTATAACAAAAATTTAGTCTGAGGCATACTGGATACGGCATTAGATCCTGCCATTGCTATCCAAGTAAAGAGTATCACACTGTCCATTTTATTCACGCCTCTCATCTTTAATAAACACTTACCATGTAAGAGGCACTGTGCTAAGCCCTAGGTATTTAAACAAGGGAACAAGACAGTCCCTGCACTCCCCTGGGCTGGACACGGTGAACAACGATGATACCAGTAAAGTGGCATTTACAAGATGATGTGTTCAGTGAGAGCACAAGATAGGATCTTAGCCCATACGGGAACAGCACCTAACCCACTCTGGACAGGTGAGGGAAGGCTTCCTACAGGAAGTGGCCATGAAAGTTGACAGATAAAGATGAGAGTTGCCGGAAGAAAAGTCTAAGATGGAAGAAGAAAACTATCCTAGCAAAAGGGCAGGTGCAAAGGCTGGGAGGCAAAAGAACACATCTCTATTCCAATATTATTTAAATAATCTCTTGGCAAATTCTTTCTTTGAAGAGGTATACTGGCCAACTTTAAGAGGATAAATAATTATAAGTTAAACGTCAGTAAGCTGATAAGAAATTATCAAAATCTTTGCTACACAAAGACATTATTTTCCAATTCATTCTCAGACATGTAAGTATACAGGAAAGAAAAAAAAAAGGAGTTTTCTCTACTCCGTGAGTAAGAGGCCTTTGGCACTGATAAAGGCAATGAAAAAGTTTATAGAATCACTGGGAAGACATGAAATTAAGTACCAAGTCTCCAACACTTTTATTACTGTGGATCTCTACCAGCAACAAAACATAACAAAAACACCTCTGCAAGTTATCAATATATTCCAAATTCACCCTTTTTGACTCTCCATAAAAATGGATCTGGGCCCTTTAAATATTTTTCCTTTGCCAAGTGAAGCTTTGTCAGTAGAGAATGCTGGAGAGACATCACAGGAAGAAAAGTTTTGCTTCCTGGTTCCAGTCGGCTTGCCTGGCAGGCTCCTGAACCACTCTCAGCTTCTAGAATCGGTACCAGGTTCCTGCAGTGTGGCCAGTTTCTCCAGTGTTCAGCTCCAACAGTGCAGAGAGGCCAGCAGCTTACCTCTAGAATGCCCTACAGATGGTTTTGTAGCAGTGCCTCTAGAGAAATGCTTTCCTCAGCACCTGAAATACCCTGAACAGCTTTCCTCAGCATCCAAGAGGACAGATTTCCAGCAAGTTCAGCACAGATCTATAACAGCTTCTCTGCCAACCAGTGAGCCACACTGTGCCCTCTTCAAGAGGTCTAGATCTCAGGCCTGGGTGTCCTCTCACTATAGTCCATCTCTTTTATCTTTTGGTTCTATTTAATGAAAGAGTTCTTTAGCTTACTTTTCTACTATTTTTGTTTGCTTTTAGTTATCCTATTTGAAAAATTTCAAGTATACTTTATTCTTTGAGTGTTCCTTTAGTAAAAGAGCATCATGTTCTTGTTTTATGTATGCAGTATATTCTCTCAGTTCTCTGAAGACTTGGTGTGGGTGGGGAGGCAAGGATGAATTTTCTTCTGCTACCTGACAGTTTCTATTTTTTCCAAGTTTCTTTTTTTAGCTTGTTTCAGTCTGTCATTCATGTTGGACGCTTTCATCAAATATCTGATGATCCTTGCCAATTATCTGGTGATCCTTACAGGTTGGAAGCAGTCATTAAATACCTGAAAATCCTTGATAACTATCTGGTGATCACTGGCTAACCATTCATATTTAAAGGTAAGGTACTAAAAAAGCGGATTCAAAGCATTCTATCTATGAAAAGAGCTTGTTAACTCATGGCCTATATCTAGAAAGATTGGACAGGTAGCTTAATGCCAGTTACGTATGGGTCTATTCTCCAGGACCGTTCAGTTCTTCCAGTGAAGGATCCTCTAATCTTTTACCTGAGTTAAAATGAGTTTTACACTGGCTGCCAGGGTTCTGGGAGCTGAACAGGGAAAATAAGTTGGAGGTTTTACTGTTTAGTGTGCAGACTTTCATGTAATCTGTGTGTTTTCACCCTAGCATCTCACCCCCATCCTTCACTGTGTTTAAGGATGCCCATGTCTAGAGATTCCTGCTTCAGTTTCTTTGGAGAATAAACCTTTCCCTGGTGGAGGAATAAGTCAGGGGGAAGTATAGCTGGGGAAAGGAAAGTAACCTGGTTGTGTCGGGGACCTTGGTATTAAGTGCTCAATATACAGGTTTTTCAACCAACCCTTCTCTTTTTAGTCCTGCGCCTCATTATTGCCATTAATGATCATTGGTGCCTCTCATTGCTAAGCAACTCCAGGATTCTGTGTGCCAAACAAAATCTGCCTTCAGGTGGTATCCGTTTCTGAAGACTTTTAGCCTTCTTCATTTCTGGCTTCATATCCTCTGGCATAGTGTTATAGGCACCTCCTAATTTCAAACATTTATGTTTGTTTCTTTTTAGAGATAATTTCTGAGGGGGGGAGATTTTTGCCTTGCCATCTTAAAAATCCTTAAGATATAATTATCACTTTATTTTAAAATGTCTTCACTGTTATTAAGCATCAATGCAACGTTGACTAAAAAAATCCACTGTCTGGGACTTCCCTGGTGGTCCAGTGGTAAAGAATCTGCCTTACAATGCAGGGGATGCTGGTTCGATGCCTGGTCAGGGAACTAAGATCCCACATGCTGCAGGGAAACTAAGCCCACGTGCCGCAACTACTGAGCTTGCATGCCTCAAGTAGAGCCCGCATGCAGCAAACTACAGAGTCCATGCACTCTGGAACCCATGGGCCACAACTACAGAGCCCACACGCCCTGGAGCCTATGCGCCACAACTAGAGAAGAGAAAACCCTCATGCCACAACTGGAGAGAAGCCTGTGTGCCACGAGAGATCCCACACGCCTCAACGAAGATCTTGCATGCCGCAACTAAGACCTAACACAGCCAAAAATAAATAAAATAAATAAATAAATAATATTTTTTTTTTTGATTTGGCCTCCCAAGTCCTAGTCAGTATTTTTATATTTATTTATTTATTTGTTTATTTATTTTTGACTGCACTGGGTCTTCGTTTCTGCGCACAGGCTTTCTCTAGTTGCGGTGAGCAGGGGTTACTCTTCCTTGCGGTGCGCGGGCCTCTCATTGCGGCAGCATCTCTTGTTGTGGAGCACGGGCTCTAGGCGCGTGGGCTCAGTTGTGGCTTGTGGGCTCTAGAGTGCAGTCTCAGTAGTTGTGGTGCACCGGTTTAGCTGCTCTGCAGCACGTAGGATCTTCCCGGACCAGGGCTCAAACCCGTGTCCCCTACATTGGCAGGTGGATTCTCAACCACTGCGCCACCAAGGAAGCCCTTTATTGTTCTTTTATCCTGTTCTATAACAGCTTCTTAGAGGACACCAGAATTTAACCAATACAATTGTAACTAAGCATATGAATGAAAACTTTTCAGTTTTAGGAAAAAGAGTCCAATTAATCCTAAAAGGAAGAGAAGTACTGAGTTCAACAGCACAGGAACCCAAGAGGGACTTCTCTCTGGTTCTTTTCAGTAGGACTCCACTCATGACTTCTCTTTTAAAATTGTGTTGAGATTCATCTTTTTAAGAACAATGACATTGTAGAAATTTATTTTTTATTTCTCATGTCTTTACAGAGAGGCAGGGATCACAAACCAAATATCAGAAAATCAGCAAGTTTTTTTATGCAATAGGCATGAACAATAACATTCTTGAACATCTGTTATCCTATAGCCTCTAACACTCATGTGCATCTATAAGCCTATGCAAAAACTGACAGAAGCTCTGTTCTGAGCTGATACGGCCAAACTCAAGTACTAGAATGTCAGAGGGCTGAAGATCAACCACAGGCCAAGCCATCAGCTCTGGATCCTCACCATTTGGATGAAGTAAGAGTATGGCAGGCAGCTGCTGGTTGATCAAATCTTTGTATCACCACATCATCTCTAGGGAATGCTCTAATGCAGGCCAGTAGGATGCCCAATGACCTTCCTATAAAGCATAAAATGTCTCCCCCAAACTACTTCTTATTTACAAACTAAAATGGTTATCTTTGAAACTATCTACACCAGACAGTGGCATTTGCTCAGTAGGTAATACCCAAGTTTAGATTTTCTATTAATCACTATGTCTCATAACATGATTAAGAAAAAAGAACATAAACAGATCACAAATTAAAAAGTAGATTTGTGTTATTTAGTGACATGATACTCCACTAGTATAAATATTTCTCAATTCCTTTACAGAGGTCAGAATGCAGACCAATTTGCTTCTAAAATGTTTTAAACTATATAGACTACTTTGGTTGGATATAGGCTTACTTATTATTGCTCCTGTTTTCTAGTTATTAAACCTTTGATAAAATTTATATAGAAAAAAAACACTTTAAAGAAGTTAAACGCTTATATTAGCAAATCTTCTGAATTACCCTGGCTTTCAACTATTATCTATTTTGACTGCAGAATCTCACCACAGATTTAGAACTGTGTGGATAGCATTTCCATGGATATTTTCAAATGAGTACAGTTTAAAATAGGAAACATTTTTCTTTAATTGTGCTGAGATAGTTTAAAATAGGAAACATTTTTCTTTAATTGTGCTGGAAAAAAATATGGCAAAATGGTACAATTCTTCACCAAATAGGGCTGCCTGTCAACTCCTTCATAACCTTAATAATAATTCCAACAACAATGCCAATGGTTAGCAAGACTCCAACTATGACTTCAATCAGGTCCACAATTTCTAACCCATCTATTCTCAACTGCTATCTCTCTCTCCTTACTTTCTAAATGGAATAATCAGTCATAACACTAGAGGCTATGGAATTCTGTTTCTGTCTTGGTCATGAATGAACTGGGCTTTTGAGCGTTAACAGATTCTCAAACGTACCTTCCGGTAAACTCTGTTTCTGTGAGTAGCAGAGTTGTCACACCAGGTGATTCAGAGGACCCATTACCAGCACAGGGATTACTTACATCATCTTCAAGCCTAAATGTGAGGGTTTCTTCTATAAGCATTCAGAAGGGTGAGCATCTCAAAATGATGCATAAAACTTACACTAAACTAAAAATGACATTTAAGAAGGTATCTTCTCTCTGGCGTACAGAAGCTACTTTCTGTGTTCAAGGAAATAAATAGCTATATTTTTGTATTTTGGGCTCACATTTCTTTAAATACACATGGCTTGAGGAGAGGGGGAGTAGAGGCTGGAATCTGGAATGTAAGAAGGAAAAAACTCAGCCTCGGGCTTCCCTGGTGGTGCAGTGGTTGAGAATCCGCCTGGCGATGCAGGGGACACGGGTTCGTGCCCCAGTCCGGGAACATCCCACATGCCACAGAGGGGCTGGGCCCGTGAGCCGCGGTCGCTGAGCCTGCGCGTCCAGAGCCTGTGCTCCGCAATGGGAGAGGCCACAACAGTGAGAGGCCCGTGTACCACAAAAAAAAAAAAACCCACAAACTCAGCCTCGGTGTGATTTCCCAATATTACTCTGCCTTCATCACTGAGAAGGGCTAAACTAAACTTCATAGCTAAAGAAAACTTACCAAGTTGGCATCTTTCTCTACAGTGAGGGAAGGGAGAGGATGTTTCATTGTAAGATGGTCTCACTTTGAGAAATGCTATAGGACCATCATGTCTGCTCTGCTTGAACAGAGCTAAAATGCTCCTCTCACACAATAAAGTTATGCAGAGTTGCATCTGCAGTGGTTGGTATTACGTATCTCTTAAAGTGTACTTTTAAACAGCCCAAACAAAAAAGTACTAGAAGTACAGAAGTTTATCCTAACACTTTTAGTTACTGTAGAGATAGTACCATATTACAACCCAATGAGTTTTAATACAGTTACATTTCAGAACACAGAATGATCTATAATAAAACCTTTATTGTCCTAAGTGGGAGATCTCATCTCGCATTAGCATTAATAAAAAGGCTGTACTTGGCAGAGGTTTTTTTTTTTATTAACCTGTTTGTTGGCTTTTTGTTTTAAGGATGGTACTCCTCTCTGGGAATTATGTCTGGGAAGATAATTATTACACAAATTATAAAAACAAATTCCTATAACAATACTGAAGTGTGTACATCAATTCCAGACTTACCCTTAGAAGCAACTCTGCTAATATACAGCCAACAGCCCACATGTCCACACCTACACCATACATTCTAGCTCCAAATAGTAGCTCAGGGGCCCGATACCATCTGAAGAACAAAAAGAAATACTGTCATCTTAGGATGGAATTAAAG
Organism: Kogia breviceps; assembly: GCF_026419965.1. NCBI lineage: Eukaryota > Metazoa > Chordata > Mammalia > Artiodactyla > Physeteridae > Kogia > Kogia breviceps. Next base: position 55,139,655 of record NC_081313.1, on the reverse strand, counting down.
TATTTCTTAGAGAAAACTCCTCAGCAAAACATCATCTACTGATGAAATACACTTTTATGGATATATTAACTCAAGAAAAATTGGCTATAAAACCAACAAGTTCCATATTGCTGTCAGGAAATTACATACACCCTTAGTCCATTCACTCTCCCACTTTTTTTTTTTAATTTTTATTTATTTATTTTATTTATTTATTTTTAACATCTTTGAGTATAACTGTTTTACAATAGTGTGTTAGTTTCTCCTTTACAACAAAGTGAATCAGTTATACATATACATATGTTCCCGTATCTCTTCCCTCTTGCGTCACCCTCCCTTCCACCCTCCCTATCCCACCCCTCTAGGTGGTCACAAAGCACAGAGATCGTGATCTCCCTGTGCTATGCGGCAGCTTCCACTCTCCCACTTTGAGATGAGTAACACCTTCTTTCTCCAGGAACCCTCAACACCATCCTTCCTCTCAGCTGATGACCTTATTTCCTACTTCACAGAAATAATGCAAGTAATGAAAAAAAATTTCTACAGACTCACCTTCAGTCATTTGTATTCTCACAATCCACCTTCCCATCCATAACTACAGATAAACTATCCTTGATTGTTTTTAAAGTTAATCCCTCAACTTGGGCACTGACACCCCACTCTCCTGCCTATTTTCAAGGATATTGCTCCTGCAATTCTCTCCTCTTTCTTCTACATCAACTTTTTGTTCTTACTAGATTTTTTTTTTTTTTTTTGCGGTACGCGGGCCTCTCACTGTTGTGGCCTCTCCCATCGCGGAGCACAGGCTCAGCGGCCATGGCTCACGGGCCCAGCCACTCCACGGCACGCGGGATCTTCCCAGACCGGGGCACGAACCCACGTCCACTGCATCGGCAGGCGGACTCTCAACCACCACGCCACCAGGGAAGCCCCTAGATTTTTATTTATTTATTTTTTTTTTTTGCGGTATGCGGGCCTCTCACTGTTGTGGCCTCTCCCGTTGCGGAGCGCAGGCTCCGGACGCGCAGGCTCAGCGGCCATGGCTCACGGGCCCAGCCGCTCCGCGGCATGTGGGATCTTCCCGGACCAGGGCACGAACCCGTGTCTCCTGCATCGGCAGGCGGACTCTCAACCACTGCGCCACCAGGGAAGCCCTAGATTTTTAATATCAATGTCAAACAACCATTATTTTTTCTAGCCTTAAAAAATAAACTAAAATACAAAGAAACAAAAAACAAAAACTTCTTTGGACCCTACTTCCCCTAACAGTTACCCCTCATTCTCTGGTTGTCTGTTCTTACTGTCTCCATTTCCTCTTCTCTCATCCTCTTAAACCCGTCTCAGTCAGGCTTTCATCCCACCACTCCACCAAAACTGCTCTTGTCTAGGTTATCTAAATTGTTAATTCTCAGTCTTCACATTAATTTGACCTATTAGGTAACATCTGATTTGCAAGAAGAGAAAGTATGAGAAACGGGTAGATGAAAAGCAGTGGCACACAATACTCATGTATGTGCGTCCCTGTTTTCCTGAGTCCCCAGTGTTCCTGAATGATGGGCTTAATCTTTCCAGAAATTACATGAACAACTACATATATCCCTTACTTTTTACTCAGGGCTCAGGTGACTGACACTCAGTGAGATCTATCTGGAGGAAGGTGACAAAGTAATTTAAAAGGATAGAGAATCTGATCATCTTCTCAGTTCCTTAAGAGTCAGAGAAATTAACAAATGTCATCCTGACAAGATAAAATCTACCACCCCTATCTATTTAATGTGATTTTTAGTTTTTATACATAAAAAGTATAAACAGAAACTGGAAGCAACTAATAATATGCAAAACCCAAATATAAATGCACTGCTTTGTTTAGAGAATTTTCATTCACAGTGAATGATATAAAATATGGAACCAAGACTGACCAATAAAATAAACACAGGTCCCCCAAATCACGTGCTTATATACAAGAATAGGCACTACAGTTCCAACCTACCTAACTAAACAGTATAGGTATAAATTAGTCCCCAAAATAACTTGGTAAATCTCCAAGGACTGAGTTAAATTCCACTCCGTTTGAAAGAAGGCCTGTATATCTTTTTCACTGTGGTAAGATTTACGTAATATAAAAAAGAGCTATATTTTTAATAAAATACCAGTAGTAATCCCTGAACTCTGCCAAAATTTCAGAGAAGACAAATGATGCTCATCTGTGTAATCACAATCATTTGTGTATATCCTACACAATATAAGGTTTCAGTTAGTTAAGGAATCCTTACCTGGTTACAACCTGATGCGTATAAGCTCTATTGGGGCTCCCAAATGATTTGGCCAGGCCAAAATCTGCCAGTTTTAGAACTCCATTTTCATCTAGCAACAAGTTGTTTGGTTTTAGGTCCTATATAATAAAGGTTTTAAACAAACAAGTAAGCAGGGTGGAGAAGAATATCACAATGATACATTTAGTTGGCTTAAATTTAAACTTAGCAGAAATGGGGTAACACCGCAAATCTAAACAACCACCAATATTATTTTTATTGACATAAAATCCTACAAAGCAAAATAAGATTGGCCATATTACTTAGTGACATTGGGTCAAGGTACTTAATTTCACTGAATTTCAATTTACCTACTTCACAGGTTTGCTGTGAGGATTAAATTAAATATTTCCTGTAAAAACCCTAGTGTAGTGACTGGCTCATAGTAAGCACTCAATAAATAGCTGCTGCTATTTAATTTAGTAACAATATATATGGGGGATTCCCTGGCGGTTCAGAGGTTAGGGACTTTGCACTCTCACTGCTGAGGGCCCAAGTTCAATCCCTGGTCGGGGAACTAAGATCCCACAAGCCACAGGGCCAAAAACACACGAGGCCAAAAACAAAACAAAAACACCCCCACTATATATGAACTTCAGTAAATAAAAATATTAGGCATTTATAAGGATGAGGAATACAGTCTTCACAATCTATGCTAAAAATATATTAGCAATAACCTAAAAGGGATTCCAAGTGTAAGTATGAGAATTACTAACTATAACATATATTTTTAGCTATTTCATCTAAATAGGGTGCCTAAGAACATCTACCTAGCTAAATTATCAGCCTTGTTCTAGTAGCTGAATGCACCTAACAATGACTCAGCCATTTCAGAAATTTTATTTCATTATTTCCTAGAATTTTAGAGCTACAAGAGATATTTTTCCAAAGGTATTTTTGCATTGCATAATTTAATCCAGACTCCCACTGTTTTTGGTTTTGCTTATTTTTTTCCCATTATAACAGTATAGCACAAAGAACACTGGACTTCAAGCCAAAATGTCTAGGTTCTAATACTATTGTCAGTTGTCAGCTGCTGACCTTGAAAAAAAATATGTAACTTTGGTCAGCAACTTAGCTCTTCAGCTATGAAAAACATGAAGGACTAGGTCTCTTCCATTTCCAATTTCACATAGTAATTCAGAGTCCTCACAGCACCACGTAGTGGAACTGAAGGGATCACACAAAGGAAGAAGGTTGGATAAAATGGCCCAGCTCCATCTTGTAACAATTTACATATTCAGACCTTTTGTGTAATAAATTGGCTACATAAAGTCTGACTACAACGTGAAGAAGCAATAATACTTGGTTAAAAACCTTACCCTATGTAGAATCCAATGTTGATGTAAATATTCTAATCCTTGAAGAGTCATCAACATGTAGGCTTTGATGTGTGATGGTGTCAGCACAAGACTGTTATCTTTTATTATAACCTGTAAAGCAGGCATACAATATACAGATAAGCTTTATTATTCCAAATGGACTCTACTATATAAAATCATTTACAGACATAAAATGGATTTATTCATAGAGGAGAATCTCAAGAGAGATTGCCTAACTCTCCTTAGGAAGTACTGTCAGAACCTCCAATTATATGGTTAGGGAAAGTATCTTTGGTCTGGAAAGAAAGCAGTGCTTTATGTCCTACTGCTTTGTTTTTAGGCATCCACGTAGCAGACATCTGTTGTTTTCACTTGCCCCCAGATACACAGCCCCTTCTGACAACAGCATTCAACACTCCATCTGTTCCCAGCTTAGTCCACGTGGTTAGAACAGGACTGTGCACTACCTGTAGCCTTCAGAGGTAGACACATGACCCAGGCATGGTCAGTCACCACACTGCAGCCTGCTTTCCAGACTAGCTCAGAGATGGATATGTGAGGCAAGCCAAGGCAAATACTTGTGCTAGAACCAAAGGGAACAAAGCACTTTCTTTCCTCAGGGATTATTAAACTCTAACGATAGAAGCCTGCAAGCGCCTGAGCCACTATATTGAGAAATTCTACCCATGAACAAGGCAACAGAGAAGAAAACACTGAGTTAAAGTGAAAGACTGTGTTACGTTAGCATTATTTGTGAACTATGCCTCAAGTCAGTCAGTTTATTCCTAGACTTTTCGTTATATGAGCTAAAAATTCACATTTTCTTTTTTTAAAATAGGTAAAATACACCCTTTTAATCTCACAGTTCTATGAATTTTAACAAACACATCGAGTTGTGTAACCACTACCATAATCAAGACATAGTTTCATAACCCCCTAAACTCTCCCCAGGCCACTCTCTACTCAATCCTCCCCTCGATTCCCAACCCAGGCAAGCACTGATCTTATTTCTGTTCCTTTAATTTTGCCTTTTCCAAAAAATCATACATGGAATCATATAATATCAATAGCTTTTTGAGCCTGGCTTCTTTCATTTAGTATAATGTATTTGAGATTCACCTATACTGTTGCATATGTTAGTAGTTTGTTTCTTTTTATTCTCAAATAGTATTCCACTTTATGATTATACATTCACTTAATGAAAGCTATTTGGGTTGTTTCCAGTTTGGGTAGTGACAAATCAAGCTAAACATCTGTGTAGTCATGTTTTTGTTTCTCTTGGATAAATAAATACAGAGAGGTGGTATTTACTAGATCGTACCTTAAGTGTATATTTAATTGTATAAGAAACTGCCTAACTGTTTTCCAAAGTGGCTGCATCACTTTGCATTCTCATCAGCAGTGTATGAGAATTCTACTTCTTCCACATCCTTGGAATGTCCATTATTGAGATTCAATTAATACTAATGAAAAGTATAAAATCTTATTTTTCTCAAAAATAAACCTGGCTTTCAAAAGGATATTCTGTAATAATATCACAAAGAAGTTCCAAATACTCCAAAGCCAAACACTCATTTTTCTAAAAAGTAATGTCAATAAGGTATTGGAAACTTGGTAGACAGAATGCTATTGAAATCCAACTCTTGTATTTAACCCTGGGAATATGGCTAAATGATTCAGAAGATCTTTGACTTGAGAACACATCTAGATTTCAACAAAATTAAGCATTCTTTTGACTGCCAGTATCTTTAAAGATAGAAAATAAACATTTAGATTCTCTTTTGATAAATAGAGAAAAAAAATTCCTCCAGGAATTTTAATCTTACCTCTAGGTCAGTTTCCATAAAATCAAAGACAAGGCTAATATTAGATTTATGTCCAAAAGCATCAAGGAGCTGCAAAGCAAAATTTAAAAAAAATCAACATATGATTCTCTATTAAACACTTGACAGTATTATACCAACTGAAGTAATTTTTAAAAACTTAAACAAGCATTTGGATTGTTGATAATTCTCTATAAAGTTTAAATAATTTTATTAAATTTAATATTTATCCTGTTTTTTGGCTAAGAATTAGTACTTTGAAGCACAAGATACCAAACCTTACTATTTAAAAAAAAGACACTAAATACTTAACCTCTCCCTCCAAATTTTGGAGTTATAATAAAGATATGAATTAATGAAAACCTCATTTAAGTCTCCAATTTAGAAAAATTCCCAAATTTGGTACTTAAGAATATCCTACAAATAGCATCAGCAGCTATCATTCATTGAATGAGCGTGTTCTCTATTCCAGGCACGATCCCAGGTACTTTAACGTGTATTCAGTGAACTAGTCTCATAACAACGCTATGAGGTAGGGACTATGGCACAGAGTTCAAGGGAACTTGCTAAAGGTCTTACACATGCTAGAGCTCTCTAGGCTTCAAAATGATCTCTGACAAAATCAGCTTGTATGCCAATATTTAATTTATTTCATCAGCTGTATAGTTTTTAAGACACTGCCTACAATAACAATTAGGATAGAAAATAAATTTCAGCCTTTTTGCAAGGCTCATCTAGAACAACTTATTTTGCTGAGCCTTCAATCAACACCTACCACATTCAGGAAAGGAAGGGTCCCAAATCCCAGAAATAACTTAGATCATACTCACACCAATTATATTTGGATGACTTAGCTCCTGTAATAATTTTATCTCTCTTAAAGCTGTTCTATTTATACCTACATAAAAAGGCAAAGAAAAAAGTGAAAAATAATTCTGAAATCTCATACCTTCTTGTTAACATATTTTTTGGGAAAGGTCAGTCTGACAAAATAGCGATGACTATTCCTCAGGAAAATAAATAACAATTTTTATGACATACTTGTTTCCATTTTATATTGCTTTATTTTTAAAACAGCTTAGCACAGACTATGATAAATGCTGAAAAAAGTATTCACTTTATCTGTGAGATATCAGATCTGAAGACTGCTGGAACAACATGTACACAAGTGTGTAGCCTATAGGTGAGAAGTTAATGGATTCCTTCTCTTGCCTTATGAATATCAGTGGCAGATTCTTTAAGCTAACAGCAAACTAGTGATTAGATACCATCTTGCCCAATGTCAAGGATGGAACTCAACATTTAATATAAAATCTGGTACTAGTTATTACAGAGATGATGGCTCCTTTATATAGGAACTATTTCTGATGACTAAATAGGACTTAGCACTCTAGCAAATAAGGCTTTGGAAGAAGGGATTTAAAAAAATCTTCCCCCCCCATACATTTATTCTATAGTAAGCTTTGTATACTTCCATGAATCCTGAGTTTTCAAAGTAATCAGAAGCTCAGAAGAAGAACAATGGCTTGTAACAACACCTAAAGCAGTAATGAAGACATCAAGACAAGTCACTAATAACCTTCCATCTACTTAGGTGATTTGAATATTCTTCTGAATACCCAAATGGTGAAAATCACAAATATCCTATCTCTATCCCGAGTCTACCTTTATTCTTCTGGGACCCTGCAATAACTATCCAGAACCATTGTTAACTTTAATAAATACTTTGTTCTCTTCCTCACTGAGAATAAGAACCTTTCCTGTTCTGTCAGATTACATGAAATACGTTACTTACCATCTTTAGCTTCTGATCTATGTCCAAGTTTGATCTGGCAGAGGAAAAAACAAACACATTAGAAATATGTTAAATTATTTAGACCAATGAATATATATAAACACTTCAAGGACTTCACTGGTGGCGCAGTGGTTAAGAATCCACCTGCCAATGCAAAGGAAACGGGTTTGAGCCCTGTTTCAGGAAGATCCCACATGCTGTGGAGCAACTAAGCCCGTGCACCACAACTATTGAGCCTGTGCTCTAGAGCCCGCGAGCCACAACTACTGAGCCTGAGTGCCACAACTACTGAAGCCCGCGTGCCTAGAGCCCGTGCTCTGAGACAAGAGAAGCCACTACAATGAGAAGCCCACGTACCACAACAAAGAGTAGCCCCCGCTTGCCACAACTAGAGAAAGCCCACATGCAGCAACAAAGACCCAAGGCAGCCAAAAATAAAGTAATTAATTAAAAATTTTAAAAATTCGTAAAAAAAAAACGTATAGCAAAATACATAGCAACTCATATGTAGCTAGTATTAGCAAGCAAGAAGGGAGTGGGAATTGTGAATCAGAAAGGCAAAATTAACAACATAAGAAAGGATCAAGTACCTATCATTCCTTTCCCCTTAAGTTTTGAATTACACATCTTCGTTAGATTAAATGAGGAACAAATAATTAAATGCATAGAGGCTAATAAACAAAATGAGCACTTCAAGTTAGACTACTTGGGAGGAAATACGTAACATATAAAATAAGATGCTTAATGTGTCCAATAATATGCTCCCAGGGACCACATTTTACAAAAAGAAAAATTACAAATTGCGATGGATATAGAAAATGGTTAAACTGTTGTTACTGTGAATAAGCACATCAAACTACACTAATAGGTTCAGTCTTACACAAAACCAAGTACCGGGTTAAAGAACAAGAGCTAACTACTTTATACAATGACAATGTAACCAAGAATACAAAAAAAAAATCCTACTCCAGAAAATCAACTATTCTACTTTTAAAAATATCCCCCACCTATATACTACAAACAGAACTTTTAATTTAAAGGTAGGCTATTTATTATAGCACCAAAAAATATAAGGCACTTAGGAATAAAGCCAACAAGAGATGTATGAAGCTTTCCATGAACACTATAAAGCACTCTTAAAACATGCTTAAGAAATGAGATCAAAATAAACATAGATAGCATGTTCATGGATAGGAAGACTCAATATCATAAATATGTCAAATATGTCAATTCTCTTTAATGGAACTAAATGTAAAGTACAACAGCATTTTTCAAGGACATTGACAAATGGATTCTAAACTTTATACGGAAAAGTAAGGAGCTAAGAACAGATAATTTAAAACATTACATTTTCTAAACATAATAAAAAATAGACTAGTTTCATGAAGACATCTACTTCATCACCCAGATTCAATAATTACCAATATTTTGCCATACTTACTTCGTTCATTCATCCTCCCCCTTTTGTTGGCTATAATATACACTTTTACAAGTCCCAGACTTCATGTTATTTCATCCCTATATACTTTAAGTAGGCACCTCTAAAATGTGGACATTTTCTTACATAACTATAATGCCATTCTCATACCTAACAAAATTAATAATAATGCCAGAGGCATATAATAACTAGTTCATATTCAAATTCTCCTGATCTGTTTCAAATTTCTCAACTGACCCATAGGGTAAGCCAAGATAATTTTGAAGAAAAATAGCTATGTGGGACTTATCAGACGTCAAGACTTTAAAAGGCAATAGTAATTATAGACTTATTGAATTGGAGCAGGGATGGGGGAAAAAAAAATCAACCAGTAAAAAAGAATAGTGTGCCCAGAAACAGATCCAAGTAGAAACTGGAACTTGGCATTACAACTCACCAGGAAAAGGACATACAATCAATAGTGTTGAGACAGCTGGGGAAAAAATATTGGATCCCCATACTACACAACAAAGAAAATTTAATTCCAAATGGAACGAAGATCTAAATGTGAAAAGTAATACTTTAAAAATTTTTAGATGAAAATATAGAATTCTTTATAACCTGGAGGTAGGGAAGCACACAAAAGTGAACCAATAAAGGAAAAAAATGGACAAATTTAACCAGATTAAAATTTTAAATATCTGTGCTTCAAAACACCATAAATCAACTAAAAGCCCAGCCAAAGACTGACTGGGAGATGATGATGGAAAAAATCTTTACATACTGAAGTATGGAGAAGTCATTCTGGGCTTATACATGATTTAACAAACTTTTTGCTAACTAGAACAGCCTGTTTTGTGGTCTATCAAACACACATTGTACATCTGCTTTTTTTTTTTTCGCGTACACGGGCCTCTCACTGTTGTGGCCTCTCCCACTGTGGATGGAGCACAGGCTCAGCAGCCATGGCTCACAGGCCCAGCCGCTCCACGGCATGTGGGATCTTCCCGGACCGGGGCACGAATCCATGTCCTCTGCATCGGCAGGTGGACTCTCAAACACTGCGCCACCAGGGAAGCCCTGTACATCTGCTTTTAACCATTGAAAAAAAAAGGGTGCACTGTCCCGAAGTAAAGAATGTCCATTTTGAAGATAGGGATAAATGCCTCCCTTCCAGGGACTTCAAGTAGTACTCCTTTGATGATAAGGCTCCCTTCCCGGGAGCAAAGGCCATACTGACTCACTGACTGAGTCAGTGATCAGTCTTTGGCTGATCTTTTTTTTTTGAAACTTTGAAGGAATGTACCCCTGTCATGCTTGATGTTTTCTGTTCTGACAAGATATAAACTATGCTGAAAACCATATGTCTTCAGAACAGTTCCTCAGAGCTATCTGACAGACTGTCTTCTGGGCTATAATCCTCAGTTTGGCTTGAATAATACTCTTCTATTCTTATTACAGATCGGTTATTGATTGTTTACAGCAATGAGGGTATCTCCAGTGCAAATTTCGGATAAAGGATCGGTATCCAGAATATAGAAGAAATTCCCCACCAAATCAACAGCAAAGAAAAAAATGTAAGCAACCTAACAGAAAAAGTCTAAAAAGCCAATAAATCTAGGAAAAAGATGATCAACCTTGCTGGTAATCAGAGAAATATTAATTGAAAAAACAACCATATACCATTTTCGATCCATCTACTAAACAACTGTTGTAAAGTCTGACAATACAAAGATGGTGAGAATGTGGTGGGAGGTTAAACTGATCCCACCATTTTGGAGAGCAATCTGACAATATATGGTGACGCTGCTGTGTATTCTCTATGCAGCAACAATTCATAATTGGTTTCAACTAAAGATACATTCTCTAGAGAAACTCACATATGTATAAGAATGTCGGGCTTCCCTGGTGGCGCAGTGGTTGAGAGTCCGCCTGCCGATGCAGGGGACACGGGTTCGTGCCCTGGTCCGGGAAGATCCCACATGCCGCGGAGCGACTGAGCCCGTGAGCCATGGCCGCTAGGCCTGCGCGTCCGGAGCCTGTGCTCCGCAACGGGAGAGGCCACAGCAGTGAGAGGCCCGCATACCGCAAAAAAAAAAAAAAAAAAAGAATGTCTGTAGAAGGACTGCATAAAAGTAAAACATTTTTTAAAAAAACAGCTTAAATGTTTATCAACAAGAGTTTGGATAGACCAATTTTAGTGTAGCCACATAATAGAATCTAATCATTGATGAGCATGAATAAACCAGATCTACATGTATCCATCTGGAAGATTTCAGAAATAATACTGATTGAGAAAAACAAGTTGCAGAAGAATATCGCGTGCGCGCGTGCCTGTGTGTGTGTGTGCGTGTGTGTGTAGGGAGAGAAAGAGTTTAGAAGTATGCGATATTATATATTGTTGAGATACATAAATCAAATACTGAAAAATGAGAAAGGCTCCAAAAGGCTACCATAGGGGACTGGTTAAATAAATTGGGAAACATAAATTCAATACAATTGTTTAAGAAGGATAAGGTAGATTAATGGTATCTTAAAAGTCCACAATACAACAGGCAAAAGAATACAGAATACATCGCTTATTATCCCTTTTTTTGTAAAATTAAACATGTCAGTAAATGAGTGGGAGTAGAAATTGAGTGTTGGGAGAGGAAGGTGCACAAGCACCAAAGCTCCAATGTTTACAGTAGGAAGTATAGAAAATGTCTAAAACTAGGGAAAGAGACCACTCAAGAAATAATGATAAACATACTATCTAAAGAAATGGATGTAAATAGCAGAGAAAACAGTTTTGGAGTTGAAAGTGATTGCTCCAAGGAGTCAAAACCAGGGGAAGAGGAGACAGGCATGCCTGGCCTAGTAACTGACTTTTAAAAAATATATATTTTGAGAAATAACTGGTTTGGTAGAAGGAGAAATATTTCTGCTTTTTTTCTTTTTAGGTACAGTTTATGTTTACTATTATATAAGTTTCAGGTGTATAACATAGTGATTCACAATTTTTAAAGGTTATATATTCATTTATATAAAGGTTATATTCCATAAAACCACAAAGATGTACTATTTGAAATAAAGATTAAATGTAAAAGAATATTCCGAGCTGAAGACTTCCCCTCCCACAGTGACAGAGGCTCTGGGTAGGTGATCCGCGCAGCAGGTGTTCTGGGGCTTAGATAAGAAATTAGCTCAACAGAAGCATTTCCTGTCTGTTAACTGTCTGATCAGCTACAGCAAGTACATGCGTGCCTTGGATGAGTACTATGACAAACACTTCACAGAGTTTGTTCCTCTGAGGACCAAAGCTAAGGAGATTCTGCAGGAAGAAGACGACTTGGCAGAAATTGTACAGCTTGTGGGAAAGGCTTCACTAGCAGAAACAGATAAAATCACTCTGGAGGTAGCAAAACTTATCAAAGATGATTTCCTTCAACAAAATGGATATACACCTTATGACAGGTTCTGCCCATTCTACAAGATGGTAGGGATGCTGTCCAACATGACTGCATTTTATGATATGGCCCGCAGAGCTGTTGAAACCACTGCCCAGAGTGACAGTAATAAAATCACATGGTCCATTATCCGTGAGCACATGGGGGAGATCCTCTATACGCTTTCCTCCATGAAATTCAAGGATCCAGTGAAAGATGGTGAGGCAAAGATCAACGCCAACTATGCACAACTTCTTGAAGATATGCAGAATGAATTCCGTAGCCTTGAAGATTAGAACTGTGATTTCTTTCCTCCTTTTCCTCAGCAAGCTCTCATATGTGTATATTTTCCTAAATTTCTCATCTCAAACCCTTTGCTTCTTTATTGTGCAGCTTTGAGACTAGTGCCTATGTGTGTTATCATTTGTTTCCCTATTTGGTAGGTCTTAAATAAAACAAATATTCATTTGTTCCAGTGTTTGAAGGGCCTCCCTGATCCTTTCTTCAAAGTGGTGAATGTAGTAATAGGATATACAATGGCTACACTACTGTAAACTTGTATGTAGGGTGACATCTCTCCTTGTCCTACGTTTGCCCTTTCCTCATCGCCATTAAATTGTAAACAAGACTACTGCGTGTACTCTCTTTGCAATGGATTTGGAATGGAAGGCCAGACTTCTATACATTTTGTCAGGTTTGTGAAATGACTCAGTATCTGTCTGGTAAAGTTATTTGCAGCTTAGCATTCTGCTAAGTAACCTGCTTTGTAGGAAATAATTACTTTTTAAAAACATGAATAATTAATGTTTCTATTATGTGCTGTTTCCCCCAGTATAAATCAAGAATATTTGTGGGAAACTGTTGAGAACTATACTGTTTTAAAAGCAGGCATTTGTGGGACTCAGCACAATAGATGAATCAGTGCCCTCTAAAAAAGTGAAAAAGAGGCTTCCCTGGTGGCGCAGTGGTTGATAATCCACCTGCCGATGCGGGGGAACACGGGTTCGTGCCCCGGTCCGGGAAGATCCCACATGCCGCGGAGCGGCTGGGCCCGTGAGCCATGGCCGCTGAGCCTGCGCGTCCGGAGCCTGTGCTCCGCAACGGGAGAGGCCACAGCGGTGAGAGGCCCGCGTACTATCAAAAAAAAAAAAAAAAAAAAAAAGGGAAAAAGGAGCCAGGTGATCAAACTTAGATTAACACCATCTTGTTAAAGCCTATTTTATTTCACTAGGAAAAATTCGGTATCAAGGACTATTATACTACATTACTAGGAAATTCTTTTTAAAATTACATTTAAAACAATCACCGAGAACTTGATCCACATCACACCCTTTTTTCTCCTCAAACATCATAGAAGCCTAAGCTTCTAAGAATCATGTGGCAATGTGGTGGGCAGTAAAATGCCACAGAGAAGATATTTAGTAGTGGTTAAAGGCTGTTTGCATCTTTAAGGACCAACTGGGCTTTAGTGATTCTTGGGGCCAGAGTGGCATTATGTTTTTATAAGATAATGACGTGTCACATGTTTGTTTGTTTGTTAATTGAATTTTTGAACAACCAGCTTCTTGATTGTAAAAAAATATTATTCTTTCATGTGGTTTTTGATTCACTGGCTCAAAAGATTTCCCAGAATATCTGTAGCTGTAGCAGCGTAATAGTTTCCATTCTGTTTCATAGGGATGAAGTTAATTCTTATATCTGTTGATAACAGAATCTGGGTCATGTGAAAAAAAGATCATTTTTTCCTATCTTTTAAGTATATGTTTAAAAATAAAAGTTTCTGTGTTTGTATGATAAGGCACATTTGGTAATATATTTCTTTTGATCTGTTAAGGAAAGATGCAGTTAGAGAATTCAGTATGTTTGTTTAAATCCTTGCAGATTACATGTTCTTACAGTGGCCTGCTATTCAGGATAAGTATTCTGCCATGTATCTTTTTTTAACCTTTCAGAATATTGGAAGATAAAAATTGTGCAGTGATTTGTTGAGATGTGGATGTAATGGTGCTGCTGAATCAGTTTGCTTTCCAATGTGGCCTCCTACCTAGAGGCCCTAAGACCATTGGAAATTAAAAGAATTTCAATTCCTACTTTAAACCTGCCAGCAAACTAGGATTGTGTTAGTAATGAACGATATGACAAAGAAAGTTTGACCAAGTTGCTTTTGTGTTGTTCTGAATTTGCAATGTACATTCTTACTCCTTTTTAAGACTGTTGATGTATGGGTGTGAAGATACTAGAGAAACTTTGCTCAGAGCCTCATTGTAAGTGTCCCTTCACCCATATGTTGGTAGAATTTCACATTGGTCACTGATCATATTTCTTTAGTAAGAATGTGTTAAAGTTAACAACAGTCTTTTAAAAAGATGATGCAAGGGCTTCCCTGGTGGCGCAGTGGTTGAGAGTCCGCCTGCCGATGCAGGGGACATGGGTTCGTGCCCCGGTCCGGGAAGATACCACGTGCCGCGGAGCGGCTGGGCCCGTGAGCCATGGCCGCTGAGCCTGCGCATACGGAGCCTGTGCTCCGCAACGGGAGACGCCACAACAGAGAGAGGCCCGCGTACCGCAAAAAACAAACAAAACAAACAAACAAAAAAAACTAACCAGAAGGCAGAGCGAATGCAATGATACCGGGACTGGGATGAATTTAATGTATTCAAGGGACAGAAAGGTCAGTATGGCTAGAATAAAGTGAAACAGGGGCAGAATCAGAAAAATAACTTTACAAAGAATTAACAGAGTTAAGGGTTTCACAAGGGAGTAGCTATGGCAGTGGTTTATAGAACATAAACTGGAAAAGGACATGAGACACGTCAGAAAAAGTAAAAAAAGATAACAATGGCAGGAATAATTGTGAAAAGGAAGAGTGGGAAACAGGTGTTAAGAGTATGAGAGGGATATGCTTCAAAGACATTAGGGATTTTCAAGGAGAAAGATTCAAAGCAGCAACAGGAATAATAAGGAAGGTGGTCACCTAAGCCACCAACAGGCCTGAGGTGTGAATAAACCAGCTTCGCTTGAGAAGGTTATTGATTTCCGTAGTATGGAAAAGGCAGTCAACCTGGGAGCAGGACACCTGGATCTAAAACCTGGCTCTAGCAATTACTATCTGTGTCATCTTGATGAGTCACCTTATCTCTCTTAGCTTCAGCCACCTCAAATGTAAAATGGAGATACTTTACCTACTTCATGGGCTCTTATGAGGATTAAATGAAAAAACGAGGGTGAAAGTGCTTGGTATATAGAAAGTTAACTAAATATGACTGAAGTTTCTTGAATGAACGCGAGTAAAAAAGCTACTGAAGCCATTAAAAAAAACCCCGCACCACAGCAATGTCAATAATGCTGGCGAAAGCCTTTCATGGTAAACCTGTACTCAGGAAATACAGATATACAAAGTGGATCCAGGTGAGGCAGAAATAGGGCCCTGGAAAGGTCAGGTGTTCTGAGGACCCAAGAGACGAGCAGTATTTGTCCCTTTTGCCAACGTCTGCGTTTATAGAACAAACATAACACACAGCTTCCTCTTCATTTCAATTTCAGTGAATGCAACAAAACACAAGTTCAACCCGAGTTCCACGTTGGAACACAAGACACTAAGAAATTCTATTTTCTTTGAAAATGACCTAAGTAACTCACTAGCAGAGCGCGGTCAAGAGAAGTAAAACGGCCAGACACCAGCTCCCATATACACACATCTTTAAGACTCAAGGAAAAACAAACTGCAACTCACTTTCTTAATGGCGACAATTTGGTTGGTGTTCTTGTCTCTGGCCTTGTAAACCGTGGCAAACTAGAGAGAAGAAGAGGAATAAAGTTAAGTTGGTGAGAGGTTTTTTGGTTTGTGTTTGCCTTTTTACTTTATTAAGATTCGGGGAAGCAAGGAACCCAGGGCTCTTGTAAAAAATTCGCTGCGGCTTGAAACGTGGTGGGGCCGTCCACGTCCCGTTCCAGTCTATTCTTCGGAGAAGGCCGCTCAAGGTCTCATGTCCAGGGTGGGCAGAGGGGCCGCAGGAGGGGTCTGGGGAACCTCCCGCAAGCAGAACGAGTAGCGTGGCCCGTCCGCTGGATTCCACGAGAAAACCCGCGACGGTGTGAGGCGGCCCGGCGTTCCCCTCTCAGGGCCCTCCGAGCCTCGCCCGATAATCTCACCTGTCCCTCCCCGAGGAAGTCCAGCTTTTCATAACGCTTGGCTCGCGACTTCACGTCCACAGCCATCTGTCGGACGGAGCTCGATTCCAGCTGAAAAGGGGGAGCTCCCAAGACAGCAAGAATTTAAAGCACCTTAAAGCCTCCCACAGCGACTTCCGCCCACTGAGCGCCGATGCTTCATTAGCTCCGCCCCCACTTCCGGGGTGGGCGGGGATGCTGTTAAGTAGGTCCGGCCGGAGCCCGCCCTAAGGGTGCGGCAAGAGGCAGGGCTGGAGGGCCCTTCTGCGCCTCACCGCGCCCTACCACGTGACCGCAGATTGTACCGGAAGCGGGGTGCTCTGGATTGTGGCTGTGTCACCCTGTTAACCGTTTTAACTTAGATACTTTCTTCACTACCGAAGGCAGATCAGTTCTCTGATACGATGCTCTGTGTTCAGGATTTAATAGGTGTGTACGAGTGCTGAAGGCTCGGCCTTGTCTCTAATCTCGCTCTCTAGTTTTTGCTCAAGGGTGTCCTGTCACCATGGTTACTGTGGACGCCTAAGCCGACAATTTCAGGTTACTTAAGCGAGTGCCCAGTTCTTAAGGGCTGATCAAGAGGCGTTCTTAGTCCTTTATGAAGAAGCACGTCTAGGCAAAGAAATTCCAAGTCAACTGAACAATTTTGTGCTGTGGAACAGACTTCTGGCCATCAGTTTTCTACCCTGTAAGGTGGAACTTGTAGACTACGTCATAGGTGGTTGCGAGGATTAAATGAAACTTGCACAAAATTTAGACATAGTGCTCAATGGTTAACTGTGATCAGTACCCAACTTTGATTCTCATAAGTTTTCATATAAATCAACAATTAATTCATTTAGTCAACGAATATATATTGAATGCTTACTATATGCCAGGCTCTGTTGCAGACTGAGAAATCAGCAGGGGAAAAACAAATATCAGTGCCTTCCAATGGAAGGAGATAATTAAAATACGCTATGATACATAGTGATAAGTGCTACAGAGATAATAAAGCTGGGAAAGGGGATAGATAGTAGGGTTTGTGATTTTAAATAGGGTGGTACCAGAAAGACATTACTGAAAAGCCATTGCAGAGTTTTGAGCAGACAAGTCATATCGGGCTTAATGTTTTAAAACTCGCCCTTTGACTGTTGTGAGAGATTACACTGTAAACTTAGAGGGGCAAGGAAAACCAAGAAAACCAGTTAAAGAATTATTGCAGGAATCCAGATGGTTGTATTGAGGGTACCAGTTGGGCTTCTAGCCAACACGATTTGCTGACAGACTGGACATGGGTTGTGGGGGAAGAAAAGGATAATTCTAAGGTTTTGAGCTGGAGCATTTGATGCTTCTAAGAGTTGAGAATCCTGATTTTCAGAGTTACGTTGAAGAAGGCAGCAGAATACAAAAACTCATAACTTACTCTAGGTAATACAGTGTAAAGGATGAGTCCTTACTCTGGATCTAGGCTACCTGCACATGAATACTGGCCCCACCACTATTCATTTACTAGGTTTATGATTTGGGTAAATTAACCTTTCTGTTGCTAGTTTCTTCTGTAATAGGACCTACTCACTGGGTTGCTGTAAGGCTTAATTAAATGACTGCACACATCAGAAACCCTTAGAATACTGACAGTGTGCAGTCTGTTAGCCATCACATAACTATTACTGGTCACCTTCCAGCTGTTTGTCACTACTTGGGTCTTTATTGAGCGCTGATTTATTCATTAAGCACAATTCTCCTATGTTGCAGAAAACATACCATCTCTACAACTTATATCTCTTAATTGTGGCAAGTCATACCTAGTGATATATGGTGTCACATGACTTAGGTCATCGTTCCTTCTAAAAGACATCACTGTTAATAGTAATCTAACCTCACTTGTAGTAGAAACAAGCTAAATAGTGAGCTAAATTTGAGGCTTGAGGTTCCCAAGTGTACCATGTCATATGAATTGTTAATCACATTATACCATGCTGCTGACAATAAATTCCTATATTGGGACATTTTAAATAGGGTAACAAAGGCAATGTTTAAGTGATATTCTGGGTTCATTAGGGCACTGTATAAATATAAAATACCATTCAGCATCTGTATAGCATTTTACAGTTAAGAAAGCGCTTTCACACACCAGTAGTAGCCAGATTCCAAGATGGCCCTAATGATTCTTGCCTTCTGGTATTCATGAACTTGTGTAGTTTCCTCACACAATGAAACAGGCTGTTGTGTGTGACTAATAGAGCATTGCAGAAATGAATGTGTATAACCTGAGTCTAGATCATAAAGAGGTATTGCTGCTTCTGCCTGTACACTTGGATCATTTGCTCTGGGGGAAGTCAGCCATCATGTCATGAATTCATTCAGGCAGCCCTGTGGAGAAGCCTAGGTGGAGGGGAACTGAGGCCTCCTGCCAACAGCCAGCATCAACCTGCCAGCTATGTGAGTGAGCTATCTTGGAGATGGATGGTCCAGCCCCAGTGAAACCTTCAGATAACTGCAGCCCCAGGTGGCATTGATTGCAACCTCATGAGAAACACTGAGCAGAACTGCCCTGCCAAGCTGCCCCAGAATTCCTGACCCAGAGAAACCATGAGCTATTGAGTGTTGTTTTCAGCCACTAAATTTGGGGGTGATTTGTTACAACGTAGTAGACAATACACTAATTTGATCCTGCCTATCACACTGTATAGTACTGGAGAAAAAACTGCAAGTTGGACAAACTGAGCAATTTGCTAACGGTTACAGATACTTAAGTGTTTAACTCCTAAATGAAAACACAAGCTATTTACTCGATAAGTCAAGCCCAAATTCTTTCTATGACACCATCCTCCTTGGGAGCTCATCCTATGACAGCAATTCCCACTAACATCCTTTTGCCATACCTCTAGTCATAAATTCTGTAAAAGTGATATATTTTTTCATTGGAACTTTCATGGCAGCAGCTGTAGTAAAGGTGGTTCTCAGACGGTTCCAGTATTGGGGTTTCTAACTGCTGGCCCAGGGCATTACTCAAGCCACTCTTCATTTCCTGCACCTACTCTGTTTCTGAGAGCCAAAAAATGCCTTGGGCTTCCTTTTACTGAAATGAGAAAGCTAAGGAGAAAAAAGAGAATAGTGCTAGTTTTTAAGAAATTTTTCCAAGTATATTTTTGAAATAATAAAAAAGAAATCATGAGTCATGTATTTCTCATGAGTTACCAGAATAGCTCATTGCTAGCACCAAACTCCTATTTCACATTCGAGTTGGGCAACATTTATACTAGGCCACAATACAGAATTTACATGAAAAGCAGATCAACTCTGAAATAGTAAAAAAGAAAAAAAAGTATAAAGATTAATCCATACACATCTGGGCAAATACAAAAAGGTACTCAACAATTCTACTGTGTCTATTACTCATGAGTTACCCTTACTATTAGGGATGACTTCTTTAACACATATTCTAGAAATCATCAAAGGTATAGAAGAGAATTTATTTCACTTTGTGAGGCTTTACTTTCACAATCATACATACCCTTGGCACAGGAAGAGCCTATTAAAATTCTGTAAATTGCCTTAATTAGGTGAATAGGTTGATTTTATGAGGTTTTCGGACAATGAAGTTTGAGAAAGTTTATGATTATCAGGATTTGTACACATGATCACAATCAAAACAGTAAAATAAACTAAAGAATAAGACTTTCTTAACACCCCTAAAAACAGAATAACTTAAAATTTCTGGTCAAATGTTATTCCTATGCTATATTCATTTTGATCTCTTATTTTCCATTTTATACTCTGACATTTTTTTCTGAACACAGGTTACATAATCTTTTGTGTTAACTCCCTAGTCTTAATACCACAAAGGCATCTGTTTTACCATGACTGTATTTTTATTAGAGTACGATATGCTTATTGAGCCAGTTATTCTCCAGTAACTTTGTGAATGCAAAAACACTGAGAGAATTAAGAACAAATAATGGAGTCGTTATTTCACTGATCCTTATCCAATTCCAGGAAAATTACTTCCAGAAAGCTGCTATTCTGCCAGATATATTCTTTCCATGTTTAAACAGAAACTGAGAAGTGAAATTATGGTAAACCTATGATTGTTCACTAGACATTGTGTACTTTTAATAGTTCAACACTGTAATGCTTGATAATTTGATTATTTGAGTAAATTAATAGGCTAACATTTTAAAATGTATACTTTAATAAGTATAAAGTATATAAACAATCAGGTAAGCTTGTGGAGAAGCTGACCAAGATACATAAATTAGGAGATACAAGTGTCCATCTAAATTTTCTATACCTATTTTTTTTTTTTTTTAC
The DNA here is from genome assembly GCF_026419965.1 of Kogia breviceps. NCBI lineage: Eukaryota > Metazoa > Chordata > Mammalia > Artiodactyla > Physeteridae > Kogia > Kogia breviceps. The sequence goes on along the minus strand of NC_081313.1, from coordinate 55,119,113 downwards.
ACAGAAATTTTATTAAAGTTGTTTAATGCACAATTTCTCATTTGTCATTCTGGAAGTCCTTCATTGTAAAGACTCTTTGTCTGACTAAACAAACAGCAGCCACATTGTCAGTGATTATTCTGGACCTCCACGCTGAAAAGGAAGAAATAAAGCAATAAGATTAGGTGTTTCATTTACAAAGAAATGTTTTCATGGCCACTATACAAATTTGAAACATTTTAAGCAAATGATCTTTAGGTTTTAAAAACAATTTCAGATTTTTCATAGCTTTTGGGCACTCCTATCAATGTTATAAAGAATTTCAGATCTGAAGGGAACTCAAGGTTGATGTAGATCAATGGTCCTCAAATTTCTTGGTCCTTTACACTCTAAAAAATCAATGAGGGGGCTTCCCTGGAGGCGCAGTGGTTAAGAATCTGCCTGCCGATGCAGGGGACACAGGTTCGAGCCCTGGTCCGGGAAGATCACATGCCGCAAAGCAACTAAGCCCATGCGCCACGACTGCTCAGCCTGTGCTCTAGAGCCTGCAAGCCACAACTACGGAGTCCACGCGCCACAACTACTGAAGCCTGAGCACCTAGAGCCCATGCTCTGCAACAAGAGAAGCCACCACAGTGAGAAGTCCCCACTTGCCACAACTAGAGAAAGCCCGTGCACAGCAACAAAGACCCAATGCAGCCAAAAAAAAATTAATTTTTAAAAAATTAATGAGGACCCTAAAGAGCTTTTTTCCATGGGGTATATATATTTTGATATTTACCATACTATACTTCTACACATATATTCCTTCATGCACATTTACTGAGGGCTCGAACATCGTTTATTTCTCACAGTCCAGGCCTACATGACCATCCCTGTCTTAGCTATGGACACACCTTGACAAGACAATGGGAAGAACATGGAAATCAGCAATATGAAACTCCAAAGCCAATAACGTTAAGGTGTTTTCCACAGTATTGGGATAAAAAGCAACAACGTACTTGGATAAATTCAATTTCTTCTTGAGATACAAGTTTCCTTCTGTACTTCTGAGGTAAAGTTTTTATTATCTCTGCACTGTCTGGTGGACCCTGATGCATCAGCCGGTCTGGCGATTTACTTCCCTTAGAATGCTGTGAAATTGAAGAAGAGTGAGATGGTAGTCCTGTTGATCTCAGAACTTCTGACACTGAAATTAAAAAAATATATATATATAGGAATTGTTCAGTGTCTTAAAATACTATTTTGAATTATCTATCATTAAATAATCAAGTTATTCTTAAAATGATAAGTATTATAATCCAAGAGATAAATATTATAGAGTAACTTAGTTGGGTAGCTATATATAGTTTCATAAAGTTCTTTTCAAAGCAAATGAGGTAGTTTTAAGTGAATGAATTACTAAATTGAAGAATAAGTTCATAAAATAAAGAAATTTCTAGGTAGTGGAGTTCAACCCATTTGGATAACTTACAATACTTAAATTTTGCCATATGGTAGAGATTACAGGTAATACCATACAATGGAGAATAAGAAAGTTGGTAAATGCAGATGAGATTTGTTTTCTCCATACTTGTTTGCCACCTATATCTTAATTTTTCAAGAGTTAAAATAAGTTAAAAATATCCATACAAAATTTGTTAAAATTCTCCCTGAATTAAAGGTCAAGTATCTTATAATTAAAGACAGGGACAGAGCAGTAAGAGAAAAACAGAACTTGTTCAGAATCTTCAGTTACTTTAATAGGCAATAATTGTTAAGTTCTATGGCAATCCAAGAAATATTTACTGCCTGAATAAACAGATAAATCAGGGAATGAAAGAAAAGAAGGTTAGCTGGGAGAGAAATATAGGAATGGTGGTTATTCATCATTATCTCTGCAAATATAAGCATGGGAGATTCTTCTGAAGGACAGAAGGTGGAACAAAAATTCCCATATATAAACACAGTATCATTAAAAATTCAGGAATATCTACTGTCAAGTTACTATTTTTTACAAGGAGGTACTAGAAAGTTAGTTAATGCAACGTAACATACCATTATGATCTAAGCTACTATTGTCTACCTGATTCTAAAATGAGAAATATTGTGTATAATAGAATATTCATGTATAAATCTGCAATGTACATATTTTTTTAGTATAAATAAACTACAGCTTACCATTGGGTTTAGGATTGTCTCTTCTGTCAGGGAACCTTATTAATGGAGTATGTGGCTTGACTACCTAAAGGAAAAATAAAATGCATGAAAAAGAAATGAAGCACTAAAATAACCTCATTTACTACATAAGAAATAATCTAATGAACCTCACAAGCAGATGCCTTTGTTAAAATAAAATAACTTAGTACCTGACAGCAACTTTAAATTTAACTATTTTAAATTTTACTCTTTCCCAACAAGGATAGCTAGTCTATGAACTATTATCTTATCTGATATTCATAAGAACTTTGTACTTTATACATCACAAGATATTTTAGGGCTTCCCTGGTGGCGCAGTGGTTGAGAATCTGCCTGTCAATGCAGGGGACACAGGTTCGAGCCCTGGTCTGAGAAGATCCCACATGCCACGGAGCAACTGGGCCCGTGAGCCACAACTACTGAGCCTGCATGTCTGGAGCCTGTGCTCTGCAACAAGAGACGCCACGGCAGTGAGAGGCCTGCACACCGCAATGAAAAGTGGCCCCCGCTCGCTGCAACTAGAGAAAGCCCTCGCACAGAAATGAAGACCCAACACAGCCAAAAATATAAATAAATTAATAAATTTTTTTTAAAAAGATGGGTTTGTCAAAAAAAAAAAGATATTTTACTGTACTGCCTATTGACCTCAACACAACCCTATAAGGTGACAAGGATTTTATGTTGCATGACTTCTAAATCACCCTGCTGATTGGTAAGAACTGGAAGTTTCCTGACTTGTATTGAGTGTTGTTTCTCTACTACGTTAATACCTAGTGGTTTAGAATAGGATAAAAAGCATATTGAAAATTAGGTAATCCAAAAAATACTTTTTCTGACTACAAAAGTAACACATGTTCTGTGTAAAAATTTGGAAAAAACACAGAAAAGCACAAAGAAGAAAACACCATCTATAAGCCAAAACCCACATAAAATAGATTTAAACCTTTGATAGTCCTTGACTTCAGCCTTTTTCCTATACCCACAGAAATACATGTATTTAGAACACTGTTTTTAATATTTGAAGAGTATTAATGTTTTATCCCTAAAATTCCAGTTAATGCTACAGAGGAGCTTAAGCAGAACTTTCAGTATGAAATCTTCTGAATATATATAAAATGCTGAGACTCTAATAAACAGAGCACTATTTTTTACTAACGTAATCTGTAAGATGCTGTGTAACTAGTGAGACAGGTGTGTGTTTATCTGCAATATGTTTGTATATATGTACTACACATTACACATTTTATATGAGTACAGAAGCAAATAGGCTTGTAGGGATGGGTCTGAAAACTAACCACCATAATTCTGCTGCTGTGAGAAAATGCTGGAAGATAGTTGTCTCCCTAAACATAAAAGCATGTTCACATCTTTCTTGTTAAAAAACAAACCTCACTCCATCTAGTACCTGTTTCTTTTCATAGCCAGGCTTCTCGGAAGACTGTTCTTTCCTTCCTATAGTCCCAAGCTTTTCAGGATAAACTTCAAACTCGCACTTGGCACACACAGGCCCATCATGATCAGGCCTCTCCCTACCTCTCTAGCCTCATTCCCCACCACTGTACCTTTCACTCCAGGTATTCCGAAGTACTTTCCATTTCCCTAACTCCTCATACCGTTTCCATCCCCATTCAATCTACAGCTTGTGTGCTCTGCCACAAATCTCTCCCAGGTCCCACCCCGCTTCCATGCCTCCACTTTCATCTGACTGCTTATCTTTGAAAACAGCTCAACTGTCACTCCTCTCTAAAAAGATTCCCGATTCCTAAATCTGATTTTAAAACTCCTCCTGTGTTTCCACAGCAACCTGAACATCTTAAGAATATTGTGTAGAGGACAGTAAATGAACCAATGATTACAGGAGAGCAAAGCTCCTGGAAAGGGAGAGATGGAAAATTAAGTACTTCTGCAGCAGTAGCCAGTACGTAGTAAATGCTCAGCAAACATTTGACAAATGAGTGAATAGACCATTTGTGAGTAAGGGCTAACTGTATAGGTATGTAAGTATGTATACACACACTTAAACAAATGTACATACACCAGAGAGAAAGAATCCATTTCAACATTGCTTTTGTACACTTAAAAATATGCCCATATAGATTAAATTCCCACAGTTTGGTATCCCCCCTTTTTCAGAGACAATTTTAAAAATACATAAAAGTAGATAGAATAGTAAAATAAACCCTGATAAACACATCACACAATTTCAACAGTAATCAATCTTATTTCATCAACCCTTCTCCCATTAAACAAATCCTAGTCATCTCATCTCATCTGTTAATACCATCTACATGTATCATTACCAGAAAAGGATTTTGGTTAAACCATAATCCCAATACTTTTCCCACACTTAACAAAAATAATTCTTTAATATCATCTATTATTTAGCTATGCTCACATTTTCCTGTCTCAAAACTCTTTTTAAAACTCTAAATGTAAATACAAAGAGAAACAAATAAGTCTGTCAATTAGTTGAGCAGCTTATAACTAAGGAAAAAAAGAAGCTAATCCAAATAACTTTCATAGTGCTTGGACTATATACCTTCAGTCTAAAGACAAAAAGAAATACAAAGAAATCTTGAACTTTTTACTTAGTAGGTTGGTTGTATAGATATAGCTATACATTTTGTATATATTGGAGGACTAAGCAAATGAGTATATACATATATTGATGTTTGGGGAAGGCAGGGATTTCCCTGTGAGAGAAAGAAAATACAAATATGGGATGAGGGAAGGCAAGGAAGAATACTGTAGTGTTAAGACTGGAATCTGAGGGAATCAGTAAGAAGTCATGATAAATGCCATGAGTTTATTCAACCAGCCCCCTGTTAATTGGGGTTGTTAATCTGAGTCATTTCCAATATTCTTCCAGTTCTCATATACCACTGGGCACACCCCCACTCAACCCACCGTCCAACTTTCCTCACTATGGACATCTCCCACCAGAGTATTCTATTTGTTACAAATGATGAAACTATATTAACACGTAATTATCACCCAAAGTTTTACATTAGAGTTCATTTTTGGTGTTGTACATTCTATGGGTTTTGACAAATGTACAATGACATAGTCACTATTATAGAGTATTCTATGTTCTGCCTACTCATCCCTTCATTCCCCAATCTCTGGCAACCACTGATCTGTTTACTGCCTCCATAGTTTTGCCTTTTCCAGAATGTCATGCAGATGGAATCATACAGCATGTAGCCTTTTCAGATTGGCTTCTTTCATTTAGTAATATGCATGTATGTTTCTTCCATGTTTTTTCCTGGCTTGGTAGCTTATTTCTTTTTGAAATAACATTATAAATTATATTTGTAAAATATACAAATATATAATTATATAATAATATTACAATAATATAATATTGTGTTGAATAATATTACATTGTCTGGATGTACTACAGTTCATTTATCCATTCACCTACTGAAAGACATCTTGGTTGTTTCCAAGTTTGGGCAATTATAAATGAAGCTGCTATAAACATCCATGTGCAGGTTTTTGTTTGGACATAAGTTTTCAATTCATGTGGGTAAAAGTGCGATTGTTCAACCATATGGTAAAAGTATGTTTAGTTGTGTAAGAAACTGCCACACTGCCTTCCGTAGTGGCTGTAGCACTTTGCATTCTCAACAGCAATGAATGAGAGTTCCATTGCTCCACTTCCTTGTCAGCATTTGGTGGTGTCAGTATTCTGGGTTTCAGCCATTCTAATAGGTATATAGAGGTGTCTTACTGTTGTTTTAATTTGCAATTAATTCCCTAATGACTATGATGTTGAACATCTTTTCATATGATTGTCATCTGTATATCTTCTTTGATGAGGTGTTTGTTCAGCTCTTTTGCCCATTTTTTAGTCAGGCTGTTTTCATTGTTGACTTTCATTTTTTAAAAAAATAAATGTATTTATTATTTTTGGCTGTGTTGGGCCTTCATTGCTGTGCGCGGGCTTCCCCTAGTTGCAGGTGAGCGTGGGCTCCTCATTGCGGTGGCTTCTCTTGTTGCAGAGCACGTGCTCTAGGGCATATGAGCTTCAGTAGTTGTGGTTCATGGGCTCTAGAGCGCAGGCTCAGTAGCTGTGGTGCACGGGCTTAGCTCCTCCACAGCATGTGGGATCTTCCCGGACCAGGGCTCGAACCCATGTCCCCTGAATTGGCAGGCGGATTCTTAACCACTGTGCCACCAGGGAACTTTTAAGAGTTCTTTATATATCTTGAATAACATCCTTTATTAGATATTCTTTTTGCAAATATTTTCTCGCAATCTGTGGCTTGTCTTCTCATTCTCTTCACAGTGTCTTTTGCAGACCAGAAGGTTTTAATTTTAATGACATTCAGTTTATCAATTATTTCTTTCATGGATTGTACATTTGGTGTTGTATTTAAAAAGTCACTGCCAAACACAAGATCATCTAAGTTTTCTTCTCTGTTATCTTCTAGAAGTTTTATAGTTTTCCACTTTACATATAGGCCTATGATCCATTCTGAGTTAATTTTTGTGAAGGGTATAAGGTCTGTGACTAGATTCATGTTTTGCAAGTGGATGTCTAGTTGTTCGAGCACCATTTATTGAAAAGACTATCTTTTCTCTATTGTATTGCCTTTGCTTCTTTGTCAAAGATCAGTTGACTATCCTGTTATTTCTACCTTTCTAAGTCTCTTAGTGTTAGCTGTCCCTCATATATAGCATAGCATTGACTATTCATTTGTTGGCCAATCTGAGAATACTTTTAAAAGGGCAGTTAGACCATTTAAATTTATAGATATAACTCACAAGTTTGGTGTATTTTCTGTCATATCATTATATGATTATTTAAATATAAAGTCCTTTGTCATATGATCTTTTTCTTTGCTTTCATTTGTGGGGTTTGTTGTTTTGTTTTTTGGTATTTGGAAAGATTTGTACTTTTGTATAATGTTTATGTTATGTTGCTACCTTTAGATAATACTCTTAGTTGCCCGTTGCTGAGATACTATCTATTGGTTCACTATTATGAGAAAGAATGAAAGTAGTTGATGGTAATCTCTTCTCTGCCTTCCCTCCCCATCTTTTACTACCATTTAATAACCAGAGGCAATTAGCAAGTTTATTCTACCTTCCGTATACTCTTCCCCTTATTCCCTCCATTTAAAAAGTTTTATTAGATCTATACTGTCAAAAAAAATATTACCAACAAGTCTTTCTCCCTTATCTGCATTATCTAGTCTTAGTTCTATAGTTAAATACATTCAGTGCTTATATCTAGTTCCTATATTAAAACAGCCACAAGCACAAATAAGTATTTCTTAGGTGTCTGAAGCCCATTCTCTGTGAGAGCTGTAAGAAGAGCTTCAGGGAACAATATTCCCTGAGTTATTAAAGGTTTAGAAGAGTTTGTGGCCTTTACACTTGAAGGTCAATGTAGCTAGATAAAGCTTTGGTTCACATTTTCTTTAACTACTTTAAATATGTTATCCACATGTTTTCCTTAATGAAGTATTATTGTTGAAAACTCTGATAACTTCCATTCTAAGTGCTTGGTCTTGTCGCTTGGATCACCAAATATTTTTTTCTTTAAAATTTAATGATTTTACTAGAATATACTAATTAATCAAACATACTGGATCAAATCTCTCAACTACAAGGTATAATGTAAGTCTTCTTTTGCATAAGGAAAGTTTTATTAAATTATAGGTTTTGAGACTTGGTCAACTCTATCTACTTTCACTTTTTCAGAGACTACTTATTATACAAAAGTTGCATCGTCTTGTCTTTATCTACTTCTATGATTTTCTCTGAATCCCTTTCATCTTTTTTCATTATCAGTGATTTCTTTTGGAAACTATTATTCTATTAAGGAATCCACTTCTATGATTCATGAAGCCCAGGCAGAGTTAACAGTGACGAGTTCTGGAGGTAACACTCCACTCTGGACTTTCTGGTTATAACCACCATCTCCTCTCTCTACCTCAACTGAAAACCGAGCCTCAAGAGGCCTCAATCCCTGCCTCCTATTCCTGGAAGATGCCAAAGCCAACTATGTAAGAGGATTTTTTAGAGGAGAAGACAACTCTTGTCTTCCCAGAAGACAAACCCTCTACTTTGCTTTATGAGGCAGATAGCAACACCAAACTGTGGACAGGCTGGGACCTGCCTAGGCCTCAATCACTATGTGTGACTTTAAAAAAAATCATTTTTCTCCTTTCCTCCACTATTTCCTTTAGCAAAACTTCCAAGTTTTCTATTGACCTTTATATTCTTTCCAGTTTAGCATCTATTCCTGAAAGGTTCTTTTCTTTTACTCTTAATTCTTTACTGAGTTCAGAACTGTACCATCCCTAAAATCTTAATCTAAAATCTAAACTCAACTACAACCTTTTAACTTACAACTCTCTTCTCTGTTATTTCCCACCATCACTTCCAGCAAGCCCTTCATTTCCTTTATCAGTCCCTTTTCTCCCAGTCAATTGGTTCCATCCTGACTTTACTTCCTTTCTAATCTAGCCTAGAACCTACAGTCCATTCAAAAACCTCTTAGCACTCTCAACTGCCTTGCTGAAGGTTTATTTTCACCTCACCTGTAAAGCTCAAACCCTGAATTAATCCAACCACTTATCTTCTTCCCCCGTCTCATGCAGCCAAATGATTTCCTAAATGATTAACTATCTCCTTTCTACTACTGCATCATCCCAAACATATCAAATATATACTGCTTGGCATTTATTATTATTATTATTATTTTGTGGTATGCGGGCCTCTCACTGCTGTGGCCTCTCCTGTTTCGGAGCACAGGCTCCGGACGCGCAGGCTCAGTGGCCATGGCTCACGGGCCTAGCCGCTCCACGGCATGTGGGATCTTCCCGGACCGGGGCATGAACCTGTGTCCCCTGCATAGGCAGGCGGACTCTCAACCACTGCGCCACCAAGGAAGCCCCTATTATTATTATTTTAAAATAAATTTATTTATGTATTTATTTTTGGCTGCGTTGGGTCTTCGTTGCTGCGTGCGGGCTTTCTCTAGCTGTGGCGAGTGGGGGCTACTCTTCGTTGTGGTGTGCAGGCTCCTCATTGCGGTGGCTTCTCTTGTTGTGGAACACGGGCTCTAGGCGCATAGGCTTCAGTAGTTGCGGCGCATGGGCTTAGTTGCTCCGCAGCATGTGGGATCTCCCTGGACCAGGGCTTGAACCTGTGTCCCCTGCACTGGCAGGCGGATTATTAGCCACCACACCACCAGGGAAGCCCCTGCTTGGCATTTAGCAGGCATTTAATGAACACTTATAAATTACTCTTCTAAAATTACTTTTGAATACCCTGTGGTCCAGCCAAATTCCTCTACTTAATGGTGACACTATGCTTGGTGAATTCCTATCAGTTTGTGCCAGCCTGTTGAAATACTACTCTTTCTTCAAGACACCAATCAACAGCCAAGTTCTAAGCTCTGTGGAGGCACCATGTATTGTCTTGTTGGCACTGCAGTCTCAGCACTGAGTATAGGTCTGGCACAGAAGTACTCAATACATTTTGCTAATGTTAACATGTAATTATTACATAATGTCAGCACATACTTCTTTGTATAATGAACCTGAATACAAGTCTTTGCAGCTTTGTTAAAAGGAAACAGACCGGGCTTCCCTGGTGGCTCAGTGGTTGAGAGTCCACCTGCCAATGCAGGGGACACAGGCTCCTGCCCCGGTCCGGGAAGATCCCACGTGCTGTGGAGTGGCTGGGCCCGTGGGCCATGGCCACTGAGCCTACGTGTCCGGAGCCGGTGCTCCGCAACACGAGAGGCCACAAAGGTGAGAGGCCCGCGTATCGCAAAAAAAAAAACAAACAAAAAAAACCAACAACAACAAAAAAAGGAGACAGACCATTTCTTACTGTATATCTCGCAGCATCTTTTTGTTGTTGTTGCATATATCAATAGTAAGTTCTTTATTACTGCTGTGTACTGTTCCATTTTAACAAATCTACCACACCTTATCTTGCTAATGGACATTTGGATAATTTGTGGTTTAGGGGTTATTATTAATAAAGTAACTATGAACATTTTTATATAGTTTTTTAAATAGGTATATGCACTCATTTCTCTGGGTTATAAACCTATGAGAAAAACTGCTTGGACATAGGGTAGGTATGTTTAACTAGTATTAGAGTCCGATAAAAGTTTTCCAAAGTGACTGTACCATTTTATATTCCCACCAGCATTGTATGAGAGTTTCAGGTGCTTCATGTTCTCATCACCATTTGGTATTGTCAGTCTTTTTAATAATTTTGGTGGGTGTGGTAGTACTTCCTGGTTTTAATTTGCATTTTCCTGGCAAGTAATGATGTTGAGTATCTTTTCACTGGCTTAGTGCTCATTTGAATATCTTGCTTTGTGCAATATCAAGTTTTTCTTACCCATTTGAAAAATTGATCTATATATTATGGATATATATAATTATCTATTATGGATACCAGTCCTTTGTCGGATGTTCTCCTGTCTTCACAGCATCTTTAACGCTCAATAACTACCCGTTGAATGAATAAGTGAGGATCATTCGTTGCAATGGGAGCAAAGACTGGGATCTAGGATTCTCTTTCAGAGCGAAATAACTTTAAGAAAAGGTCTTTTAAGAGATATGCAAAGGGAAATGCACTTCTCGGGTCAAAGTTAAAAGTTAAGTGTACAATAATACACTTTAAGAGTTGAAAACAACTCGTGTAAAGCAACCACAAAAGTGGAGATTGTGGCCCATTATATACCAATTTTACCTCTCCTATTTAAGCTACAGATCACAGCTGGAGAAGCAAAAACAAAAGCTGTCAGGAGTTAGTAATTGATGTGTGGATTAACAATAAAGTTTCTCTAGCGCCAATCAAAATTCTGGGGAAAAAAAGCTTAGGAAACCAACACTAAGACATGTATTACAGATAAACTTAAATATGTATTTTTTTCCATTCTCCCCCATCCAGCCTGTAACCAGCCGCTGGTTGGTGGGGGAGAATCCGCCTCCGGCGAGGACGCAGCCCGCGGGGACAGTTCTCTGGCCATTCCCAAGACCTTGAAGGGACACCAGGTCAGACGCAGGGTTAGCTTCCTTTCACTCACCGCTACCGCCTTCCTTCCGATTGGTTGATCCGCGACAACACAGACAGTACTGGTCGCTGATTGGCCGGAATATTGCCAGGACAGCCAAGCCTGCAGACTCCTAACAGGCTAACGAGGTCCCGGTGGAGGGCAGTCCAGGGACTTCGGAAAAGCTATGTGTCTACCTGCTGAGATGCACTCCCATGGCCTAGCTCGAACCCTCAGCTGCGGTCCCCGGCTCACTGCCCAACCCAACGAGCTCAAGGTCCAATTCTCACATACACCCCGGGAAGCCGCTGCTGGCCCTACGCAGGGCCGTGGTCACCGCGAAGTCTCCACCGCCGCCTTTCCTCCCCAGCGCCGGTGCTACAGTCAGCACCATCCCTACTGCCTACGGCGCAGAAAGGCAACTGAGTCGCCTTACCTGAACGACCCTGCTGGCAGACGCCATCTTGCTGCCCATCATGACCCCCGAGAGGGGCAGCTTCCGGGGTCCTAGCGAGCTTCGGCTATAACAGGAGTCCTGGGCGGCTGGGGGCGGGCTCTACCTGTGACGTCACGAAGAAGGAGCAGGCGCTCGGGTGAGACCCTCCTCCACTGCGGAGCTAGCCCCACCCACTTGTGCCTGACACCGCCCCTCCTCTCTTCCTGCTTGGGAACTGACCCAGGTGTTTCCCATTGCTTCGTTTTGCAGACGAAGGTTTGTGGTATTGTATTTATTTTGTTCACCGGCCTATGAGTGATCTGGGACCATTTCTTCTCCAGATAGGCAGTTTCCAGTTTCAGTGTAGTCCAAAATTTAATCTGAAACCAAATAAGTAATATAAATTCTTGTGGCTTCCTCAAACGACAATCTTGTTAGGAGTAAGAAGCAAGCTCAGAAAGAGTGGTCAGTTCCGGATCTATACAAAGCCACCTCATACTCCGTTACTTTTTTTTTTTTTTTTAATTGAAGTGTAGTTGTTTTACAATGTTGTATTAATTCCCGTTGCTTATTAACATTTCTCGATTTGGTATTCTGATTTCTTTCTCTAGCATTAGTCCTGATATTAAACTGCTGCCTACTTCGAGTTTGAGAAAACTCAGTTCAAGTTTTTCTTTTTGAAACATGAGCCATCCATATCATTCCCCCACGTTATATTAAATTCTATGGTAAATATTAATGTTTACAATGTTAAAAATTTTAATACACAATATGTTGCAGCCATTTAACTCTGTAGGTAATGTAGCCTTATTGTAAATATTTAGAGTGACAAATTTGTTTTGATGATCTAGGTCAATGGTTTCTAAATCTAGGAGGGTTATTGAGCCTAAATATGGGCCCTTCTGATTCAGTATGTGTGTGGAGGACACCAGGAATCTTTATTTTTTAAGCTTTCAAAGCTTGTTTTAGTAGCACATATTCTAAAATCAGATTGATAAAGTGGTTAAATGGGCAAAGCACATGAACGGGTAAATTACAGAAAAGAAACACAAATTGCCCTTAAAAACGTTAAAAGACATTCAACCTCACTTATTCTAAGAAAAAATTTAAACTACACTGAAACGCTATTTTCAAGCCGTCAAATTGGCCAACAGACAGAATTTGGAGAATATGATCTGGGGAGGCTGTAGGGAAAGAGGCACTAATGTATATCGTTGGTGGTGATAAAATGAAACTTGTATTTTAAGACAGGACAAGAAAAATTAAACATAAAATTCTCTCTGTGTGTCCCTTTGGGCCTCCTCCCTCCCTAATGTGCACTGTGCATCTGCATTACACATTAACCAGAGCTCATCAAACATGGGAGCACTTGCTCAACTGCAAAGATCTTTTTTTCTTTCTTTCTTCTGACGCTAGCAATGTAACTTCTTAAAACAATAGCCTTCTTTCCCAGCTCTGTAGGGGGTCACGGTGACTTGCTGCTCACCTGGTTTATGTATGCTTGGTGAACTTTTACGTAAAATATCAGTTTGTCATTTTGATGTACAATCCTTTGTCTCAAAAATGTATGACTGTGCCTTAGACTTCTAACGGGAGGAAAAGTTCTCAGAGCTTTCTGAGAATCGGCTACCTGGATTATAATCCTGTTTGGCTTGAATAAAATTTCCCCCCCCTTATCTTGATAGTTCATTGAGTATCAATTAACGGAATAGTTAATTGAATTTTCATCGACAGTGGGAGTAAAAGATGGTACTCGAAAAAACTACATACTGAATGACTCCTAACTCTGGAAAAGGCAAAACTATGGAGACACTTAAAATATCAGTGGTTGCCAGGGGCTGGGGAGAGGGAGGGACAATAGGCAAAGCACAGGGGATTTTTAGGACAGTGAAACTATTCTGTACAATACTATAATGGCGTGTACATGTCATTATACATTTGTCAAAATTCATAAAACATACAACCCTTGGGTGATAATGACATGTTAATGTTAGGGTTCAGTTGTAACAAATGTACCGCTCTAGTGGGGGATGGTGACAGTGGGGTGAAGTTGTGCCTGTGTGTGGGAAGTAGGTATTCGGGAACTCTGGATTTTCTGCACCATTTTGCTGTGAACCTACTGCTTTAAAAAATAAAGTGTATTAAAAAAATTATTTTTTAAAGTCACCATTACCAAAACCAGATAAACTAATGTGTTTTTAAAGTTCAAAAATGGTGACTATGCTTGATGACATTGTATTGTACAACTAAAATTTACTAAGAGAGTAGAACTTAAATGTTCTCACCAAAAAAAGAAAAGAAAAGAAAGGTAAATATGTGAGGTGATGCATATGTTAACTGGATTGTGGGATTCCTTTCACAATGTATACATACATCAAATCAACACATTGAAAACTTTAAATATTTTACAATTTTGTCAATGACCTCAATAAAGCTGGTGGGGAAAAGCTCAAAAGCAACAGCAGCTTAGATTCCAAGTACACAGACTTTTCATTTACATTCAGAGAAACAGCAAGTTTCTGTGTGAAAATCTACAATATTAGATTCTCATTCTGGTCATTTAAGAGAGAATTTATTGGCTAGTTTTCTAAATAAAATAAATATTTGTTATTTCCCTTTATGATTATACTTCAGAGATGAAGAAAATGGGCAAAGGATTCCCATGATTTAGAGATTTTTTAAAAAATTATATTATTTTTTATTCATTCATTTTTGGCTGCGTTGGGTCTTTGTTGCTGTGCGCCCGCATTCTCTAGTTGCAGCGAGCGGGGGCTACTCTTCACTGCGGTGCACGGGCTTCTCACTACGGTGGCTTCTCTCTTTGCGGAGCACGGGCTCTAGGCGCGCGGGCTTCAGTAGTTGTGGCACGTAGGCTCTAGAGCGCAGGCTCAGTAGTTGTGGCACACGGGCCTAGTTGCTCTGTGGCATGTGGGATCTTCCTGGACCGGGTCTCAAACCCATGTCCCCTTCATTGGCAGGTGGATTCTTAACCACTGTGCCACCAGGGAAACCTGAGACTTTTTTTTAAATTTTATTTTTTTATACAGCAGGTTCTTGTCTATTTTATACATATTAGTGTATATATGTCTAGAGATTTAATTAAAAGATAAACTTTCCAAGTCCTGTAATACCAAAAAGTTTCCTGGGAATACCTGATGATAAATTCAGAAAATGTCAAATGCAGTACAAATTACTGGTCATATTGGTATGAATTTTGTTTGGGAAGCCTGCCAGGAAAATGCTCCAACTTTTCTCTACTTGTGGATTTATTTGTAAGTGTTGGCATTCATACTCCACAGAATTCTCATCCAGGCCCCCCCCCCTTTTTTTTTTTTTTGTGGTACGCGGGCCTCTCACCGTTGTGGCCTCTCCCGTTACGGAGCACAGGCTCCGGACGCGCAGGCTCAGCGGCCACGGCTCACGGGCTCAGCCGCTCCGCGGCATGTGGGATCTTCCCGGACCGGGGCACGAACCCGTGTCCCCTGCATCGGCAGGCGGACTCTCAACCACTGCGCCACCAGGGAAGCCCAGTATATTGGTTGTTTGCCTCTGTGACTGTG
This sequence comes from Kogia breviceps, assembly GCF_026419965.1. NCBI lineage: Eukaryota > Metazoa > Chordata > Mammalia > Artiodactyla > Physeteridae > Kogia > Kogia breviceps. Next base: position 55,103,926 of record NC_081313.1, on the reverse strand, counting down.
TGGCTGACAATGTGGCTTGCTGCTGTGGCCCAGCATCATGAGAGTATTGTTAGCCCAGGAAAAGATCAAAGTTCAAAATACAAAGTATGGTCTGTACTAAATGCATATAGCTTTTGCACCATCACAAAGTTGAAAAATCCTAAGCTGAACCATCATAAACAGGGGACCAGCGTATGCTATTGTAGAGGGAAAGCAGCCATAGATAATATGTAAACCTATGGGTGTGGCTTTGTTCCAATAAAACTTTATTTATAAAACCAGTCAGCTGGTAAATCATAGTTTGATACGATGAAACAACCAACCAAAACAACCATCACCACCACCACCATTTTTAAGAAAAATGTATTAGCAAAAGCACCACTAGCCTGGATTTTAAGACTGTGACTGAGATGTAAAAAGATATTTGGGTCCCCAACTAAGAAAGCTGTTCAGATGGGCATAATCTCTAATGCCCTTTTCAGATATGGCCAAAGTTAGTAATGGATAGGGAGAACCTCCCAAAGGGCAGAATGAAGAACCAGAGATAAAGAACTGCTTCCAGAGAGCCAAATCCAAAGGTGTTCCCTGTCCCCTAGGAAAGGGGACCTCCTATCACTTGCCAGGCAATATTTCAGAATTGCTACAGTCCTTCTCCACTATTGTTTGCTGGCTGTGTGAAGCAGTATAGCTTGTCTTTTCAGTTCATAGGTCTCCAGATCAGGAAGAGATACATCTGAAATAATGTGAAGACTCTTTGAAACTGGTATGACTAGATGACATTCTTAGCTTACCTTCTTTGGGGAGAGGTGCATCTTTTACATGCAGAAGGGAAGTTGATATTTAAGACCAAGGTAGCAGGCTGTGGTAGACTATATTCTTTTCAGCAAATATCCATTTGGTTTCCCCAGCACTTCCCTGCTGTGGGAGTATACTTTCCTGCCCCAGTGATGTTAAGCTTGAGTGGAACCTGGGTGGAAATAATGTATACCTCTTCCAAGTAGAAATGAAATGTGCTGTATAATTTGACTTGGCCTCATAAACCATGAGCATGTGTTTCAGATAGTGGCTGCTCCCTCAGCCTGGGTCCTAGAATGATCAGCCAAACCATGGATCCAACAGAGGATATGTTCCTTATAAGCCACTGAGATTTGAGGTTGTTTTTCAGCATAATTTCCAAGAAAACTAAGTAATACAATTTCTCCCTCAGAGCTGGGCTTTAAGAGGGAGCACACAACAGGACAATAAAATCTTAGGAAAATGCAGAAAGTTTTTCTGAGGATGGTGGTAACCCTTTGAGTTGGGATTCACTAATAAAGCATGCATCTATGATTTATTTAATGCTGTATCTTTGGATCAGGAAGGTAGTTTCCAGAATGTTTTTCTATGAGAAAAATATAACTTGTTTTATAATTCATGTGGACCATTTCCAAGAATACACTGTGGCAAAAAGAGTAACTACACATAAAATTTTAAAAACTTAAAAAAAAAACCACATAAATTATAATTTATCAAAACAAATGAAGCAAAACTATAAATATTCCAAAGAAAAGTTTTCAGTATTCAAATCTCTTTATTTTTGTTACTGATCTAAATAACAGATTTCAAATGCTATTATCCACTGCAGTGCATCTTTTCCAGTTTAAAGTCCTTTTAAAAAAAAATGTCACGTCTTTTTCAACTAGAGTAATTTTTAAAAAAAAATATTTATTTACTTGGTTGTGCCAGGTCTTAGTTGAGGCAGGCGGGCTCCTTAGTTGCAGCTCACCGGCTCCTTAGTTCTGGCTTGCCAGCTCCTTAGTTGTGGCATGCAAACTGTTAGTTGCGGCATGCATGTGGGATCTAGTTCCCTAAGCAGGGATCCCTTAAAGTCCATCTTAAAAGAATGTTGAAAACACTACATTGTCTATAAAAATTATCAACAGCTCCAAATTAATAAAGAGCTCAAATTCGTTTTCCAAAAATGGAATTGGATTCTATAAAAGGTGGCAAGTTCTATTTTTAAATAACATAGAATAATATTTATTCTTTTTATTTTTTAACTTATAAAAGTAATGCACGATAAACATAAAAATACAAAAGAAAAAAGTCACAATTTTTCTATAATAACCACAACTGTTAACATTTAGAATGTTTTTCTTTTTCTTTCTTTTTCATGATTGAGGTGCTTTATTTGGGTGTCTGTTTAAAAATGTGGATGGGGGAGTGAGAGAACTGGGGAAATAGTGGTCAAAGGGTACAAACTTGCAGTTAGAAGATGAATAAATTTTGGAGATCTAATGTACAGCACTGTGATTCTAGTTAACAATACTATATTACATACTTTAAAGTTACTAAGAGGGTAATCTTAAATATTCTCACCATGATAAAGAAATGATAATTGTGTAACATGATGGAGGTGTTAGCTAATACCACGGTGGTCAAATCAACATGTTGTACATCTTAAACTTACACAATGTTACATATCAATTATATCACAAATTTTTTTTTTAAAGGCAAAAGAAAATCTCTAGTTAGAACTAAAATGAGATTTATTTGAATAAAATACAACTGACAGTTGAAAAAAATAAAGATGTGGATATGCTTTTCTAACTTTCCAATATTTTGGTTGACAAACAAATACAGAGAAGTATTCCAAATGAAAGTTGGGACTTCCAGGAATATTGTAAAAAAAAAAAAAAGTCCACATTCAATGGAAAGCTGGACTAGATATCTTTTGGGACACTTCCAAGGTTAAGATTTTCAGATTCTTTTAGATTATGCTGGTCACTTTATCATATTTAAAGTAGTAAATTCCATGTAACACTGTTAAGCTAAAAAAAAATTGTAGTATTGGAACAGTTCCAAAAACACTGAAAAGAATTTCACTTGAAATTGCAATTTAAATGACATTAAAGACAGAAACAAAAAAAACGTCAAAACAGAATTCTTATTGGATCGTGGTGAGATTCTTCTCAAGCTGCAGTACAGTTTCCTTAAGGGCAGGATCCTCTGCCCAGTTGGCTTTACTCCCCAAAATGAGGTTCTGTAATTAAGAAAAAATTTTTTAAATTAAAGTTCTAAGTACTCTTAAAAATTTAACAAGATTAAAAAAAAATCCTCAGGACTTCCCTGGTGGCGCAGTGGTTAAGAATCCGCCCACCAATGCAGGGGACATGGGTTTGAGCCCTGGTCCGGGAAGATGCCACATGCCATGGAGCAACTAAGCCCGTGCACCTAACTACTGAGCCTGCGCTCTAGAGCCCGCGAGCCACAACTACTGAAGCCCGTGCACCTAAAGCCGGTGCTTCACAACAAGAGAAGCCTCCGCTATGAGGAGCCTGCGCACCACAATGAAGAGTAGCCCCTGCTCACCGCAACTAGAGAAAGCCTGCACACAGCAATGAAGACCCAACACAACCAAAAGATAAATAATAAAATAAAAATTTTTTAAAAGGTAGTTTTAAAATAAATAAATAAATAAATAAATCCTTTCACTGATCTTATCTTTACAGAAGTAGGTGTGAACATTTACTCTGTGATGATGAGAAGAAGTAGTAATGCATTCTTGTATCCCCATTTCTACTTTCAGTAATACTTCAACCTTGATCTACATAATGCTAGGGAATATTTACAATGTTTACAACAATTTTTATGCTTTGCCAGTTTTTGTGGATAGTTTTTACCTATTAAGGATACTGGCAGTGTGTCCTAAAGGGAAAAGATTGCAGCTGTGGTCCAGAGTTCATTTTGCACTTCTATGGTGAAAAACAATTGAACTGTAAGTAACATGCATTATTTTTACAAGAGGTAAAAGAAGAGCTTAGTTTTTAGCCCTTGTAAAGCTTTAAGACCCTGACAAAGGTGAAGAATATTTTTGCAGTAGACAATGGAGGAATGATTAGGGTTATAATTAATGAAAACTCTGGTCATTATTCTTTTAAAAACTGCAGCTCAATGATACTGAATTACTAATTGAAATACTGTTAATAGATTTTAGAATATAAGTGTTAAATTGTTATATATAAAAATATGAAAAACCTTGGCCTATATAAGGCACGTTTTTGCCGTAAGTGAATGAAAGGGATAGTGTATATAAATCCAGTCAAATGTACAAAGGCAGGTGGAGGTAAGCATTCACACATGACTGAACCACTAAGTGCTCTTTTTCTTTTAGGAACAAAGAGAGCTCCTAAGATTGGGCAAAGCTACATTCCGTTCAACAAAGCAATAGGTTCATTAAATCACAATTAACACTAATTTAGAGGATATGAATAAAAACTAAGAAACACAAAATAACAGAAATTTCAAAGCAGTAGTAAGGAATATGTGCCAAAGAAAATTAAAATGATTCTATACTTATTATACAATATTCCACTTGACGTTAGCCTAGGGGATCTGGTTATTCCTAATCAAATCACCCGTTGCTACTAAAAAATAGGAGTAAGACCTGGGAAAGAATTTCTTACAGTGAGATATAAGACCTCATGTTCTATAAGGATATGCTTTACATATAATTGGCAGTTTTAACTGGGTATCTTCATAATTGAAAACTGGTAGTTTTAAGTATTTCATCTCAACAGTTCCAGAGACATTTTATAATTCAAAAAGTAAAGAAAGGGCTTCCCTGGTGGCGCAAGGGTTGAGAGTCCGCCTGCTGATGCAGGGGACACGAGTTCGTGCCCTGGTCCGGGAAGATCGCACATGCCACGGAGCAGCTGGGCCCATGAGCAATGGCCGCTGAGCCTGAGCATCTGGAGCCTGTGCTCCGCGAAGGGAGAGGCCACAACAGTGAGAGGCCTGAGTACTGCAAAAAAAAAAAAAAAAGTAAAGAAGAAAAAAAAAAAGTAAAGAGGAGGCTTCCCTGGTGGCACAGTGGTTAGGAATCCACCTTCCAGTGCAGGGGACACAGGTTCGAGCCCTGGTCCGGGAAGATCCCACATGCCATGGAGCAACTCAGCCCGTGAGTCACAACTACTGAGCCTGTGCTCTAGAGCCCGTGAGCCACAACTACCGAGCCCACACACCTAGAGCCCGTGCTCCGCAACAAGAGAAACCCCTGCAATAAGAAGCCTGCGCACCCCAACTAGAGAAAAGCCCGCACACAGCAACGAAGACCCAATATAGCCAAAAACAATAAATTTATTAAAAAAAAAAAAAAAGTAAAGAGGGACTTCCCTTGTGGTCCAGTGGCTAAGACTCTGCGCTCCCAATACAGGGTGCCCGGGATTGATCCCTGGTCAGGGAACTAAATCCCACATGCCGCAACTGAGAGTTCGCATGCCACAACTAAAGATCCCGCACGCAGCAACGAAGATCCCAGCACAGCCAAATAAATAAATAAATTTTTTTTTTTTTTTAAAAAGTGGGCTTCCCTGGTGGCGCAGTGGTTGAGAGCCCGCCTGCCGATGCAGGGCACACAAGTTCGTGCCCCGGTCCGGGAAGATCCCACATGTCGTGGAGCGGCTGGGCCCGTGAGCCATGGCCGCTGGGCCTGCACATCCAGAGCCTGTGCCCCGCAACGGGAGAGGCCACAACAATGAGAGGCCCGCATACCACAAAAGAAAAAAAAAAAAAAAAAAAAAAGTAAAGAAAAATCTCCAGGCTAAATGAACACATAAAATTTAAAAACTGACATGATGGGGACTTCCCTGGTGGCGCAGTGATTTAGAATCCATCTGCCAGTGCAGGGGACAAGGGTTCGATCCCTGGTCCAGGAAGATCCCACATGCCGTAGAGGAACTAAGCCCATGCACCCCAACTACTGAGCCTGCAAGCCACAACTACTGAAGACCCTGCACCTAGAGCCCATGCTCTGCAGCAAGAGAAGACATTGCAATGAGAAGCCCGAGCACCACAACAAAGAGTAGCCCCTGCTTGCCAGAACTAGAGAACGCCTGTGTGCAGCAAAGAAGACCCAACACAGCCAAAAAATAAATAAACTTAAAAAATAAAAATAAAAAATCCCTGACATGAGAACTACCACCAATATTCATTGAGAATTTGCTTCGACCAGACACCATGCTGAACAGATTAACATGAATTATCACCTTTAGTCCTAATAACCACTCTTTCTACACAAGGAAACTAATGCTTAGAAAAGTTAAATAATTTCCTCAAGGTCAGCAAGTTTTTAAAAAAATTTTATTTATTTGTGCGCGGGCTTTTTCTAGTTGCAGTGAGCGGGGGCCACTCTTTATTGCGGTGCATGGGCTTCTCATTATGGTGGCTTCTCTTGTTGCAAAGCATGGGCTCTAGGTGCATGGGCTTCAGTAGTTGTGGCATGCAGGCTCAGTAGTTATAGCACACGGGCTTATTTGCTCTGTGGCATGTGGGATCTTCCCAGACCGGGGATCGAACCATGTCCCCTGCATTGCCAGGCGGATTCTTAACCACTGTGCCACCAGGGAAGTCCCTCAGCAACTATTAAGTAGCTGGCAGGATCTTAACTCTAGATTCCCATCACCCGCATCCATGTTTTCCCCACTTCCCAACTTGAAGTCTACTGCTCTCCACCGTTATACCATTCTGCCTCCACAGAGCTGCTGAAATCATTTCCATTTATGAATGCCTAAGGTCTAGCTATAACAAAAAACCAAAGCCTTAAAAGCTAAATAGACATAAATTCAAGATATATGTAAACAACTTAATACTCAGTACTGAATTATTTAGTAAGATCAAAAATTAAATGAAAATAAGCCTGAAAGTAATAGAACCAACCATTTTTTAAAAGTTCTTTACCCCCCTTCCTATTTTATAAAAATATTACCTGGGGCTTCCCTGGTGGCGCAGTGGTTGAGAATCCGCCTGCCGATGCAGGGGACGCGGGTTCGTGCGACACGGGTTCGTGCCCCGGTCCGGGAAGATCCCACATGCCGCGGAGCGGCTGGGCCCGTGAGCCATGGCCGCTGAGCCTGCGCGTCCGGAGCCCGTGCTCCACAACGGGAGAGGCCACAACAGTGAGAGGCCCGCGTACCACAAAAAAAAATAAATAAATAAAAATATTACCTGGAACACATGCTGAATAACTGTAGTAATCTGTATCTCCGTCTCCAGGTTTTGTTGTATGGTCTTTATCTTGCCCGAATTTTCCATACTACGCAAATCATCTTTCTGTTTGTTCTTTTCAGTCTGTATTTCTAAAAGCTTCCTTTCTGAAGCTTGTTTTAACTCTATTGGGTTAAAAATAAAATGATATACTATATATGATAACTCCTATAAACAAGAATCTTGAAAACTTATGAAGCAGAACAGTTGCTGATTATTTCAGTCAAGAGAAAATTTTAAATAAGCAGCATTTTAGGCTGCAGTTCCATTTTGATCTGAAAATGATTTCTCTGGTGCAAAACACCAATATTTTAATTTCATACTTAGTAATGTCCTCTGTGAGATGTTCAAGGTATGCACGTATGACAATGATACTGTCTACAAATGTTTGCTGTGGCATCATGTCAAAGAGGACTTACTCTGGGTTACCAAAAAAATAGCAGGAGATACATGTAAGGAAAAACTTTCCCCCACTTTATTTACGAAAATTATAATATCAACAAGATGAATTTTCAAGGAAAGGTAAGATTCCTTTCTCCAGGGATAAATACCATCAACCATTTTTTTGTTGTTGTTCCCGAAATGTTCTGAGAACTAAACTAGAGATCTTCCTGGTAAACCCATCTTAAGTTGAAAATATCCTAAGTCAAAAACGCATTTAGTACACCTAATCTACCAAACATCACAGCTTAACTTAGCCTACCTTAAACATGCTCAGAACACTTCCATTAGGCTGCAAATGGGCAAAACCATCTAACACAAAGCCTGTTTTATAACAATGTGTTAAATATCTCATGTAATTTATTGAATACTGTACTGAAGATGAAAAACATAATAGTTCTAAGTGTATTGGTTGTTTACCCTTGTGATCATGTGGCTGATAGGAGCTGGGGCTTGATGTTGCTGCCCAGCATCACATGGGAGTATGTTACTAGTCCAGGAAAAGAGGAAAATTCAAAATCTGAATTCAGTTTCTACTAAATGCATATCAATATAAAGTCAAAATATCATTAAGTCAAAACATCATAAGTTGAGGATAGACAGTATTTGAAAACATAAATGGGTGTATCTCAGGAGCTTGGTTCCTTGACAGGAATGCAATGGAAAAAAAGCCAAAGGGTGATTAGATCAGATGACCAGGAGTACTTCTAACCCTGAGATTACTTACAAAAAGGCAAATCTACAAAATATTTTAAAATAATAAATCATGCCTATACTGATAATGAAAAAACCAGTTTACAACAAAGAATAAAATTATGCCAATTTTATTTTATAAATAAGAAGCATTGAAGATCGATTATCTCTTGATAAAATTAAAAATTTAACTTCCTATGTATGTTTTTCTGTTTCTAAGTTCTTTATAGAGAATATGTGTTACTTCTAAAATACATTTCAATAAAACATTTCAATGCAAAAACCCATCTCATGTTCATTAAGTTAAAAAGCTGTAGAACCATATGTATCAAGTGATCATTTAAAAATTATGTTTAGGGGGCTTCCCTGGTGGCACAGTTGTTAAGAATCCACCTGCCAGTGCAGGGGACATGGGTTCGAGCCCTGTTCTGGGAAGATCCCACATGTCGCGGAGCAGCTAGGCCCGTGCACCACAACTACTGAGCCTGCACTCTAGAGCCCGAGAGCCACAACTACTGAGCCCACATGCCGCAACCACTGAAGCCCGCGCGCCTAGAGCCTGTGCTTCGCAACAAGAGAAGCCACCACTATGAGAAGCCAGTGCCCCGCAACTAGAGAAAGCCCACACACAGCAACAAAGACCCAACACAGCCAAAAATAAAATTAAATAAATTTTTAAAAATTATGTTTATATAAATATGTTTATATAGGTGTGGAAAAAGGCCTGGAATGATGTACTCCTAACTGTGGTCACACAGGACGGAGGTATGGCTTTCACATTATACTTTTTTGTATTATTTGATATTCCTTCCCCCACTGAGAATGTCTTAATTTTTGTGATTTAAAGTTCTAAAACAACAAATCAAGCAAAATCCATTTTATGTACTATTTTTTAAATTGCTATGTCCAAAGTTTTAAGAAAATTAAAAAATTTTTCAGTGATTGAGAGATCTGGCCTTATCAATCTTCATATTAAGTGAAAATGTATTCTCCAAAAAAAAATAAAAGTGTTCTACATACGCAATCTCTTCTTTCTAACATCAAGCAATTTGCCTTCCAAGTCTCGAGTTTCCTGTTATTAGAAATAAAAAGATTAAGGCACATAACCTAAGAATACACCTATAATATTTAAATCACTGAATTTTATCTATTCATATTCTCTAGAGCTCCGGTTATCAATTCCTCTGTTTCCACACAACAAAAGGGAAAGGAAAAGTAGCTTAAATGATAAGTAGATAATTAGTCAGAAATAATGGAATTATGGAAAAGAGAGAAAACTTAAGGACACTGAATTCCAACCATATTAGTCTCTTTGGGCAATCCTATTTAGTCACATACAGTTACCAGCAAGAATGTTACTGAAATCATGAAAATGCACAAGCTGCTTTATATTCAAAGTTACCTGCTGTGATTTCATTACTAATTTATTTAGACTTAGTATTTGTTTCATGTTATCCATGAGCACACTGAAAAGGAATAAAAAATATGATTTATTAACAGTTAATAAAACTCAATTAAGAAATCAGATAGTATATATTTACTTTCATTATATTCATTGTACACTTCAATAGAAAACTTAACAAAATAAGTCTGGAAAAGTTTGATGTAAACTAAATTTCTGTTTAGAATTAGAGATGCATTTCCCTAGAAAAAATTTTGCTCACAGACAACAAAGGATATCAAATTAATTCCTTTTGTTTTTTTTCTTGGCCGCACTGCACAGCATGTGGGATCTTAGTTCCCAGACCAGGGATCGAACCGGTGCCCCCTGCAGTGGAAGCTCGGAATCTTAACCACTGGACCGCCAGGGAATTCCCCAGGAACATTTCTAAAAATCTCATATTTAGGGAGAAAAACCCCTAACAGCTTACTAATTCATCACTTTTTTTTTGGAAATAGACTTTAGTTTTTAGACAAGTTTTAGGTTCGCAGCAGAACCGAGTGGAAGGGAAGCCCATGTACAGGCTGCCCCCACGCTTGCACAGCCTCCCCGAGCAGAACGATCCATTTGTTACAAATGATGAACCTACACTGTCGCATCATTATCACCCAGAGGCCATGGTTTACATTAGGGTTAGGGTTCACTCTTGGTGTTGTACATTCTATGAGTTGACAAATGTATAATGACATGTATCTACCATTATCATATCATACAGAATAGTTTCACTGAATAAACTGCTTTTATCCCCATTTCTCCAACAAGTATTTCTTTTTTTTTTAAATTAGTTACTTTATTTTTGGCTGCGTTGGGTCTTTGTTGCTGCGCACGGTCTTTTTCTCTAGTTGCAGTGAGAACAGGCTCTAGGTGTGCGGGTTCAGTAGTTGTGGTTCACGGGCTCTAGAGCACAAGCTCAGCAGTTGTGGTGTATGGGCTTAGTTGCTCTGCGGCATGTGGGATCTTCCCAGACCAGGGCTTGAACCCGTGTCCCCTGCATTGGCAGGCAGATTCTCAACCACTGTGCCACCAGGGAAGCCCCTCCAACAAGTATTTCTGAGTGACTACTACATGGTAAGACTGTGCCAGGCACCAGGAATACAAAATAGAATAAAACATACTACATGTTTTCAAAGAGGAAAGAATCTTATGGGGAAAAAATCAATCCACAACCATCATATGGTTTCATTACAACCAGTAACGGCTATGAACCCTTCTAAGAGTTGTGCAAAGGGTGGAACAAGGGAAATCCTTGAGTCTTAAAAGATGAAAAGTACAGTTGAACCTTGAACAATGCAGGTGGGGTGAGTGGTTAGGGACACCAACCATCCCACACAGTCAAGAGCACTGCTATCTCTGCCTCAAAAACAAAGGAATTAAATGACTCACCCAAGGGCAGAAAGCTGAAACAGTTTGGATCAAACCCTAGTTCTGATTCCACATATTGTGACCTCTAACTAAACACAAATCTTCCCCCATACTTAGTTAACTTAAAGATCTGTAAAATGAAAATACAGGTACCATATTTATTGAGAAAAAAACCCAAACCACCTGCATATAAGTGGACTTGGGCTGTTGAAACCCAGGTTGTTCAATGGTCAAGTGTAATTATGAAGATTACCTAGATCAAGCAGTTTAGTATGGCTGGAGTAAAAGGGTGGAAATAAGACTGGATGAGAATAGTGGTTCTCACATTTAGAGTGCCACAATCCCTTGGGAGGCTTGTTAAATGTGGATTGCCAGCTCCCCATCTTCAAAGATTCTGAGTCAGCAGGTTTGGGATGGGACCAGCAATGTGACTATTGTGAAAATACTAATTATCCTGATAATCAGCCAGGCGTGAGAAACACTGTAGAAGTTTACCTGGGAGGCTGAAAAAGGGGACTATTTGCACAGACCCGTGAGAGCTGAACTCATTTTTCTGCTAGTTACAGCTACACGTGGTTGTAAACTTTAAGACAGGTTAAAGGTGCTGCCTCAGCCTACCTGGCCTTTGTGCTGTCTTTGGTGTCAATGCCATGAATCTATCCTGCACTCCTTTTTTTTTTTTTTTTTTTTTTTTTTTTTTTTTTTTTTTTTGCGGTATGCGGGCCTCTCACCGCTGTGGCCTCTCCCGTTGCGGAGCACAGGCTCCGGACGCACAGGCCCAGCGGCCATGGCTCACGGGCTTAGCCGCTCCGCGGCATGTGGGATCCTCCCGGACCAGGGCACGAACCCGTGTCTCCCGCATCGGCAGGCGGACTCTCAACCACTGCGCCACCAGGGAAGCCCTATCCTGCACTCCTTTAACTCAAGAATGTTTTAAGCTCTCCTTTCATGGGAGAGCAATATTTAGAGAGTTCAAATTGAGATTTTAGGATTTATATAATCCTGCAGTTAAATGGAATATGGGAGGAATGGGTATCAGTCGGGGCTAAGACGTCCAGATAGAGAAAGTGCCAGATCCATCTTGGTACTTTTCTGGTGCCAACAGTGGGGGTTGTTGGTGGTGGTATTTTATCACAAGATTAGAGCTCTGGGAGATAAATAAAATCACAGGGAAGGCCCTGGTGGCCAGGCACTTAGAATCAGATTAGAGATGACCCTGATTGCCAGGCCAATTATTGAACCTATGCAAGCTCATTTCTGCCAATACAAAAGTGAGGAGTATATTTCCTATCTCATTGAGTTGTTGTTGGCTTAAATGAGATAGCATTGCTCCTGTTTTACAGTAAATCCCAAACGAAAGTTAACTTTCAAAACCTTCTTTCAGGGGCTTCCCTGATGGCACACTGGTTGAGAATCCGCCTGCCAATGCAGGGGACACGGGTTCGAGCCCTGGTCCAGGAAGATCCAACATGTCGCAGAGCAACTAAGCCTGTGCACCACAACTACTGAGCCGGCGCTCTAGAGCCTGCGAGCCACAACTACTGAGCACGCGTGTCCCAACTACTGAGCCCGCGTGTCCCAACTACTGAAGCCCATGTGCCTAGAGCATGTGCTCCGCAACAAGAGAAGCCACTGCAATGAGAAGCCCACATACCACAACAGAATAGCCCCCGCTCACTGCAACTAGAGAAAGCCCACACACAGCAACAAAGACCCAAAGCAGACAAAAATAAATAAATAAATAAATGTATTCAAAACAAAAACAACCTCCTTCAGAATTCTCAGATTGGGGACTTTCCTGGTGGTCCAGTGGTTAAGACTCCACATTCCCAATGCAGGGGGCCCGGGTTCGATCCCAGGTCAGGGAACTAAGACCTGGTGCAGCCATATAAATAAATAAATAATTTTTTTTTTTTTTTTTTAAATCCCAGATTGTAAAGGTAAAACCTCCATTGCTCCTTAGGGTCCTGATCCATATGAAACAAGATGTCAACAGGACTATAAAGTTGTAATTATGAGACGGGCCCACAGAAATTCTGTCATGTTTCTTATTCCCCAGATAAAGGTGGTCAGCAGTGACAGGTAATTAAAAAAAAAAAATTCATAGAACTAGTCATTATGCGGACCTCCCTTATTCCCACCCTTACCAAATCCAGAAAAAAGAAAATAAAACAAACAAAAAACATACCTAGTCTTGGTGTTAATTTTCTCCAGGTGTTTTTTAACTGCACTTGAAAGCTGTATCCTATAGAGGAAAAAAATCTTCCATTATAAAACATGGATAACATTTAGGGTACATTGAAAAAGAAAATTTAAAAATATGACAAGGTAAAGATTGATTTCTCTTTAAATATAACATAAAACAAAAGTAGGTTTTCAAACAGTATCATATGGGAAATACTTTGATAAGTAAGTTATAGAAATATGAAGGAACACCAATATAAATGGGGCTGTTGCATGCAGTTATGCATATGGCCAGAGAGGGGGGCTGAGCAGACCTGACACCCAGCCTGAACTTACTCTCCAAGCTGTCCACCTTAGTGCGGGGCTGTGAGGAAGCATTAAGGCACTACAAAATGTAATGTACAACAAGATAAACATGTTTAACACTGCTGTAAATTATATATGCAGGTTGTTAAGAGAATAAATCCTAAGAGTTCTCATCACAAGAAAAATTTTTTTTTGCTATTTCTTTAATTTTGTATCTATCTGAGATGATGGATGTTCACTAAACCTAATGTGATAATCATTTCAGGATGCATGTAAGTCAAACCATTATGCTGCACACCTTAAACTTATACAGTGCTGTATGTCAATTATATTACAATAAAACTGGAAGAAAAAAAAAGGTTACTACAGAGATCAACACGGGCCCAAAATGAGTACAGTTTGGGAATACAAAGCCATAATTGACTGTGAACTTTAAAATGTGTCTATGTATAAGCAAGCACTGTAATTTATTTTTAAATTCAAATAGCTAACAAATAATAATAAAAAGGCAATCAGGGTCTTCCCTGGTGACACAGTGGTTAAGAATCCACCTGCCAATGCAGGGGACACAAGTTCGAGCCCTGGTCCAGGAAGATCTCACATGCCACGGAGCAACTAAGCCCACGTGCCACAACTACTGACCCAGCACTCTAGAGCCAAAGAGCCACAACCACTGAGCCTGTGTGCCACAACTACTGAAGCCCACACACCTATAGCCTATGCTCCGCAACAAGAGAAGCCACTGCAATGAGAAACCCATGCACTGCAAAGAAGAGTAGCCCCTGCTCGCCGCAGCTAGAGAAAGCCCGTGCATGGCAATGAAGACCCAAAGCAACCAAAAATAAATTAAAAAAAAAAAAGGCAATCAGCTCAGCAATATCAGTCATTTCCTTAAAGGGGGATATCTTAATAGCTTTGAAGTCACCTTACTTAAAAAATATGATCTATATAATGAGCCAGCATATGAAATGAGGGAAAAATGTTCACTGTTAGAAGCAATTAAAAGGGCTTTAACTACTTTTCAATTAAACGTAAGTAAATTCATCTGGGATGGCCAGAAATACAGGAAAAAACTGTTAGAGTCATTCACTTAATTGAGACTATTAATTCAGATCATAAGTCTATAATAGAGACCACCGTTTGTCTTATTAACAACTGTATGCCAGCTCCAGCACAAAGCTTACGACACAGTAAGCACTCAAATATTTGTTGAATGAATTTTAAAATATATATGCAAAGCCTAAAATTAAAAATATATTTAAACTCAATGACAATTCTTTTACTCCATTAAGAGTTACTGGAATAGGGGTCTTCCCTGGTGGTCCAGTGGTTAAGAATCTACCTTCCAATGCAGGGGACACAGGTTCGATCCCTGGTCGGGGAACTAAGATCCCATATGCCGCGGGACAACTAAGCCCTTGAGCCCCAACTACTGAGCACACAAGCCACAACTAGAGAGCCTACATGCCGCAACTGTTGAGCTCAAGCGCCAAAACTAGAGAGAAGCCCACACGCCACAACGAAGATCCTGCGTGCTCCAACTAAGAACTGATGCAGCCAAAAAATAAAATAAATAAATAAATATTTTTTAAAAAGTTACTGGAGTAAATGAATCCATATAATCCTTTCAAACACAGAATGAGATTTAACCTCACACTTTTATTATCTTGACTGACATTTCCTTATTAACCCTATCTTATGTAACTTCATCAAATGAAGACATTAATGAATGACATAACTTTTCTCTCAGGGCTCAAAATTTCTGGGACCATTATCTAAACATCATTTTGATTGATTACTTCAGACTAGTTAAAATATCCCCTCCACCTTGAGCCATACCCATTTTGCATACTTAAAAGGTAATAATTACCTGTCTAACGCAAGCTTTTTCATTTCAAAAGCAACTTTTGCCTCTTCAATTTCTTTTTCCAGTTCTTCAATTTTACTGCCAAAAAAGCATGAACAAAAGAATTTCAGCAATATCAGAAAAAGTAACTACTTGAATAAAGGTATAAAGTAAATCTGTGAAGAAAGTAAAATGCCTATTCTCTAAATAAAAGTATTCTACAGGCTCCCCACACCTATACATTTACAGATCTGGTAAACTGATTCCTGCTATGACACTTTGCTAAGTATCTTGTTAAGGTGTGGAGGATGCCAAAAGTGATAATATGATCACTCATGTGCATGTAAGTCTACATCCCACATCAACAACTTCTCAATATGTGCATTACAAATTACTTGGAAAAAAAAAAAGGAAAGGAAAAAGACAGCCAATATTATAAGATGGATATATTATTAAATCTGTAAAAACCACAACTAAAATTTTAAAATATGACCTACGCTTCAATTTGCTTTTCCTGCATGATTTGTTCTGGAGTTTTTTCTTCATCTACAAATAAATAAATTTTTGATGTTAGTAGTATTTTATAAAAGCATTGTCCAACAGAAATATAATGTAAGCCACAAATGCAAACCAAATACGTAACTTTTAATTTCATTTCCACACTACAAAAGAAATAAGTGAAATTAATTTTAATATAGCTTATTAAACCCAACAGATCCAAAATATTATCATTTTAACATGTAATCAATTTCTAATTACTACTGAAACATTTCACAATCTTTTCTTCTGTGCATATTTTACATTTACAGTCCTTCTCAATGAGGACTAACCACATTCCAAGTGTTCAACAGTCACATGGAGCTAATGGCTAATACGTCAGACAGCACAGTTTTAGAATGATAGAAAAAGTAAAAAATGAACAAAATCAATGTAAAAAAAAAACTATGTCTATATATTAGCAACTAACAATAGGAAATTAAAATTTAAAAATACATGTAAAATTGCACGCAAAAACACAAAATACTTAAGGATAAATTTAACAAAATACATGTATGACTTCTACACTGAACACTACCAAATACTATAATTTCTAGAAATTCTAGAAATTCTAGAGTGTGGACTATTAAATCTACTCAAGTTTTCAGATGTCACAACCCTTTAAAAATAAAATTATCTATACAGGGAAAACAAGAACTGCATGAGGAGGCAGACTCTTTTATCACTTGGATTTTAGCTTTAAGGTCATCTTCTCGAAGAAGCCATCTCTGATTCCTCTGTCTAAAGTAGACACTCCCTCTTATCACACCATTATTGCCTTCATCACATTTACCTCACCTCATAATTATCTCACATGTTTCTTTGCTTACCTGTTTTGCTACATAGAATTTAAGCTCCATGAGGGTAAAGTCTGCTTTGTTCAACACCGTATCTCCATCCCTAGCATCAATTCATTCAACTATGAGTGCAGGAATACTCAGAGATAATTCTTCAATGGTCCAAAGTTTGAATAGCTTTTCCCCTATACTTCAACATCTAAGATCGAATATACTTTTTTATTACATGGGCTCTCATGCCAGAAAAAGCATTAGGTATGTCCTACTTCTCATCTCTAAGGTAAACGTAACTGGGTTAATACAAGGAACATGAGCTTTGGAAACAAGAACACCATTAATTCCTCCAGGGGAAGGGCAGTGACCTACTAACCATCTTTGAGTTAAGCATTTTTTAAATTGAAGTATAGTTGATTTACAATGTTGTATCAGTTTCAGGTATACAGCAAAGTGATTCAGATATATATATATATAATATATTTATATATAAATATATGTAATAGATATTCTTTTTCAGGAGGCAAGCATTATTGATATAACAAAAGGGACATGGCTTTGGAGGCAAGAAGGCCTGGTTAATATCCTAGTTCCTACAGTTACTAGTTACAGTAAGCAGAAAAGAGGCTGGGGGTCCATTTTTTTAGGGTTTGGTTTGGTTTTTTACAAAATACGACTTTACAAACCCTGGAATGGAGATGGAAAACACACCAGAAATGCCTTCAGATCTATGACCTTAAAGAGAGCTTCAGGAGAGCTCAAAAATTACCTAAGTTCAAACATGGATTCAGGGAAGTGATTAAGACATCTATGAGGTCCCTTGGCTTTTCCACAATTTTTTCTAAAAAAAGATTTATTTATTTATTTATTTTGGAGGCGCCAGGCCCTAGTTGCGGCACACAAGATCTTTGTTGTGGCACGTGCGTTCTTTTAGTTGCGGCATGCAGGCTACTTAGTTGTGGCATGCATGTGCGATCTAGTTCCCTGACCAGGGATTGAATCTGGGCCCAGTGCACTGGGAGTGCTGTCTCATCCACTGGACCACCAGGGAGGTCCCTCCACAATTCGTGATTCCACCTAGTGTACTATTTGATGTTACTCTTTAAGTTTATTTCATAGAGAAAGAAAGGGTAACCAAAATCTATCTTTGTGACCCAAGGGCTTACAATAAATCAGGTGGCTATTAGGTGGTTATTACTTCAGGATGACTAAATCATCATTTTACTACTCTCTTGGTCCCTGAGATTTCTGGATTAATAATTTTAAAAGATAAATTTAAAATTTTTCTGTGTTTAGAATTGAAAATTTTCACTTACACCTTTATGCCTCTTCTGCTCTCACGCCAATAATCCAGTGTTTCTCAAAGTATAGGTGTCAGATCACTTGCTTAACAATCACCTAATCTGCTAATTTAATGTTCAGGTTGTTGATGGTAGTAAGTTTTGTGATTTCCTAAGTCCACAGGGATTTCCCAATTCTCTGATCAACAGAACTTAATTGTCCTGTATTGTTATTTACTTGTTTTATATACATTTCTTGAATTCCTAACTAGTTCCTTAGGACCAGGGCAAGCCTGCTTTCTGCCTTCTTACAGGGTATAGTACTGCATTATGCTGGCCCTCCCATTCCCTAAATAAATAAATTTTTGTAAAATTGGTGTATTCCCTGGAGTACTATTCATCAACAAACTCACAAAACCTTATTTGAAAATGAAAATACTTACTTGCATCAACCATTGATTTATATTCCAAGAGTTGTTGTTTGGTCTGTGCTCTTACCCTGAAAACAGATAAAGAGAAGAAAGTTATATTATTTATTGAGGTTTTACTCATTACTATATTAAAAATCTACTCATCTTTTTTGCAAGCTGATGCAACAAAATGAGTACAAATAAATAGCATTAATGTCTTCCATTTTGGCCTATTTTATTTTAAATGGGCATAAAGAATTTATAAGGCCTCAGAAAAATACTCGAAATACAGTAGGAAAACAGCATCTGTGAGGAAAAGTTTCAAATTTGATTTTTTTTTTTTTTTTTTTTTTTTTTTGTGGTACCCGGGCCTCTCACTGTTGTGGCCTCTCCTGTTGCGGAGCACAGGCTCCGGACTCACAGGCTCAGTGGCCATGGCTCACGGGCCCAGCCGCTCTGCGGCATGTGGGATCCTCCCGGACCGGGGCACGAACCCGTGTCCCCTGCATCGGCAGGTGGATTCTTAACTACTGCGCCACCAGGGAAACCCTCAAATTTGATTTTTAAATTATTCTTAATGGGCCACACTGAAATGAGGCTTAAAAAGAAGGGCTACACAAACAAATAGATCAAAATGAGTCAGGTGGGGCTTCCCTGGTGGCGCAGTGGTTGAGAGTCCGCCTGCCGATACAGGGGACATGGGGTCGTGCCCCGGTCCGGGAGGATCCCACATGCCGCGGAGCGGCTGGGCCCGTGAGCCATGGCCGCTGAGCCTGCGCGTCCGGAGCCTGTGCTCCGCAACGGGAGAGGCCACAACAGTGAGAGACCCACGTACCGAAAAACAACAACAACAACGAGTCAGGTTGACCTTTGTGAGAGAACAGTGTTTGGTAGCCAGGACCTCTTTTGGGCATTTCTTCCTAAGTGCAATACACAACAAATAAGGGAATAGGAGAAGGTAATACAGGGAAGCTATTCTTTCCAGGAGTTGATGAAGCCCATATATACATTCAAGAAGGCCATGGGATACTCTAGCTGTGGACAGTGGCTAATATGGCTGTCCAGAATTGACAATGGACTGCACCAGCATTTTCCTATATGACTCCAAGAACTCTGGATAGGGACTGACCAGATCCAATGCCTCATAGATAAAATGAACAGGAAGAGTTAAAGGCAAGAGCTCCGACCCGGTGTCTTCCAAACTTCTTCCTCTGATGGATATATTATAAAAGACTGTCTATAACTAAGTTCCCATCACTGTTGCCTATCCCTGTCCACAGGTCCCACAACTCACTCTCAGAGGGTCGGGTATATGGCCCAAAGACTGTGGTGAGACCTTGAGAGAATACAAAGAAGTTCATTAATCAAGTGAGAATGGGTGAAAGCATGCTTCCCTCTTTGAGAGGCCTCTGAAGGAGAAGATGGTGAGTCTTCGGAAATACAATTCTGTTTGACAGAGACTCTTTATAGTAAGCCGACCAGATCAAATCTGCTTGAGCCTGCAGAGCAGCTCCTGGGCAAAGACATCTACATAATCATGAGAAAAAAGGTTGATCCTGAGGTTCTGGAGTCCCAGATACCGCCAAAGTGCCTCCATGAGGCTGGCCTGATCAAACATGGAATAGTGTGATCTCAGGTTGTCACTGACACCAACGCCAAAGAAATCGAGGGCGATCACTGAATGAAACTGGATGGTCTAACCTACCTAAATCTTGTACCAATCATAACTGGACATTGGAAAGCCACATAGAAGCATGACTTTCTCCAGACTTCCAGCCATACCCACAGAATCCTAGTAGGAGACGTGCAGTCCCTTGTAGGTGAACAATTTCCCTGACAATTACCATGATGGAAGAGCAGGAGAAAGTGGGGGTAGGAGGGGAGGCAGAATGTGCAGATAAGCCACAGGCAGAGGCATGGCCAACAGCCCCACCTGGACGCACAATTCCCTCATCCTGATTCAGGTAAGACCTGGGCTACAAGATTCCATGTTTGGGAGAACCTGTTGTGCACTGGTAGGAGGGAATTTTTAAAGTGAGGTTGTGAGGTTTATTATTAGGCAAGGCCTTTCAAAGCAGTGGTAAAGCCGAAATACTTTTACAAAGCTTTTTTTTAAAAAAAATCACCTTGTTTTGATTTAGAACAGAAATCTGCAAATTTTTTTCTGTAAAGGACCAGACAGCAAATATTTTAGGCTTTGTGAGTCATACAGTATCTGCTGTAACTACTCAACTCAGCCCTTGAAGCAGGAAAGTTGTGTTCCAATAAAACTTTACTTAAGGGGACTGAAATTTAATTTCATATAATTTTCATCTGTTATTATTAAATATTCTTGTGATTCCACTCCCCCCAACCATTTAAACACATGAAAACTTAGCTTGAGGGGGTCACACAACAGAGTAGGATGGATAAGGCCAGGGCCACAGTTGCCCACTGGTGTAAAAGACTGATGTCCTTTCTCATCAATTCTTGCCCTAGCAACGTAGAAACGTTGCTTCCTGGTAGAAAATATAACTAATGAAGCTTCTGGATTGAAAAGGGCCATAGCTATAACAGAAAAGGGCGGAGCCACCTCCCTCCAGTGTTATCAGGGCTTCCATGCAACCAACAAAAGGGCTTGAAAATAGGGGCCCCAGGGCATGACTGGGTAAGAAAGGAGGCGTTAATTACAGCTCCATAGGCTCTAAGGGCCCTTTGCTAAACGCTGATTCCGGAATATCTCGTTTAATGCCCACAGCAACTCTGCTAGGAAGCTGTCATTTTTCTCTCCTTTGCCAAGATGAAGAAAGGGGCTTCAAGAGCTTAAGTGAATGATGCAGGCACGCAGCCATTAAGCGACCGACGCTGAATTCGAACCCTGGACATTCTAATCAAAGCGGGGAGCTCTTGGCCACGACGCCCACTTGGTTCCCGCCCAGCCGGCCAGAGGGAACAACCTGAGCAGCAGGGTCATGCGGTCCTCGGGACACGCCGCCTGGGCGTCGGCGACTTGTGGCGGCTCGCTTTCCCCTCTGGAGTCCGCGGCCTCGGCAGCGGCTTGCTCCTCGGACTGCGTCTCCATCCGTGGCGCGAAGAGCTACCACTTAGGGCCAACACACGCTACCCTAGAAGGGGCCGCTTTTCCCGCCACTAAATTGACACCGGAAGGGGCCGCAGGGTCATGGCGCCCCACCCCGCCCCTTCCGGCGCAGGGCCCCGCCTTTTCCGCCCCGGTCTCCGGCGGCTGCTGTCCCTTCTTTTACCCTTCCTGGCCCAGGTACTGGTTAAAACCGTTACAGACCACTAGTGAAAGTTGGAAGCACTTTAATTCAGCGTCAGTTCTGTGGAGTGCTGGGCTAAGGGCTATGCAGCAGCCGTTCGGGGGCACTCCCCGGCTCCTGGCACCGCGGCCTACAGGGGAGAGAACCCCGACATCACAGGTCTTTCAGCCTTGGAGCTGGGATAGCCGTTAGTGACCCACCTTAGCACTCCCCTTCTTCCATCCGCGGCCTTGGAGGATGGCTGTGCCGGGCAGGCTGGCAGAGATAAACATTGGAGGGTTAGGTAGACTTTTGCTCTGATCTCATTAAGTCCAGGCCCCTCATTTGGCGGGGAAGAGAGTGGCCCAAGTTCAGAGATACCCACTTCCTCCCCACGAGGCAGTGCAGACTTCCAGTTTGAAATTCAGCTGTAAGATTCGAACTCGTAACAGAGTTGGGTGCCCCCAAGTGTCAGCTTGATGATCCGGAAGATTATAATTGAGCTTTCTTAGCTGAGCAGTGACCGGGCAATGCAGGACATAAATGCCTGACTGCTTTGTAGTTTTTCACTATGGTCAGTCGTGTAAGGGGGACAGTCTTTGCCGCACAAGCACAAGCAGCTCGGGCCTCTAAACAACAGAGCCTAGCATTCCCTTCTATAGCGAGTTTCCCCTAAGTTATACTTGTTCACACAATTCTCCCCTTTCTTCCTATTATCAAAGTAATTCAGCTCCTGGTAAAACATTCAAAGGCACGGTCGGATGTAAAATGTTAGGATCACCACTCCTACTGCCAAATTCCTGGAAGAACATTTTGCTTCCTTTTTTCTTTACAAAAAAGTGACCCTATTCTTTTTTCACTTAACAGCTTTTATCGGGATATCTTCCAATATCTCACATCAATCTCATCCTTTTAATCAGTTTGCCTGTCAGGTGTCCACTGGCCAAATTTGGGATGAAGACCACGAAGTGGTTCTCCAAGGTGAGCATGCATCAGAATCAATGTCCAATAGTATAGAATGGATGATAAATTAGATAATTACCATCATCCCACTCCCAGTGAAATAAGATTATTCAAAGCAAGTATCGTTAATGAATGTTAAAACTAAAAAGAGAACAGCACCTTTACAGCAAAACTCATCTGGTGGTTACCACCTTACCCAGATGATCCAATGTGGTATCACCAGTAGTGTTTAACAATCTGATACGTGACTCCGATGATGCCTAAGTTTTGCAAATCACCAATATTCTTGCCAAAATGCATAACCTGAACTTAACTATGAAGAAACAATCAGACAACAAATCTGGAATGAAGGACATTCTATGAGAAAAATGGCCTAGACAATTCATGTTAAAAAGCAGGGCAATGGGGACTTCCCTGGTGGCACAGTGGTTAAGAATCTTCCTGCCTGCCAGTGCAGGGGACACGGGTTCAAGCCCTGGTCTGGGAAGATCCCACATGCCGCGGAGCAACTAAGCCCGTGCACCACAACTACTGAGCTTGTGCTCTAGAGCCTGCGAGCCACAACTACTGAGCCCGCGTGCCACAACTACCAAAGCCTGCACACCTAGAGCCCATGCTCTGCAACAAGAGAAGCCACCACAAGGAGAAGCCCATGCGCAGCAACAAAGACCCAATGCAGCCAAAAAAAAAAAAAAAGGCAGGGCAATTGTTCTATATGGAAAAAGAAATGAAACTTGGAACTCTGGATTGGAAAAATGTTTATAAGACATTTTTGGAATGATTGTGGAAATTTGATTATGTACTGTGTATTACATATGGAGTTCTTAACTTTCTTAGTGTGATAAAAAGATTGTGGGGACTTCCCTGGTGGTCCAGTGGTTAAGACTTCGCCTTCCAATGCAGGGTGGGCAGGTTTGATCCCTGGTCAGGGAGCTAAGATACAACTTGCCTCGTGGCCAAAAAAAACAAAATGTAAAACAGACGCAGTAATGTAAGAAATTCAATAAAGACTGTAATAATGGTCCAAATCAAAATTAAGGGTCTTAATTCTTAGGACATAGATTCATGATGGAAGTATTTAAGGGGACATTATATTGACACCTGAAATTTACTTTCAAATGGCTCTTAAAAATAGGAATTTATAGGCTTCCCTGGTGGCGCAGTGGTTGAGAGTCCGCCTGCAGATGCAGGGAACATGGGTTCGTGCCCCAGTCTGGGAGGATGACCCCACATGCCATGGAGTGGCTGGGCCCATGAGCCATGGCCGCTGAGCCTGCGTGGGCTCTGCAACGGGAGGGGCCACAACAGTGAAAGACCCGCGTACCGCAAAAATAAAAAAAAGAATTTATGTGCACAAGTGCACACACTTGTGTATATGACAGCCATACAGTTTTTTTCCTCTGTATCCTTAATATTTGCCTATGTAAATCACTAAAACTTTGTTTCCTATTAGGAAATAAAATCCATGGAATATTTACATAAGTCAGTCAAGTACTTATCCATGTAGAAAAGTTTTGAAAGGCCTTTTTTTTTTACCGACCTTATTTCCAATGAAATAAAAAATTACCAACATACAGATGTCTGACAAAAAAAAAAAAAAAAAAAAACTACTGGGACTTCCCTGCTGGCACAGAGGTTAAGAATCCGCCTGCCAATGCAGGGGACACAGGTTTGATCCCTAGTCTGGGAAGATCCCACATGCTGTGGAGGAACTGAGCCTGTGTGCCACAACTACTGAGCCCACGTGCTGCAACTACTGAAGCCCATGCACCTAGAGCCCGTGCTCTGCAACGAGAAGCCACTGCCATGAGAAGCCCCTGCTGGCCACAACTAGAGAAAGCCCGTGTGCAGCAACAAAGACCCAATGCAGCAAAAATAAATAAACTACTTAGAAAATAAGCAGTATAATGCACAGAAATCTCTGGCATTCTTAAACACTAATGATGAAAAATCTGAAAGAGAAATTAAGGAAAACACTCCCATTTACCAATAAGACAAAAAAAATAAAATATCTAGGAATAAACTTACCTAAGGAGACAAAAGACTTGTATGCAGAAAATTATAAGACACTGAAGAAAGAAATTAAAGATGATACAAATAGATGGAGAGACATATCCTGTTCTTGGATTGGAAGAATCAACATTGTGAAAATGACTCTACTACCCAAAGCAATCTACAGATTCAATGCAATCCCTATCAAACTACCACTGGCATTTTTTTACAGAACTAGAACAAAAAATTTCACAATTTGTATGGAAACACAAAAGACCCCGAATAGCCAAAGCAATCTTGAGAATGAAAAATGGAGCTGGAAGAATCAGGCTCCCTGACTTCAGACTATACTACAAAGCTACAGTGATCAAGACAGTATGGTGCTGGCACAAACACAGAAATATAGATCAGTGGAACAGGATAGAAAGCCCAGAGATAAACTCACACACATATAGTCACCTTATCTTTGATAAAGGAAGCAAGAATATACAGTGGAGAAAGACAGCCTCTTCAATAAGTGGTGCTGGGAAAACTGGACAGCTACACCTAAAAGTATGAAATTAGAACACTCCCTAACACCACACACAAAAATAAATTCAAAATGGGTTAAAGACCTAAATGTAAGGCCAGACACTATCAAACTCTTAGAGGAAAACATAGGCAGAACACTCTATGACATAAATCACAGCAAGATCCTTTTTGACCCATCTCCTAGAGAAATGGAAATAAAAACAAAAATAAACAAATGGGACCTAATGAAACTTAAAAGCTTTTGCACAGCAAAGGATACCATAAACAAGACCAAAAGACAACCCTCAGAATGGGAGAAAATAGTTGCAAATGAAACAACTGACAAAGCATTAATCTCCAAAATTTATAAGCAACTCAGGCAGCTCAATAACAAAAAACCAAAAACCCAATCCAAAAGTGGGCAGAAGATCTAAATAGACATTTCTCCAAAGAAGATATACAGATTGCCAACAAACACATGAAAGAATGCTCAACATCATTAATCATTAGAGAAATGCAAATCAAAACTACAATGAGGTTATCACCTCACACCAGTTAGAATGGCCATCATCAAAAAACCTAGAAACAATAAATACTAGAGAGGGTGTGGAGAAAAGGGAACCCTATTGCACTGCTGGTGGGAATGTAATTTGATACAGCCACTATGGAGAACAGTATGGAGGTTCCTTAAAAAACTACAAATAGAACTACCATACGTCCCAGCAATCCCACTACTGGGCATATACCCTGAGAAAACCATAATTCAAAAAGAGTCATGTACCAAAATGTTCACTGCAGCTCTATTTACAATAGCCAGGACATGGAAGCAACTTAAGTGTCCATCAACAGGTGAATGGATAAAGATGTGGCACATATATACAATGGAATATTACTCAGCCATAAAAGGAAATGAAACTGAGTTATTTGTAGTGAGGTGGATAGACCTGGAGTCTGTCATACAGAGTGAAGTAAGTCAGAAGGAGAAAAACAAATACCATATGCTAACACATATATATGGAATCTCAGAAAAACAAATGTCATGAAGAGACTAGGGGTAGGACAGGAATAAAACACAGACCTACTAGAGCATGGACTTGAGGATATGGGGAGGAAGGGTAAGCTGTGACGAAGTGAGAGACTGGAATGGACATATATATACCACCAAACGTAGGGTGGATAGCTAGTGGGAAGCAGCTGCATGGCACAGGGAGAGCAGTTAGGTGGTTTGTGACCACCTAGAGAGGTGGGATAGGGAGGGTGGGAGGGAGGAAGACGCAAGAGGGAAGAGATATGGGATCATATGTATATGTATAACTGATTCACCTTGTTGTAAATCAGAAACTAACACACCATTGTAAAGCAATTATACTCCAATAAAGATGTTAGGAAAAAAAAAAAAAAGCAGTAAAATAATCTCCAGATCAAAAAGGATCACAAAAGAAATAACCAGATATTGACAAAAGAGGACTTTAGAAACCAGCTATCACAGAGGAAGATGTATATACAAAGGCTTTTATTACTAAAAATATATTAAATATTTAACCTAAGCTAGAAAATAACCAAAAGAAAAGCAGTTGGTGAGAATTAACATAAAAGCTAAAACTACCAAATAAAGGTAGTAGAAATGATACTTTTGTATCGTTTCAAAACACCAGTAAAAGACCCCCTAGGCAAGCCTGATTAGAAAACACAAGTATTCAACATCAGGAATGAGAAGATATAAGTGTAATACAAAAGAGATGGAATAATATCATATACCTCTACAGCTATAATTTAGAAAATCCAGAATGGATGATTTTCTAAGGTGATGGTGGTGGGAAATTCCTAAAAAACACCAAAAAAACATGGAAAGCTACCATTATAAGCAGCAACAGGTCAGGTGACTTTACAGATTAACTTAGCTAGCTTTCAATAAATGAATACATTTTAAATTTCTCTTCCTGCTGAGAGTTTTTAATAGTCAAGGCTGGGGAATTTTATTTACTCTTTCAGCTTATGATATCATTGGGGCTCTTCTGTTTTTTTTTTAAAGACTAACATAAATATTAGATGGTAAAAATACTGAAGAGATGTCCAATCCAGGAATAAGATGGGTATCTACTGATTATCAATGTTATTTTAGAGATTCTAAAACAATAACTTAAAAATCAAATAGTTGAAAGAATAAAATTTGGGGATTTAAGGCCTAGAAAAGCACTAAAATCAAGTAAGAACATCGATGTAACTGAGTAACAAAAATACAACTAGCAATAAAAAATAGAAGTGGGAAATAAGGCCTATTCACAATAGTGACCAAAAAAAGCATAAACCCAGCAATAAACCTTGACAAGAAAAGTATACCAATTACATAATTAAATTCTAACATTGCAATGAAAGGCATGCAAGAAGTCTTTGATGCAGAAAAATGTTTCTGGATGGGAAGACAATGTCAGTCCATCCAGAGCTAGTACATAACATTCTATATATATGTATATAATATACAGTCAAAATCTCAAAGGAGCTTTTCAGTAAATGGACATAATTTTAAAGTTCATGTGTTTGAAATTGCCCCCACATATTTGGGGAACAGTGGTAGCCTCATCATACCAGATAAATTTAATGTAAAACTATATTAATCACAGGAAAAAACAAGTAGATCAGGGAACAACTGATGTTTCAATTGTACAAGGATTTTAAACATATAATACTGGCTGGTGCAAATGGGCATCCATCTGGAAGTTAAGAATCCTATCTCATACAACATACAAAAGGTTTACTGAGGGCTTGTAGACCTAAACAGGAAAAATTTAGAAATTTAAGAGATGGTAATGGTTTGAGGATGGAGTTGACCTTAACACCAAAAATCCAAAAGCAACTACAGAAAAAAGTTTTGATAACATAAAAATTTAAAGTGTCTGCATGGCAAAAGATATAGCATCAACAGATTTAGGGCAAATGACAAACTGGGAAAGCCTTACAAATTGATAAATAAGCAGACAACAAATATTGATTCAACTACTCATGAGAAGTATAAATTAAAACAGCAAACAAAATAGGACATTTTTTTGCCAAACTCACAGAAATTAAAGAGAATGATTACCTTCAGCTCTGGCAAGGATGCAGAGAAAACCAGAACTTTTGTACATTTAATGCTGATGACATTGAGAACATCAATGGCTGTACCTGCCAGAACTTAGAACATACTCTTTGGAGAACCCAGTGTACATAAAGAAAGGCATGGGATATAATGACATTTAAACAGCATTGTCTGTAGGAGCAAAGACAAAAAGCAATCTGAACATAAACAGGGGAATGGTTAATTACATTATAGTATATCCATACTATGGCCTATAATGCCCAAATACAGGTAAGGCTTGTCCATGTTGAAAAATTTGCTAAGTATATAGAATAATCTCATTTTTGAAATAACCTCCCCCATAACAATTTACATGCAGGTCTATATTCATAGAAGGCATGAATGGATACATCCCAAACTCCTGATATCCTTCAGGTGGACGGGACTGAGACGTAGGAGAGTAAGAGGGGGTGGGTAAATAAACGTTTTTAGATGCTTTCTTATGTTTTGAGGATTGTTTTATATTCTTAACCAATAATGAAAAAGCAAACTAGGTTTTGAATATAAATTAAAATTCTTATTTTTCCAAGTGAAAAAGTTGATACTAGTTTAAGTTGATAATTTAAGAAAGTGGTACGAGTAGATTACTTAGAATTAGAGCAGCAACCACCAGAGGGAATAGAAATAAATCGGGGGAACTGGGAACGAGGTGGTACTTTTCCTTACATAGAACTAGGCAGCCAATTCTCTTAAGATGACTGGGCGTACATACAGTATGACATAAAGTAAGTAAGGATTGTAAATGCCTTCAAGAGCTTAGTAATTTATCTGAAGTAAAGCCAGGTGCATAAAACAAGAACCAAGAAGAACCAATTGTGTATATTAATTGGGTCCCCAAGTTTTTTTTACTATTCCCCCACTGTACCTTTAAAACAACTTTTATCCTCAAGTGGGAAGTAGCCACATTCAAATGAGTTAAGGTTTAAGTAAAAAGGACTACAACTTTATTAAAAGTAAATAAATGTAACATATAATATGTACAGATGGCACATGGTGCCAATTTTATTTGCAGATTTTATAGTATTCCAAAGTTCACACGTTACACCTTTGCCACAGCCTTGGCTAAATCTTGAACTAGTGCAGAATTCAGCTGTGCTAGAGTGCTGATCTTAGCATGCTTAGACGTAGCATACTTGTTCTTTATAGTCTGGAAGAGAAAAGCATAGTGATTAATGGAGGAAAAGAGGAAAACAATGTAAGAACCAACGATACACATATACACTTAAAAATCAACTCCTTAAAAGCAAGCTATGAATTTACAGGCATAAAATCTTAATGATTGGACTTCCCTGGTGGTGCAGTGGTTAGGAGTCCGCCTGCCAATGCAGCGGACAAGGGTTCGAGGCCTGGTCCGAGAAGATCCCACATGCCGCGGAGCAACTAAGCCCGTGCACCGTTAACTACTGAGCCTGAGCTCTAGACCCCGAGAACCACAACTACTGAGCCTGAGTGCCACAACTACTGAAGCCCGCGCACCTAAAGCCTGTATTCCATGATGAAAGAAGCCACCGCAATAAGAATCCCTCCCACCGCAACGAAGAGTAGCCCCCGCTCAGCGCAACAAGAGAAAGCCCGAGCGCAGCAATGAAGACCCAACACAGCCAAAAATAAATAAATTTATATACAAAAAAAACACAAAATCTTAATGATTTTTCACTTTTCCCAACACCATACAGTACCATTGACTCACCATATGCTTTGTAAGCCCACGATTCACCATGATTATATTCTTAGCCAGGTGTTGCATAACAAGAAGAAGGGATTCTTCAGTGTATGACAGGTAATGCTGTAGAGTTGGTGTCTAAGACAACAAAAGTTAATGTTGAAAATGCTCATCACCAATAATTTTCATAAAATTTCTAGATGTTATCCGAAACTAAGGTAGGGAAGTAGATACTGTATGACTGATTATAATCAAAATTTAAGACAAGCTTAAGACCCCCTTCTTCCCCAAATACCCTTCTTTCATGGCTTCTCTAGGATCCTGTGCTCCAACTTAATTACACTTTTGTAATTGCTGACTTGCCCACCCCAAAGCTAGACTCCAAGTTCTTTGGAGCTGACTTTCTCATTCATAATTCTATTTCTAGGGCCTAGAGTATCACACAGCATGTAGGAGAAATACTTGTTGAATCAACAAATATGAATGAACTTCTAGTATGTCATTTGACCTGCTTGAGCTTCTCCATCTGTAAGGAGCAGCAGCTGCTCTGCCTTTCTCAAAGGGGTATAGATAGATGAGATTAGGCAATGAAATGGAAGCACTCTATGGAGATATCACAAACAAGATGTTTTTAAAATCATTCTCTCAGTAGATGCCATATTTAAGAACCGTTTGAACTGTCCTTTAATGACAACAGTCCTGTATGCAGTAAATATTATAATTTAAAAGCTCAGGGTAACTTCAGTTTGTGGGACAGAGCTTACCCATTCACCATTATCAAGAATTTTCAGTGCTAAGCAAAAAGCTCCCGCTGCAATCTGAGAAGGAGGAAAGTGCACCATATCGTAGTCCAACGTAGTTAGTTCCATCAGATATTTGGCCAAAGTATGTAGCTCAACATCAACCTGGAATAAAACCCACAGGTTCTGTCAGAGAATTCTGCATTGGCAGTAACTGGTATGCCCACAACTAACTACAGATGTTTGCCTACAAACTCTCAAATGCAATTGCCCATGAAAGGCTTTAATAATAATATTAACATACAGCCTGATTGGAAATAAATACCATCTTTATCCCTTCCTCACGTAGTTAGGTATAAATACAAGGCACTTGAATTAGATCTCATTGGCCAGCAGTATTCCCTAATGTACCATACCAAAGGTTTCAAGAAATCTGTACCTCTCCAATCTTAGAGGCTCTCCGAAGGAAATGCAGGGGTAGAGGGCGACCCAGACTAAAATTTAAAGCTCTTAGAATCTTCATTTCCATCTGTCTGATTTGGTACTTAGTGTAGGTGTTGTCAGTCACAAAGGCAAAGTCACCAATTTCTGGAGGGTACATCTCCTCATATTTGCTTGCAATAAACATGGCAGTGACACCAACCAGCTGCAGCATCTTCTTGGGCACACAATTATCCTGCAATGGGAATTTCAACTGGATCAATAAGTAATACATATTTGAAAAAGGAGGCACAGAACTGTGAAGGAGTGGTGGGAAAGACACACTCTCACAACGGAATCTCAATTAATGACACCCCATGCCTCAAGACAGATTTTAGCTGAAAAAGTCTGTTTCTTATGACTCAGCTAGGATACTGGAAGGGAGAACCCTCAATTGGAGAATTATGCTCACCTGCATGAACCGATCAATAATGGAAACAGTCATGTACATGGTCTCCTGGAGTAACCTGAATTTCATTTGAACCTGCACAAGCCAGTCAATTAGGATGGCTCTCATGTTTCCAGTGACTTCACGACCCAGCAGGTATTTTGGTCTGACTGCTTGCTCTTCCTGCAAAAGAAATGCTGATTATCCTAAGAAGCAAGACTCCACATGACATTTCTGACCAGAAATAGAGTCACCTCAAAATAGCTCTGGAACATTTAGAATCTCTAACGGTTCTTAACTCAGTTATTCATTTGGTCACTGCAAACAGCTCTACCACTGAGAAACAAAGAAAGCAAACATTAAACAGGACAGTGTGACAGGTTTTCATATTGGCAAATCTTACCATGTCCAATTCACCATCACTACTACTGGCCCACACCCTTTCCCC
Source organism: Kogia breviceps (assembly GCF_026419965.1). NCBI lineage: Eukaryota > Metazoa > Chordata > Mammalia > Artiodactyla > Physeteridae > Kogia > Kogia breviceps. The sequence goes on along the minus strand of NC_081313.1, from coordinate 55,072,095 downwards.
ACTTCTTCCCAAATAAGGATACCATACTATCTATCACCTCAGATCTTTTCACTTAAGACTCTAAACCCACAACCTGAGTTTTATGAAGTAGAAAAAATAGCAGCAGCTCCCAGATCAGCTGGAACCAATATGCTACCACTCCTACTCCAGGGTTTAAACCCCCAAAACACCATAGGTAACAAAAGTCAACCATCAACATCCAGCACACACATCTGCTAAACCCACTCCTCCAAAGTTAGAACACAAACTTTAAGGACAAGGGAGAAAAGAAATACACAGCAGAAGGCTGGTGCTGGCAAGGAAGTCTTCTTACAGGACAATCCTGTAGAAAATGGAGATGCCCAAAAGAACCAGACAAGAGCCTGAAGATGTTAATGATACCACTAGAACACAACGCATTATAAACAAGCAGCTGGGTAAATTTGGTAACTCTATAGCTTATGTTGTTAATATACAGAATGCTTCCTTGTTTGGGGGAGAAAAGGGCAAAGGACACTAATAGAAAGTTTCAGAAATGGGATGAAATGGAAGAAAACCAAAACCTTTAGTTTTTGAGTATACTCCCCTCTTGGACACAAAGAACAACTTCTCTGATATCACATGCTCATAAGCAACACTGACCCAAAATGCCTTTTTTTGGCTACAGTTTTTCAGCATCTTCTCCATTACCATGTACCTCCTGCCTGTTATGCTCCTTAAACCCAGAATTTGGGACTCACTCACTCCTAACTGTGATAGGTATAAAATACCTTTCAATCTCTGGACTTTCCTTTAGGAAAAGCCAAGGTAGTATCCACTCTCACTTTGAATTTTCCCTGTTCAAAATGGCAAATAGAGACTTCATTGGGAATTTCCTGGCGGTCCAGTGGTCAGGACTTTCACTGCCAGGCCCGGGGTTCAATCCCTGGTCAGGAAACTAATATCCCACAAGCTATGCATGCAACCCCCCCACCCCCCCAAAAAAAGATTTCATTGGCTTACTTTGGGGCTTTTTATTTTTCCACGAAGAATTTCAAAGTGGAACCTGTTAAGAAATGCTGCTCATATCTTGCTTAAATTGTTGTGAACTGTTAATGGAAAATCTCTTTAATAAAGCTGGATGCAGTTTAGAAAAAACAAAGGTTTAATATTACTGACCTCAAGTTGTCTCAGATAAGCATAGATATCTTTTACATATTCACTACAAAGGTTTGGATCCGCTCCATCTTCTGCATCCACATCATTCACTGCAAGAATTACATCAGAGAAAGCCTGGCACAGATACTCTTCTGCAGGGGCACAGCCAGATGTTTCCATGGGGCTTGGAGAGGGAGTATCAACCTTGAAACAGAATAGACTTTTTGAAATAATAGCAAAGAGGAGCATACAATCTGGGAATGAAGGTCAGATTATTGGTACCAATTCAAGAGACTATCTGCTGAATAGACATACAATTCATTTACCTTTTCAAATTTATTCAATTTGTCTTCAGGAAGTGAATAATATGAAAGATGAAATGCCAACTTAGACTGAATCAGTTTAGAGTCAGTAGAATGCTAACAGGTAAAAAGGACAGGAAGCAAGTTCACATCTAGACTTTCCTCCAAAGGAAACTGATAAGTAACGCATTTGCTTAGCAATGTCATGTAAAGTTAATCCAAGTGAATGACAAGTTAGTCTTTAGTAACATGGCCTGCTTCCCACTGCACAGGAGAACACAAGTCCTGTCCCGACTACTAAGGATTTTATTTATTTATTTTTGGCTGTGTTGGGTCTTTGTTGCTGCACACAGGCTTTCTCTAGTTGCAGGAGTGGGGTCTCCCCTTCATTGATTTGCACAGGCTTCTCATTGTGGTGGCTTCTCTTGTTGCAGAGCATGGGCTCTAGGCACATGGGCTTCAGTAGTGTGGCACGCAGGTTCAGTAGTTGTGGCTCGCGGGCTCTAGAGCGCAGGCTCAGTAGTTGTGGCACACAGGCCTAGTTGCTCTGTGGCATGTGGGATCTTCCCGGACCAGGGCTCGAACCCGGGTCCCCTGCATTGGCAGGCGGATTCTTAACAACTGTGCCACCAGGGAAGCCCCCAAACTACTAAGGATTAACTGACTTTGTTATCATGAACCATTTTCTTCAAGCTCCAGTTACCCGGTTGTCCAAACATTTATTGAGCACTTTCTTAAGTCAAGCTCTATGCTAGGCACTGGCTTTATGGTGTCCTCAAGTGGCTTTGAATTTAGAAGAAATAAGTAAATGAAGTAAAGAGATTGATTCTAGGAACAAATCCTAGAGGTGCGGGAAGTTAGGGTAGGGTTGGGAAAGTTAGGGAAAGCTTTAGGTGTTGATGATTGAGCTGTTTTGAAGGATGAGAAGGTTATCAGTTAAAAGAAAGAGGGTGGGACAGTGAAGGCAAGAATCAGTATGGGACTTTGAGGGAAAGCTCAGGTCATTTGGTATGGCCAGTTAAAGACTGCGCATGCTACAGGTTTCTGTGGTATGTCCAGAAGGACAATACTAAAGCCATAGCCTCACATTCCCTTCCCTTAGATATAGAGCTAGGCTGAATGACTTTAACCGATCATTTTCCCAACCAGCTTTAATGAAGTTTTAAAAATTAGAACTTAAGAATGAAGTTCATTGGGCTTCCCTGGTGGCGCAGTGATTGAGAGTCTGCCTGCCGATGCAGGGGACACGGGTTCGTGCCCCGGTCCAGGAAGATCCCACATGCCACAGAGCAACTAGGCCTGTGTGCCTAGTTGAGCTTGAACTCAGTTGAACTACTGAGCTTGTGCTCTAGAGCCCACGAGCCACAACTATTGAACCTGCGTGCCACACTACTGAAGCCCATGTGCCTAGAGCCCATGCTCTGCAACAAGAGAAGCCACCGCAATGAGAAGCCTGTGCAACTCAATGAAGGGGAGACCCCACCCCTGCAACTAGAGAAAGCCCGCGTGCAGCAACAAAGACCCAACACAGCCAAAAATAAATAAATAAAATGAGCCTGCGCGTCTGGAGCCTGTGCTCCGCAACGGGAGGGGCCACAGCAGAGAAAAAAAAAAAAGAATGCAGTTCATTGCTGGTCAGGGAACTAGATCCCACATACATGCTGCAACTAAGAGTTCGCATGCCACAACTAAGGAGCCCAAGTGCTGCAACTAAGGAGCCAGCAAGCCACAACTAAGACCTGGCACAACCAAATAAATAAATATTGAAGAAAAAAAAAAGAATGCAGTTCATTGTAGTTTCAGGAAAGCAGCCTCTTCTAGATGGTGTATTTTTTCTTCACAGGAGTAGATACATTTACATACCTGATATTTAATAAAATGTTCTTGGTTTTTGAGGCTAAGTGTTAACTCATCTTCTTACATTCTCTGGAAAGCTCCATTTTCTGCTTTACATCCTTATATAAATTCCAGTGGTACAGACTTATTATTAATTATTTGGTGGCCACATTATGGAGTAAAAAAAAAAAAGGACTCAACAATCTGTGTTTCAGTCAATAAATTCTGGCCAGAGATGGCTTGTACCCAAAGACAGCAAAATCTTTAGTCCAGGCAGCTACTACTCAGTACAGTAAACAAAGGAGGGGTAGTATAACAAAGCAATTAAAAGCATAGATTCTGAAGCCAGATAGCCTGGGTTTGAATCCAATTATGTGCCACTGATGAGATATGACTCTAGAAAAGATACTTAATACTTCTCTATTCCATTATCTAAAAGTAGAGGTAATAATACCAGCGCACTAAGAGAGTGTAGGATTATGTGAGCTAATGCATGTAAAGTGCTTAGCAGAGCCTACCTCCTGCTAAGCACTCTATAAATGTTACTATTTTTCTTATTTAGTCAATGCTATGCCATGCATTAGTAAAATGAAGGGAAAAGAAACAATCAACAGGCTCTAAAATATTACAGTTAAGTTTACCAAAATAGGCTCAGGGGGAAGTTTCTCTTCTTTAACAGGCTCGGTTTCCGGCTCTGGCTCTGGCTCCAGATCCAGCTCCGGCTGGGGCTCCGGCACAGGTACAGGAGCCTTTTCCAGAGGTTTTGGTAGTTTTTTAGCAATAACTTTTCCAGCAGCTAAAGTTTTTGCTTCCTGTGGATGAAAAGGAGAGAATGGAATGTTTCTCCATTACGGGTCACAGTTGGAAGGCAGACTCTTACAGAGTAGTTGAATCAGGAAGACAGTTAGTTACCTTCTTCAGGGGCAATTTGGCCTGTGGCTGTTCACTGACTTTGTTACCGATGTCTCCAAGAGCTGTTCTTGGCCTCAGCCCGGGCTTAGAGGCTGCAACAGTGGCCACAGGCACGCGCTTTGCGCCTGCCATACTGACCTTCGCCTTATTTTCAGCATTAATTTTCGTGTTCTGTAAGAAGCAAGACCACTTTGAGAACTGACTCAGCCAAGTTAGAGTAAATCAACGGTTAAAGCGGGGGCAAAACAGAGGCTCTCAGGAGGAATGCCGACTGTAAATGGGTTCCCAGGGGAAACCTGCGTTCCAAGGTCTACGCTAAAGCTGTAACAAGCCAGATTCCTCCCCGAACTTGTTCTTTCACCTATTGAGGGATTGCCTGCTCAGTCCCCGCCCGACCTAAAATACCATGAGTTTACATTTGAAAGGAAATCGAAAAAGCCTTCAATTGCAGGCACCTTTCCGGTGGGGAGGCGGTTATGCAGTTGGTGGGAGCTCGCTCAGGGGTCCTCCGTCACCTTTTACAAAAGGTTTCGCGTCTACCCTCCATCTGTCCCCTCCCCCCCGACTTTATCCAAGCCCCATCCACTTCTTTCTCACCTTCCTCTCTCCGTCTGTCCGCACCCCAAACTCTCCCACCGTTTTAGGGGCCCACCGACCGCCATCCTCCCCCCACATCTGTCCCGGTCCACTCCCGCCAGGGGAACTCCAGCAGGAGAGATAGGGAGAGGAGACGCAGCGAGCCAGGAGAGCCGCGTTTGTTCACCGCCCCTAGAAGCTCACCCTGGTGATCCGGAGCGCCATGGCTTCCTCTGCACCAGGCAGCAGCTCAGTAGGAAGAAGCAGAGCACGGGAGCCCCAGACCAGCCGGGGACCTTGAACCCAACGCAGGCCAGCAGCCGTTCCTCCGCAGCACGCCGGGAGGAATCAGGCCCCGCTTGAGGTTTAAATCCCGCACCACTCCCTCCCTATTGGCTTGTTCGTGGCACTCGCTCTCTTCCCATTGGCGGCGGCCGGTTCCTCCTAGAATGCGTTTCCAGGGCGATCCCGCGAAGAAGTACGGGCGGGGGTGGGGCCAGGCCGTCACGTGGTCTGGCTCGGCGCCTGCGCTGTCAAGTAGCTACTGTTGCCACCTGGAGAGGGGTGATCACCGCCCACCTGGAGAGGCGAACCTGTGCGCAGCCGTAGTTAGCAGCGGGGCCTTGGAAAAGAGAGTGGAGTCGCTGGTTTGACGTGAGAGGAAGTTATGGCTTTAGTCCTACTTATTGTTAAACACACTTTCCTCTTCTGCAGTGGCATGTAGCAGGAAAGGCTTTTGTATATACATTCTTTCATTTGATCATTCTGGCAGCACTCTGGGTTGGAGAAACAAGCTCAGAGAGGCTTTGGGTGACTTTCTCAGTATCACAAATTAGTAACAGGAGACTAAACTTAGATTTCTTTAGATCCATGACGTTTCCAAAACACTAATTGTCTCTTAAGAATAATGCCAGCCTCTTAACGTGCCAGATTATTTCAATCAAATTTTTTCCCAAAGCCAATCTTTTTGTTTTACTTTTAATTTGAAAATAATTTCAAACTTAGAAAAGTTGCAAACAAAAATATTACAAGGAACACACGTATACCCTTTACCCAGATTCAAATATCCTTAACCTAAAAATATATGTATATATATACTTAACCTTTTACCCCATTTGCTTTATCATTTACTTAATCTTTCTTATATATAGATCTATCCATGTATAACTGTATAGAAACATTTTCTTCCTGAAACATTTGAGGGTAAGTTACGTTATCATGGCCCCTTATCCCTCAATTCTTCAGTGTGTATTTCCTAAGTAAAAGGAATGTTCTTTTAACATAATCACACTATAGTTATCAACTTCATAAATTTCCTTTATCACAACATTGTATTCAACCTAGTTTGTATTCCAGTTTTGTCAGTTGACTTAATAATGTCCTTCCTAGCATTTTCTTTTCTCCAGTACAGGATCCAGCTAGGGTCAATGTTGCATGTAGCCTCCTTTAGTCTGGAACAGTTTCTGCAGCTTTTCTTTGTCTTTTATAACACTGATGCTTTTGAAGAATACAGTACTCCATGCCACTTTTTAGAAAATAGAACTTTCTTATTTTTGCGTTTGTCTAATTGTTCCTTGTGATTTACATCGAGGTTATGTACTCTTGGCTGTTATGCCATGTAGATGACATCATATTCTTCTTAGTGGATCAACTCTGCAGACACATGGTGTTCACCTGTTCCCCATAAGTGAGATTAATTTTGATCACTTGGCCAAGCTGCTACCTCTTTCTCCACTGAACATTTAGTTGTTTGTTTCTGACAACGAATAAAGTGTCCGTGGGGAGACACTTTAAGACTGTGCTTCTCATCAGATTTCCCCCTAGATTTCACCTCCCCTCGCAGCAGCACTTGCTTAGGAACTGTTGACCCTGTTGTCCCAATGCCATGGGCTCTCTCTAACTAGCTGAAGCTGATAAAAAGCCATATACTTTGAATGACCCTAGGATGCCAGACCTTTAGCAGACCTAAGTGAAGACCACTTCCTGACCATTGCTCAGTGGAACTTCTTTTAACATAGTAGTTCTCAACTGGGGAATATTTTGTCCCAAGCTTGGGGAGCCATTTGGCATTTCTGGTTGTCACAACTGGGAAGGTGCTACTGGCATCTAGTGGGTAGAGACCAGAGATGTTTCTAAACATCCTACAGTGCACAAGACAGCCCCTATACCCTCTAAACACACACACACACACACACACACACACACACACACACACACACACACACATAATTATCCAGCCCCAAATGTCAATAGTCTAGTAGTGCTAAGCTTGAGAAATCTTGCCAACTATGTACATACCTATAACTCATTTATTCTTCTTTTTAAAAAAATATTTATTTATTTGGCTGTGCCAGGTCTTAGTTGTGGCATGTGGGATTTAGTTCCCTGACCAGGGATTGAACCCAGGCCCCCTGCACTGGGAGCATGGAGTCTTAGCCACTGGACCACCAGGGAAGTCCCCCTATGACTTTCCCCCTATGATTTCTATTCAGAATGTTAACTTTTGATGCATAATTAACACAAGTTTCGTGGATCATCTCCTTTCTTTATAACACTTAGAAACTTGACTTTTCTTCTCGGTGAACTACTCAATGTTCTCAACCCTGGCCCGGTTAGTAGCGCCAACTATATACCAGGTGATGTTCTAGGTGCTAGGAATACAGCTCTGAACAAAACAGATGAGATCCCTGCTCTCATTAAGCATATATTCCAATAGGACAGAGACTAAATAAGTAAAGTAGGAAAAATATCTTATAGTACTAAGTGCTAGGCAGAGAATAAAAAGAAAGTGATGCAAATAGAGTGATTTGGTAGCTGACTTAGACTTGGTGGTCAGGGACAGTCTGAGAAGTTGACATTTAAGCTGAGGTTTAAATGACAAGAAGGAAAACATTCCAGATAAAGGAAATAGTCTGTGACAACCCAATGATAGTGTTGACCTAAAATAAATAGACTTCCAGTTATTTCTCCAGCAAAAATGGGTTTATTGAGGATCAACAAAGAATTGCAATTTGGGATCTGTACCCTTGGCAAGCCATGCAAGTCCCATGCCACAAGGAGAGGACTCTTACAGAGAGGGGAAAAAGCAGTTGGAAGGGCTATAGTAAACAGAGTCCTTTGGAGGAATTGAGAATTTGAAATATAGTGGCTTCTTATTGGCTGAGCTCTTGCCAGGTAAGAAGAGAAAGTCTCTCTTTTTCTTGTTGGGCTCTGCCAAAGTCACAGGGCATGAAAGCTCCCCTTTCTGACCTCCCATTCTATTTTAACTGAGCTTTCTGTTTATTAATTTTTGTAATAGGAATGAGCTTGTCATGTTCAGAAAAGCTGGTGTGGCTGGAGTATGGGGGGAGGAGGGGAGTAGAGATGAGATTAAAGAAATTGGAAAGGGTAAAATTACACAAGGCATTGTAAACCAAGCTATGATAAGTGCAGTGGAAGGCTTTGGAGGGTTTTAAGTCAAGGTGTGGCATAATCTGTCTTTCTGAAAGATTACTGTAGTCACTGTGGAGAGAATACATGTAGGTGGGAAGGAGACAGAGGGGGAAGCAGGAGGAGAAGAGAAGCAGGGGAGCCATTAATAGGCTCCTGTAGCAGGCCAGGCAAAAGATGATGGCTTTGATGGTACTAGTAGTGGTAGACAGAATGGGATAGATTCTGGATATATTTTGGAGGTAGACTTGCTGGGTCTTAATGGTTTACATGCTTAGAGTGAGAGAAAAGGGGTCAAGGATGACTCTTAGGTTTTGACTTGAGTAAATGAAACGGAACGCTAACAGATGAGCAGCTTTTAGGGAGTAGCAGGACATTTGGAATGCCTAGAGATATACAAGAGGAGAGGTCTACTAGGCTGAGGCCAGGGTGGGAGCTAAAGCCTCCTTTGCTGAGATAGTATTTAAAGTCTGATGCAGATGAGATCATCTAGAGAAGGAATGTAAAGAAGAGTAGATGCCCAGGAGCAAGCCCCAGGGCCCTCCATTTTAAAGACTGAACAGAGAGGGAGAGGCCCTCTCTGTTAGGAAGTTAGGAAAATTGGACAAGAACACCAAAGAGGTAGGAGACCAAATAGTGGTGTCTCAGAGAAGAGAAGGCAGTGTTTCTCAGAGGGAGTAGTGGTTTAACATGGCAGATTAAATATACATATTTATCTTTGTTTCTTCTTGAAGGCAGTAAAGGGATTTTTTTTTTAATGCATAAACTCTCAAAGATGGGTGAGACAATAATGACACCATTTTAGAAGTAGGAAACACATTGAAGAGTATTAATGGAAATGCCAGACCAAGAAAGTTGGAATATAAGCTGGCAATGGAAAGTAAAGAAGCAAACTGATTCATGCTGTAGACACCAGCAGTCTTGGGTATTGGAGGCACCAGGAGTCTATGAAACTGGTGGTGTAGGTAGAGCTGAAAACAGGATTGCTTGATTTCCTCCTGCACTTAGGAGTGCAGTGAGAGTGCAGCATCTTCTTTGTCCTGGCAGATGATTAGAGGTTTATGTTCCGGAGAGGCTGAACTAATGGAACTCTGGATTTTAGGCACCAGGCAAACTGAGTGGGGGTGAAGTGAAATTCTTCATCCCAATGGTGAGACCCAGTTCCCTCTTCCACTCAGTCCCCTAAAATGCAGGCAGCCGGACATATAACCTCCTAAGTGAGATAAAAGCATGCCTCTCTGAGAAATGGACCAGCCCAAGAGAAAATTCTTAAAAATACAGATGGTTAAGAAGGGTTACCAATGAAATGGATGGGTCATGTTTAAAGTGACACTCACTGCCAAAACAATCTTGAGGGAAAAAAACGGAACTGAAGGAATCAGACTTGCTGACTTCAGACTATATGACAAAGCTACAATAATCAAGACAATACAGTACTGGCAGAAAAACAGAAATATAGATCAGTGGTACAGGATAGAGATAAACCCATGCACCTATGGTCAACTGATCTATGACAAAGGAGGCAAGGATATACAATGGAGAAAAGACTGTCTCTTCAATAAGTGGTGCTGGGGAAACTGGGCAGCTACATGTAAAATAATGAAATTAGAACACTCCCTAATACCATACACAAAAATAAACCGGATTAAAGACCTAAATGTAAGACCAGACACTATAAATCTCTTAGAGGAAAACATAGGAAGAACACTCTTTGACAAAAATCACAACAAGATCTTTTTTGACCCATCTCCTAGAGTAATGGAAATAAAAATAAAAATAAACAAATGGGACCTAATGAAACTTCAAAGTTTTTGCACAGCAAAGGAAACCATAAACAAGATGAAAAGACAACCCTCAGAGTGGGAGAAAATATTTGCAACAAAGCAATAGACAAAGGATTAATCTCCAAAATATATAAATAGCTCATGCAGCTCAATATTAAAAAAACAAACAACCCAATCAAAAAATGGGCAGAAGACCTAAATAGATATTTCTCCAAAGAAGACATACAGATGGCCAAGAGGCACATGAAAAGCTGCTCAACATCACTAATTATTAGAGAAATACAAATCAAAACTGCAATGAGGTATCACCTCACATCAGTCAGAATGGCCATCATCAGAAAATCTACAAACGACAAATGCTGGAGAAAAGGGAAACCTCTTGCACTGTTGGTGGGAATGTAAATTGATGTAGCCACCATGGAGAACAGTAAGGAGGTTCCTTAAAAAACTAAAACTAGAATTACCATATAACCCAGCAATCCCACTACTGGGCATATACCCAGAGAAAACCATAGTTCAAAAAGACACATGCACCCCAATGTTCATTGCAACACTATTTACAATAACCAGGTCATGAAAGCAACCTAGATGCCCATTAACAAATGAATGGATAAAGAAGATGTGGTACATATCTGAGTAATGGAATATTAGTCAACCATAAAAAGGAATGAAATTGGGTCATTTGTAGAGATGTGGACCTAGATACTCTCATACAGAGTGAAATAAGTCAGAAAGAGAAAAACAAATATCGTATACTAGCACATATACGTGGAATCTAGAAAAATGGTACAGATGTTCATCTGATTTGCAAGGCAGAAATAGAGACACAGATATAGAGAACAAATGAATGGACACGAAGGGGGGAAAGGGGGTTGGGGTGTGGGATGAATTGGAGATTGGGATTGACATATATACACTAATATGTATAAGACAGATAACTAATAAAAAAAATAAAGTGACACTCACCGTTTGACATACTTGTACACTGACAAAGAGCTTCTAATCAATGTTTTAAATTTCTTACTCTTAACTATTAACAGCCAGCCAAGGAGCACTGGACATTCGAGGAAATCCTCCAACTTAAAAGAAAGAGACCTAACAAACAAATATAAAAAGAAACTCCAGGGGACTTCCTTGGTGGCACAGTGGTTAAGAATCTGCCTGCCAATGCAGGGGACATGGTTTTGAGCCCTGGTCTGGGAAGATCCCACATGGTTTGGAGCAACTAAGCCCACGCTCCTCAACAAGAGAAGACACCGCAATGAGAAGCTTGTGTACCACAATGAAGATTAGCCCCTGCTCGCTGCAGGTAGAGAAAGCCCTTACGCAGCAATGAAGAACAGACAATTCAAGGAGAAGAAAGCTAAAAAATAAACATAAAAGTTATTTATATCATCAGAGAAAGAAAAGGTAATAATGCATCCACAGCAAGTTTTAGAAAGAGCTCTGGGAAATTAAAAAATATGATAAAAAACATTAAATATGCAATAGCAGGTTTGTGAAAGAAAATCAAGAAAACTTCCCAGAAAAAAGGGCAAAAAGACAAAGAGATGAACTATAGAAAAGATAAGAAATTTAGAGGATTATTCCACAAGGTCTGACATACAACAAATAGCAGAGTTCTAGAATAAAAGACAAGAGAAAATGCAAGGAGGAAATTATTAAAGAAATAATACAAGAAAACTTCCCAGGACTAAAGGACATGAGTTTTATAAATCCATGTCTGAGTGCCTTGCACAATAAGTGAACCAAAGACTCATCTCATGGCACACTGTGCTGGCATATAACATTTAGAATAAAGGGAAGACCCTAAAAGGAAACAAAATCAGATAGCATACAAAGGATCTAGAATCAGAATGGAATGAGACTTTCAACAGCAATGTTGAAAGCTACAAGATTCTGTGGGAAAATGATTTTCAATCCATAATTCTGTACCCAGCCAAACCATGAAACAATCATGAGGTAGAATAAAGGCATTTTTAGATTTGCAAATTCTAAAATTATCTCCCATGTACACTTTCTCAGGAAGTTACTGGAGTGTGTATTCTCCTAACAAAGACAGAAATTTAAAAAGAGGAAGGGGAATTCCCTAGTGTCCAGTGGTTAGGACTCTGTGTTTCCACTGCAGGGGGCATAGATTCGATCCCTGGATCCCTGGTCGGGCAACTAAGATCCCACATGCTGTGCTGTGCAGCCAAAAAAAAAAAAAAGAAAAAAGGAAGATGTGGGATCAAAAAAACAGTTCCAACACAAGAGAAAGGCAAAAGGAATTCCCAAGACTTTAGGTGATCCTAGGCTTGCACTTTTTAGTTGGCCTGAGGAGCAGTCAGTGCACGCTGGAATAGAATGATAAGGAAGGTGGGTTCTAAGTGGGACATCTGCAAGCAAAAAAAATGAAATTGGTAAGTTACGTGAGGTATTTGAATGTAAAGTGTAAAGAGATTTACACTTCAGGTGGAGTTGGAGATTAATGAGTGATAGGTACAGAAAAACTAGGCTTTGTACACTTTAGGCGTTTAATGCATCTGTTGCCTTTAACAAAAATGGTTCCCATAGATTAATTTAGGACTATTGCCTAGGGACAGTGATTAGGACTCTGAGCTTTCACTGCAGGGGGCACAGAACTAAGATCCCGCATGCTGTGCCTTGCGGCCAAAACCAAAAAGGACTATTGCCTTGATTGCACAGGACTGCAAGGGCTTAATCACCTTATATTCACTGGGTCTAAACCCTATCATTTTAAGTCAGAGAATAAGCGACTGGCCCTTAGACCACAGCTATGGGGGAGAGTCTGACTCCTAGGCCAGCCAGTGTCCAGCCCACTATATCAATTGCAGTCTTTCATATTAGGCATTCCTATCCTGCTCCTATGGAAAATCAAGGCAACCAACAATAGGAAACCTTACTTGAAATAAGGCATTTGAAGAGTGTAAGTCACTGTAACTTACCTGATGATTTTTACAGAGCTAGACAATGAACCCCCATATGATTACCTAACAGGTCTGTGGTTAACTTTTCCTTTCTTCCCCTCTCCCTCCCTCCCTCCCTCCCTCCTTCCTCCCTCCCTCCTTCCCTCCCTTCCTCCCTCCCTCCCTCCATCCCTCCCTCCCTCCCTCCCTCCCTCCTTCCCTCCCTCCCTCCCTCCCTCCCTCCTTCCCTCCCTACCTCCCTCCCGCCCGCCCGCCTTCCCTCCCTCCTTCCCTCCTTCCTTCCCTCCCTCTCTTTATTTTGGTTGTGCCGGGTCTTAGTGTGGCAGGCAGGCTCCTTAGTTGCAGCTCCAGGGCTCCTTTGTTGTGGCATGCAAACTCTTAGTTGCGGTATGCATGTGGGATCTAGTTCCCTGACCAGGGATAGAACCTGAGCCCCCTGCACTGGGAGCGCGGAGTCTTAAGCACTGTGCCACCAGGGAAGCCCCATGCGGTTAACGTGTAACCCGGTATTCAAATATCCTCAATGCTCTGCTCCTAACCTTGGTAATCATAGGCCTACTAACTCCACACCCACACCCATGTGGGTGTGGAGTTAGCCATGACTGTGCAAAACTGAACTACTGATGGGTATACACACTTAACTCCAGAGGACATTAATCCCCTTGCCTTCTATTTCCAACCCCACTGGTCTCTTCAATCTATCAAATGCCACCTCCTTTGTGAGGCCTCACCCTCTTCCCTTCAGCTAAAAGTAACTTCTCCATTTTCTGAACTTTGCCACTCCCTTACGGCACCAAATCTCTCTAAATCTTGAATTATAGTCACACACATCTTATCTTCCCTACTGTAATAAGCATGGTGAAGGCAGAGTTTGTGTATGATTTTTTTCCTTAAACAGCAAGCTTACAGGTAAGAGGCAATGAACATGCTGCTTAGTCTGCCCAAGTCCCCATCCTCTCTCATTTAGGCTTGGGCAAAAGCCTTCTAACTCTTCCTTGGATTCCACTAGGTTCTTCTATCCTAATCCTTTTGAAACACATCAGCTCGAGTCAGTCCCTTACTCAAAGCCCTTCACAGACTTTCCATGTCCTCACTACACCACTTGCCTAATTTTGCTGCTATCACACTGGCCTTCTTGCTTTTCTTCTATCATGCTAACCACCTCCTGCTTCAAATGCCTTATATTTGATGTTCTTTCAGGATAGAATAGTGGCCATCAATAGAATACGGGACTTCCCTGGTGGTGCAGTGGTTAAGAATCCTCCTGCCATGTAGGAGACATGGGTTTGAGCCCTGGTCCAGGAAGGCCCCACTTGCCGCATCGCAACTAAGCCCGTGCGCCACAACTACTGAGCTTGCACTCTAGAGCCCACGAGCCACAACTACTGAGCCCACGTGCCACAACTACTGAAGCCCGCGTGCCTAGAGCCCATGCTCCGCAACAAGAGGAGCCACTGCAGTGAGAAGCCCGTGCACGGCAACGAAGGGTAGCCCCTGCTCGCCACAACTAGAGAAAGTCTGCATGCAGCAACAAAGGCCCAACACAGCCAAAAATAACATAAATATATAAATAAATAATAAATTTATTTAAAAAATAGAATATGGTCTAAGATACTAGGTACCATTTGCTTCCTTACTCAAATCAGGTTGTCTTTGCCCATAGAGATCCTTTTTGGCCATTCTCTAGCACCCCTGTTAAGGGTGAAACCAGAGTGCCTGGTTTGGACAGTTGGCTTTACCACTTACTGGGTATATGATCTGGGGGCAAGTTAACCTTTTTCTTCCTCAGTTTCCTCATCAGTAAAATGGGGATAATAATTACACATATTGATTGCTTAGAACACTGCCCACCTGGTACACAGCAAGGGTTCAATAAGTTATTGCTTTTCCTTATAGTGCTCATCACAATCTAACATTTTTACATATTCGTCTTCTACACTTGAAAGTAAGATCCTTTAGGTCAGGACTGTTTTATCGGTGATTTTATCCCTAGCTCCTAGAGCAGTGTCTTGTTATAAAGCACTTCAATGAATTTTGTTGAGTATGAATGGATTTATTCAATGTTTAAAAAAAAGACCATAAATAAACTACTGAATTGTATTATTTTCTTAAACAGGCTTTCCATAACTATGTGAATATTAATATTGACAGATCTGTATATTGTACTTTGTTGCAGAGGAAACCTCCTTGGCCTTTAAATTCAAGTGGAAAATAGCCACAAAGAGGAACAATGTATCTGAAAAAAATCTAGTCCACTATACTGTGTTATTGAACTAGATCGGTTATAGCTAACTTATTATGTGATAATACCAGAGTACTAGGAGAAAAAATGGATAATTGTGTGCTTACCACACAGTAGCTTCGAATAATTACTAGCAAATTATAAAAGCACTTGAAAAAGAAAATGCAGAAGTTATACTTAAGATTTTGACAATTGTATACACCTGTGTAACCACCACTGTGCTCTAGATAATAGAACACTTCCATCACTCCAAAAAGATCTCCCTGCCCTTTTTTTCCCCTAAAAAACTCCCAGTCTTTGCAAGGCAAACATGTGGCAGGCAAAATAACGACCCCCAGAAAGATGTCCTTGTCCTAATGCCCAGAACCTGTGAATATGAACATACCTGTGACTATGTTACATGGCAAAAGGGACTTTGAGATAGGGGATTATCTGGTACCTGGGTGGGCCCAATGTAACCACAAGAGTCCTTAAAAGTAGAAGAGGAAGACAAAAGAGTGAGTCAGAGAAAGGTGCTACAGTGGAAGAAGAGGCAGGAGAGATTTGAAGTATAAGAAGCACATGACCGGGCTTCCCTGGTGGCGCAGTGGTTGAGAATCCGCCTGCCGATGCAGGGGACACGGGTTCGTGCCCCGGTCCGGGAAGATCCCACATGCCTCGGAGCGGCTGGGCCCATGAGCCATGGCCACTGAGCCTGCGCGTCCGGAGCCTGTGCTCCGCAACAGGAGAGGCCACAGCAGTGAGAGGCCCACGTACCACCAAAAAAAAAAAAAAAAAAAAGAAGCACATGACCTACTCTTGTTGGTTTTGAGAATGGAGGAAAGGGGCCACAAGCCAAAAAATGCAGGTGGTCTCTAGAAGCTGGGAATACCAGCAAAGAAACAGGGACCTCGGTCACAACCATTAGGACTGAATTCAGCTAACAACTTGAATGAGCAAGGAAATGGATTCTGAGAGCCTCCAGAAAGAAATGCAGCCTGGAGGCAACTTGATTTTAGCCCAGTGAGTCCCATACTGGACTTCGGACCTACAGAATTTAAGATAATAGTTTGTGTTAAGCCCTAAGTTTGTGGTAATTTGTTATGACAGCAATTGAAAATTAACGCTCTATTGAAAAATTCTATGCTCTATCACTATAGTCTTCTCTGTTTTTGTACTTTATATACCTGGAACCATATAGTAGACCTCTTTTGTGGCTGGCTTCTTTCAATTATATGTATACACACACATGTGTTTTTTTTGTCGCACCCTGTGGCATGTAGGATCTTAGTTCCCCAACCAGGGATCGAATCCGTGCCCCCTGCATTGGGAGCGCAGAGTCTTAACAACTGGACTGTCAAGGAAGCCCCTCACTTGTTTTTGAGATTCACTTATATTGTTTGTAACAGTAATTTTTAAAAAACTGCTGAGTAAGTAGCCCCTTGTAAATACACCATAACTTACTTATCCATTCTCTTGATGATGGACATTTGGATTCTTTCCGGTTTTGGGGTCTCATGAAGATGTACATTCTTGTACCACTCTTTTTATAGACATGTTTCCATTTCTCTTGTGTAAATACCCAGGATTAGAACTGCTGGGTCGCAGGAGAGCTGTATGCTTAATGTTAAAAGAAATTGCCAAACGGTTCTCCAAAGTGGCTGTGTCATTTCATATTTCTACTGGCAGTGTGTGGGTTCCAGTTGCTCCATATCTGTGAATTTGAGCAGACTGTATTCCCATTTTATGTATGAGGATAAAAAAGATACCCAGAGAGGCTGATGTGCCTAAAGTCATATGGTTTGTATGAGCCAGAACCAGTACCCTGGTGCTCTCCATACTGGAGTTTCCCTACTTTCCATCTGCACTCCCTCACCCTTCAGTGTTGCGTTCTCTCTTATCTTGATAGTTGTCCATCACATTAGTTTAATTTTCTTGCTATTTTTATGCCTTCCAAGGGAAATGACAATTTAAAAAATGATGTAATATTTATTGTACCTATCTACTTAAAATTTTTTAATGCATAAAAATTACATTAAAACATCAATATGCAATTATTTTCCCACCACTCAAAAATTTTAATATGTATTGAAGATTCTGGACCAGAAAATGTGTAAAGAGAAGACAAGGAATATAAAAATAACTTATAACAAATTTCTAAAACCTCTCACATTTTAAAATTTGTAAGACAAAAATATTATTTAAATACATGTTTGCCATTATGGTATAGATAAGAAAATAGTATCCATACTAAAATTAATTCATCCTACTTATCAAAATTCCTAGTATAAGAGTGAAAATACTCAGATGCTTATAAATAGGTATTCAAAAGTTTCTCTTGGTCAACATTCTTTGGTGTTCATAAAACTGCATATATATTATTATGTATCTATTTATCATAGTCTTTTCAGACTATACATTCAGTTTAAATTGGAAATGAAAAAATATAGATATTACTATAGAAAGTAGTTATAGAGTAAGTATTTTGATTTCATAGTGCCCAAGGGTTTATGAACAAGATTTAGTTATTAAACTTTAAAATAACCACCTAATTCTTTGATATTTCTTCTATATCTACATGCTCCAGAAATTAAAAAAAAAAAAGTTACATCTATCTATAGGCAGAAAATTAACTCTGAATTGACAGTTATTTATGACTCTCTCCACTGGCTGTTCCACAACATATGAAAAGATGAAAAGCCTAGCATTGCTTAGATACCAGCTTAATAAGCAACTTGGAATGCCAGATGCATAACAAGAAATGGAATATTCTACTTCAGAGGAAGAAGACAGAGTGAATAACATGAACACAACTTAGTCTAAGTTCTTTACCCTAATAAAGTAATTATTCATTTGCAAATATTACCAAAAGTAAAAAAATTTATTTTACAGAGTGGTTGGCTTTTGTAATACATCAAAAACTATCATGTTATCCTTCACTATTCTCACTGCTGCCTTATATCAGTGGTTGAAGTTTCTCCCAAATAATTTAGTTTACATTTAAAGTGGCAATACAGGTTTTACTTAATGGATTTAAGTTATAACTAGAAACCAGTTTTATATACAGAAAATCCATAAATATAGAACTTTTATTCCTATTTTATCATAGGGCTATGCAAAAAATTGACTAAAAATTTTTCATTTGGGTCTTTGTAATAAACATGTAAATACATTATTTACAATGGAGATGCTTTCTTACAGAAAGTAAACACAAAGAAGTTATTTTGGTCTTCACTAGAATCCATCATTATATGTTCACTTTTTTTTTTTTTTTTTTTTGCGGTACCCGAGCCTCTCACTGTTGTGGCCTCTCCCGTTGTGGAGCACAGGCTCAGCGGCCATGGCTCACGGGCCCAGCTGCTCTGCGGCATGTGGGATCTTCCTGGACCAGGGCACGAACCCACGACCCCTGAATCGGCAGGCGGACTCTCAACCACTGCGCCACCAGGGAAGCCCCTATATGTTCACTTTTGAAGATGATATGATACATCATGTTCACTTAAATTTTGTTTCCTGTTTTACACATAATTTAAACAATTATTTTACTTGTACAATTAACGCTTCATTCTGTTTGAAATTTCCTTTAAGAAAGACTCCTTGATCCAACTGTAGGGAGCTTTACATTTTTTTCAAATACCACAAAATGTTTCTGTACAATTATGTGCAATTTTCTTCCTTCTGGCGATATTATAAATACTCGGTCATTTCATCTTCATTGCTCACACCCCAGGGGTAATTCCCAAGTTATCTCACATGATGTAAGTACCATCTTTGTAGTATTTCATGGACTCCATTTGTTTTGTCATAGCCAGAACATCATGAAATCCAGTACTTAGGCCAGACATATGTTGAAAGTATGCTTCTTTTTCCACTTGAATTGTTAAATTGTTTACTCCAGCATCTTTAAGTATTCCTGTAACCTGTTATAAAAATCCATACATTTAAAAGCATTTGGATTAATGCATTTAGTGCACTTGGATTAAATAATAGATATCACATTTTTTTAAATAGCCACAGATAGTCAATGATAAGTCCTTAAAGTAATGTTTATTATTTAGCTGGTCAAATATTACATAGGATCTTTAAGAAGGCCAGTAAATCACTGACCTGACATTCAAAGTAGGAAAGGAAAACAGCTACTGTTTGCAATTCGGTAGGTCTAGAATAGGGATACAGGAACTGTTTTGATCCTTATCTCCAACCATGACACATACCTGCCAACTTCATTATTGTTATTATTAACTTAGGACTATATTTATAATAACTTATTCCTTGACCATCTATTGGGAACCAAGGTGGAATACAAATGAATTTTTTTTTCTACATTAACTTAAGCTTGTCCTCCACATACTAAAACTTGACTTTTTTTTTTTTTTTTTTACCATTTTTGGATATAAAACAAATCTAGATGTAAAAAAATAACTTATCCTTGGACAGCTGTAAGAATGATATATTTAAACAATTAAATGACTACTGAGCTGTATAGCTTACAATGTGTGCAATTACCTCAACTGAAATTATTTTAAAAACTTAAGATTATTACCTGCTGTACTATTCTTTGTTCCAGCACATCAGATATCACCTGTATATGAATTGTTCCTGCCACAATACTGGCAGAATGACGCCAAAAATGTGGGTCTCGGTATGATATTAATCCTTCAATTTTCTGTAGCTGTCAAATAAAAGGAGAGGTGATATAAATGGATTTGAAGGCTAATTTACTGAACACAAAGCAGTCTTTTTAGTCCAGAAACCATTATTAAGCTGATTAAAAAAAAAATAAGTAATAAGGAGAGCCCAGAAATGAGAAAGGAATGGGAGGGACAACTAAGTTCAAGTAAAGGTGTCTAGGGCTTCCCTGGTGGCGCAGTGGTTGAGAGTCTGCCTGCTAATGCAGGGGACACGGGTTCGTGCCCCGGTCTGGAAAGATCCCACATGCCGCGGAGCGGCTAGGCCCGTGAGCCATGGCTGCTGAGCCTGCGCGTCCAGAGCCTGTGCTCCTCAAAGGGAGAGACCACAACAGGGAGAGGCCCGCGTACCGCAAAAAAAAAGGTGTCTAAAATATTTTGACCTGGCAGTGATGCCAGGGAAGGAAGTTTGGAATAGGAAGTGAACAGGGTTACACAGGTGACTTTACACCCATTTTCACTGATATAAAATGTACTTTGCCTAGTCTAAACATTGGATATGTTCAATAAACCATGCTGTTTCTTTTATATTGATACAAACATTCCAGTATTATTTGTTATATTTGAGATAACACATGCAAAAGATATCTTTCATGTTCAACAATGGAGGGCTAGTTACATAAATTATAGACTATCCACACAATATAACACTACCTTGTCATTAAAAATTTATTAGAATATTTATCAACATGACATAATTAAGTGGGGAAAAATTTACAAAGCAGTACAAAACATTTTTTTGGCCATTTTTATACAGAAAAATAACTCTTAAAAGTGTTTCTGGGCTTCTCTGGTGGGGCAGTGGTTAGGAATCTGCCTGCCAATGCAGAGGACATGGGTTCAAGCCCTGGTCCGGGAAGATTCCCACATGCCACGGAGCAACTGGGCCCATGTGCCACAACTACTGAGCCTGCACTCTAGAGCCTGTGAGCCACAACTACTGAGGCCCGCGTGCCTGGAGCCTGTGCTCTGCAACCAGAGAATCCACCGTAATGAGAAGCCCGCGTACCGCAACGAAGAGTAGCCCCCACTCACCGCAACTAGAGAAAGCCTGCGCACAGCAACAAATACCCAATGCAGCCAATAAAGAAATAAACAAATAAATAAACAAACAAATAAATAAATAAATAAGATAAGGCAAACCATAAGCTGAAATACATTCTATTTTGTGTTTGGTTTTTCTATGAATTGCCTGTTTGTATTATCAGTCCATTTTCCTACAAGACTGTCATTTTCATTTCTTATTAGATCAACTTATTTAATTTCAAATACTATTTTAAAAGGAAGAAGACTAGTAAAGAAATTATACACAGTACCTTTTCTAAGGCAATATGTAATTCTTTTTCATATTCTGGTGGCAGTCGCAGAAGGAGAACCTGACAGGCATCTTTAATCAGTGGGACAACACTGAGAAATATTAATATAGCGATAAAAAGAGAACAGAGGGGATCAGCAATGAACCATCCAAACTGCTCTATAAGAATGGTGGATACGATCACACCAATACTGCCAAGTGTGTCTGCCAAAACATGTAGAAATACACCTACAAGTAAGAAACATAAAATATTAAAAATTAAAGCACATTTAATTTAGTTCTTTTATTCATTCTAAAAATATTACGAGGTACGTATTATTCACCAGGCACTCTTCTAGGGGCTGGTACTTCAAAAATGACTAAACATGGTCACTTCCATCAAGGAATTCATGGCATAGTGGTGAAAGTAAGGATGTGGGCAACTACTATCAGTGTGGTGAGTTTTATGATGGTGTCTGGGAAAGCTTCCTAGAAATCATACATGAGCCACGTTTTGACATTACCTAAATTATTTCTACTAAAATATCAGAATAGGGAATTCTCTGGCGGTCCAGAGGTTAGGACTCCGCACTTTCACTGCTGAGGGTGAGGGTTCAATACTTGGTTGGGGAATTAAGATCCCAAAGCCATGTGGCGTGGCTAAATAATAAATAAATAAATAAATAAAACAGAATAAATATCTCAACATAAATGATACTTCCCCCATATTTTTTTCAGTACAATAAAAATTTCTTAGTTCTTTTATAGTGAAAGTGCGTAATGCACAGTTTCCCTTGCAACTAATATTTACTCAAGTGTCACTATGAAAAGGACTCTATAATTACAAAAATTTATTTTAAAAAATTGACATTTATGAACAGTTGTGAGCATTTTCTGTAACAGATGACTTTAGGTCTCTTTTTAGTTACAGGTTGGTTTTTTAAAATAAAATTGTACCAAGAGACCAATACTTAATACAAATAAACAATGTCAATTCAGAACACAGTTGAAAGGTAGGACAGTATTTGGCAAGGACTCACCCCTCATGTTAGCATTCATGCCTCTGCCTGCAGATCCGTGGCTGTGACCGTGCCCATGGTCACTGTGTCCATGCACATGGTGTGAATGGCTGTGATCAGATGAGTGACAGCTTCCTTGAGAAGCTCCATGGGTATGGTTATGGGCATGGCTAAAGGCACAGATACCAATAAGGTTTACTATCAGCCCTCCAACTGAGACTGGCTAGCAAAAAAGAAAGAAGAAAACCTTTAAATTTGTAATTAAAAAAATAAACTTGTTATTTAAAAGTTATTATGTAGCTATATATGTTTTTTGGTTTACAGTTTTGAAAATATTCACAGTAAAACCTCATTAAATTCAATAAGAAAATTTTAAAAGTGTGAATTTTAGAATATTTTAGAAGAGGCATTTAACTTTCAAATACCAAAGTGTTGACAAGTAAAAGGATTTAGATTTGCTTTAACTAAATGATTAAAAATAAAAATGTACTTGATTCAGGGTTTATGAATAAATAAATGATACTAAAGTTCTGTTTTATTTATTTAAATAAAGAGTTTGAAAGTACTGCTTACTAGAGCAAGTATACACTGTACCTGAAATCTCATTTATATTACTAGGTAAATATCAATACTTTAAAAGGCAATGATTGTAATTTACTAATGAGTGGATTACAAATAAACACAGTCTTACTGTTTCTTAACTATAGTAAAATTTCCCAAAGTAAAAAAAGTACAATGGAAAAGCATTTAAAAAACAAAGTAAATGAGATTATCTTGATTTAATGGTGCCACAGTAACACCCTAAAGGAAACTTACCCTTGATTATTCCCTCTTACAAAATGATTCTGAATAGGAGCTCTAGCTCAGGGCACTATTTAATTTACATACATCTACAATTTCTCCTTTAGAGAAATCCATTTGTTTTATTTTTAATTTTTTTAAATTTTTTAACATCCTTACTGGAGTATAATGGCTTTACAATGGTGTGCTAGTTTCTGTTTTATAACAAAGTGAATCAGCTATACATATACATATATCCCCGTATCTCCTCCCTCCTGTGTCTTCCTCCCACCCTCCCTATCCCCCAGCTCTAGGTGGTCACAAAACACCAAGCTGATCTCCCTGTGCTCTGTGGCTGCTTCCCACTAGCTATCTATTTTACATTTTGTAGTGTATATATGACCATGCCACTCTCTCACCTTGTCCCAGCTTACCCTTCCCCCTCCCCATGTCCTCAAGTCCATTCTCTACGTCTGCGTCTTTATTCCTGTCCTGCCCCTAGGTTCATCAGAACCATTTTTTTTGTTTTTAAGATTCCATATATATGTGTTAGCATATGGTATTTGTTTTTCTCTTTCTGACTTACTTCACTCTGTATGACAGACTCTAGGTCCATACACCTCATACACTACAAATAACTCAATTTCGTTTCTTTTTATGGCTGAGTAATATTCCATTGTATATATGTGCCACATCTTTATCCATTCGTCTGTCGATGGACACTTAGGTTGCTTCCATGTCCTGGTTATTGTAAACAGAGCTGCAATGAACATTGTGGTACATGACTCTTTTTGAATTATGGTTTTCTCAGGGTATATGCCCAGTAGTGGGATTGCTGGGTCGTATGGTAGTTCTATTTTTAGTTCTTTAAGGAACCTCCATACTGTTCTCCATAGTGGCTGTATCAATTTACATTCCCACCAACAGTGCAAGAGGGTTCCCTTTTCTCCACACCCTCTCCCACATTTATTGTTTGTAGACTTTTTGATGATGGCCATTCTGACTGGTGTGAGATGATATCTCATTGTAGTTTTGATGTGCATTTCTCTAATGATTAGTGATGTTGAGCATCCTTTCATGTGTTTATTGGCAATCTGTATGTCTTCTTTGGAGAAATGTCTATTTAGATCTTCTGCCCATTTTTGGATTGGGTTGTTTTTTTGATATTGAGCGATACATATTTTAATTGTGGAAGAATGACAAACTAAATAACAGTTATAAGTCAATGTTGCTAAAAGAAGATTGCACAAGATACAATGAGAATATTCAGAAGGGGAAATCTAACACACTTTAAGGTGGGAAGAGAGGGACTAAGGGAAAGTATCCCACCAAAGGCAACTTTAGAAGCAAAGCCTAAAAGGGCAGAAGTGAGGGAAGGGCGTGAGAACTATAAGGAAAAGCGCACGTAAAGATCTGAAGGTACAGGGAAAACATTAAAAGTTGCCATAGCAGTAATTTAAACTAGAGTAAAGCCTTTGAATATTTCCTCAGGTATTCAAAAACACATCTTCAAACAAAAACGTTTAATAAGGCAGAAAAGAAACTGTTTTAGAATATTATCTAATATTTGACTACTAGCGTATTAGACAAAAGTGTATTAATTAATTTCGAAGAGTCAGCGGTGTAAGTGTAAATAGCAAGATAGGAAGTTATGTTGATTTAAATTTAAAAAAAAATAAATAAAACCTCCCTAGGTCAATAATTACAAGTAGTTAAACTTTAGCAGGGAAAAAGCTGTATGAGTTTGAGTAGAAATTCAAATAGGAAAATGAAAAGACTTACTGTTAACATGTGTGTGTCTAATTCCGGAGGATCAATTAATCTAGCCACTGATTCCATAAACACAAAAAAAGCTATTACCACTAGAAAAAGCCCATTAATAAATCCAGAGAGAATTTCTATTCGGCCATACCTAAAAATGTAGAATATATTTTTAGAAAAGGAAAATGACAAATATCTTTAAAGTATAAACATTATTATGTTACAAATGAGGAAATGATTTTCAATGACAGATTTCCAATTACACAAATAGTAAGAGTAGAAAATTACCAAGATTATAAATATTATACTAATGCTGGAAGGTTCTTTCCATACATATATGTTTGTTGAAATTTTATATATTTATCAAAGTCCTTCGTCAACATCCCTTCTTACACAAAGCCTGTCCTAATTTCTTAGCAATAAGTTATTTCTCTCTCCTTTAAGCCTTTGGCGTTCTCTGTATCTCCGTCACAGTACATAGATTCGGCTTTGTATCAAAATTTTTTGTAATTTTGGGTCATCCGTCTTTCAAAATTTAAACAGCTGAAAGTAAGAGCTGAATTTATTAACCTACTTACAATAGTTCTTATCAAAATATCTTGCGCAAATCAGGGGTTCTAATATTTGCTGAACTGAATGATGACTTCGTGAAAGGATACTGCATCATTTCACTAATGATGACTTAGTGAAAGGACACTGCATGCACAGCCACTTCAAATTTTGAATCTCTTTCTAACTGAAAAGATGTGAATGACCATGAACATTCCGTTACCTCAAAGAAACACTGTTGGCCAAATAGCTCACTATTTAACTGATTTTTTGCTACCTACCTATGAGAGGGATTTGTCAGGGAGTATATAGTCTTAAGCTTACTGCCATTCAGTATTTATCAAATGCTTGGTTTAGTTTTTCTTATCTACTTTAAATTAAAGAAAGATGAAGCTCTGAAAAATTAAATTTGTATTAAAAGTGGTTAAATTTTATTCTATAAGATGGAATTTGCTACAAGCCTTGACAGTCAGTGTACCTACCCATAGGAGAAAATCCGAGTTGCTTTCCATCTACTCATCAGGGCTGCAAAAAGTCCCATGACCAAAGCAGAGCAGTCAAAGAGCATGTGAAATCCATCTGAGATCAGACCCAGACTATTGGTCAACACGCCATAGAATAATTCCACAAAGGTAAAAAGCTAAAACACGTTTAAAAAAAAACAGGAGAGGAGTATGTTGGGAAATACTGTTTCAAGAGAGATTTATCAGAATTTAATCATAAGGATTTTAACCCTTAGTTACCCAAACCTTACTTGAAGATATTATATAACTGTCTCTTTCGTTATTTAATTGGTTCTCATACAAGAAACCTCATTTCATATAAACTATAAGAAATCAAGCTAAATCAGATATGTCTATCTTATACACTATTTAAAAGGAGACAGTTTTATTTATATGTCTGTAGAACTAAATAAACTAGACTATAAAATGTTAGCAGTCTGGTCGGTAGTGAGATCTTATGAGTAGATAAAAATCTTTTTTTCTTTTTGGCTGTGTCATGTGGCTTGTGGGATCTTATTCCCCGACCAGGGATTGAACCTGGGCCCCTGGCAGTGAGAGCAAGGAGTCCTAACCACTGGACCACCAGGGAATTCCTGATAAAAATCTTTATAAACTACTATATCTACTAATTTGAAATAGCACATTAAACCAACGTTTTTAAAATATTTCAAAAAATTGTTTAAGTAGTATGAATATGATCCTGTAATCTTTCTAATACTTCGAGAAAATACAATTTTAGCCCATTTCTAATTACTATAATTATTTGGGAATTACTAAAATTATACCAGAACTGTCAAAATTAAAAGATTAAGATTTTAAGATATGCCACTAATATTTAAAACTCTTACCAGATTCAAGCACAAGAAGTAAAAGATCTGCCTAGAGTCATTCTCTTCAAGAATTTGTTTTAGTGATTCCTTAATAAACCTAGGGATTGACTGGGAGCTATGCTGAAAAGCATCACCCATGAAGTTATAAAGAGGTGTTCCTTCAGGAGAATATCCAATTAGGGTACCTTTCTGTCCTCTCTTAGAAGGAGATGATAAGATGTTGGCAGCTAAAAACAGAAGGGAAAAAAAAGGGGGGATATTACAAAAGTTTAAAAAATTTAAGCCACCAAAACCTAACACAGTTATCTATCAGCACTAAATGTATGAAGCATTGAACAAATTCCCAAATTTAGTAAATGACAACATCAGAATCCATAAGAGGAAATTTGCTAAGGGGAAAAATGCTTACACAAAATGAAGAATATAGCGCTCACTACCACTCCTCCAGAGAGGACGTGTTCTGTGCTCTCCTGGTGTGCTGCTTTGTTCATGGCCCGAAGCTGGTCTGTTATTGGATGCGTCCAAAAATTTCCAAAAAGTAGAGCACTAATAAAAATGGGAAAGGATCCATATCGGGCACATTTGGAAACTTCCATTTTGACTGAACAAATGGAATCGACATAGAAATCCAGGATCATAACAAAAAAAATAACCGTTGTGAAAGGCATAATGAGAGAAAACCAAGACTCGACTTTACTCTAGAAATTTAAAAAAAAAAAATTGTTAATACCATATGGGTATAAAGTTCACAACTTATATTTTAGTTAATCCCTTTATGTATAAACAAATATTCCCATGATTCAATATGATTTGTAAAATGCCAAAATATGAGTTATAAGATATTGGTACATTTTCCTAGTATTCCCCAAAGTATTTAAAAAAGAAGCATTATTGTTTAATAATTTTATAAATACTTGGTGATACACAATCCTTGGGTTTGTGGGTAGGTATTAAATTATTATTAATATTATTATTAGTATTTAACTGATTCCTATGGGCCACAGGAATGGGAGGGATATATAAATGTAATAGTACTTGATAATTTAAAGCCACTTGCAACATCAAATTGAAATAAAATACAATGTACTGAACTAAAATCTATAAATAACAGCAATTTATTTTACTTATTACCAATAAATTCCTGCTCTTACCTCAGTTGTCACAGAAAGAACCATGACCCATGGGCATAAGAGAAGCACAGAAACAAGATGGGATAAAGCTTGAAGACGTTTGGTTCCACCAACATCTATAGAGAGTTTTCTGGAAGCTGTATGAAAACCAACTTTACAACACAAAGCCAGTACTAGCAATAATACTCCACCCTATGAGTAAAAGTAGATAAGTCTCATTAGAAACACACAGTTCAACACTCAAGCCTTAAATACATAATATTTAAAGAAATGGAGCTAGCATGTTTTTTCCATAACCCAAATTACTGAACTACTTAAATGGCTGGCAGTACTGTAAATTACTGATAACTTATTTTAAATGTACTTTTTCTTTTCTTTTCTTTTTTTTTTTTTTTTTTTTTTTGCGGTACGCGGGCCTCTCACTGTTGTGGCCTCTCCTGCTGCAGAGCACAGGCTCCGGACGCGCAGGCTCAGCGGCTATGGCTCATGGGCCTAGCCGCTGCTCAGCAGCATGAGGGATCCTCCTGGACCGGGGCATGAACCCATGTCCCCTGCATTGGCAGGTGGACTCCCAACCACTGCGCCACCAGTGAAGCCCTAAATGTACTTTTAAAAGTTACAGTTGCTGTAACTTTTCAGAATCTCTTGATCACCTTAGGAACAAAGAAAAGAACATACCTTGTGATCTGCCACACCTAAGAAGGCAATGGCTGTGTAAAGCATGTGAGTTAGAGCACTGTCATGATGTCCTTCAGCTAAGTGAGTTGGAGTGAAGGAAAAAAAATTCCAAATATTAACTCTGAATCCTGAAGTCCTCCTGGAATTAGCTACATTATTTTGGGTTGACTATACACTAATCTGAGGGCAAACCTGACTATCCTGAACAGTATGTTTTCCTTAAAAACAAAAGTAAATAATTAAAAATTTAATTTTGGGACATGATTTATAAATTAGAATGGCCTATATATATTTCTTTTGTTGTCTCCAAAACAATTATAATAGTGCTTCAGGCACAGTTGTTAAATTTTAGTACTTAACCTCCAAAAGACATATGCATGCATACTCTAAAGAGGACAAAGGGACAAGAGCAAGGAACCTCCTTAGATTACTCCTATCCAGTGGAATTGGATACGCCATGTAAAAATCAGTCCTAAATCTGTTTCTAAGCCATTGACTGTGCACATAAGCCTCAGCAAAGCAAGCAGCAAGCAAAAGAGGGTACAGTGGGCAACAACTGTCTAACAATCAACCTGGAGTTCTGCAAAGTCATGCTGTCCTTTTTCACTGTAACAAAGTAAACTGACATTAGTTAACTAATAGGTTTTACAGCAGTATCAGTAACCAGAAGAATCAAAACTGGTGTTCTGAGTCCTGCTAAATGGAGTGGGCAAGGGTATGTAGATAGGAAAGCACAGTGCATGACTGCAGAGGAAAATGAGTAGATATATTTGATTGGAAAGTTGGGTTTATATAAGAGACGAGTGGGGGCTGAGTTGGAAATAATAATTTAGAGCAAGAGAGCGAATACCAGGTTAAGGAATTTGAACTTCTTCTTTCAGGCAAGATGCCAAAGGTTTTTCATTTAATCTCAAAAAAAGTTTATATTTAATAATTACCACTGACTTCTAAAAGGAGCATTTAAATTGTTAAATTACAAGAGAGCAAATAGATTGATTTTGTTGAGTGGTTAATCACCTATTTTTTTTTTAATAGCATCAGGACATTCTAAAATATTCTTTCATTGTCCCTAAATTTCTGAAAACTCAGGGTGCTGTAAAAGATATTGAGATGCTATGAAATATTTAATTTAGAATGAATTTATTCATTATTTGAATACTGATTTAGAATACCTACATCAACCTATGAAAGTTTCATTCATGATTGATCGGTATAATTCAGTCACTCTTTCATTTCCCATTGTGCCAGACAATAAAACTCCTATCTTTTGCAAAAGGATACGGTGTTCAGCCATTTTAGCCATGAGATCATCATTGTCGAACAGCAATAGGCAGATCACAGCAATAATGAAAAAAGCAGCCCCTCTTGTCTGAAAATGAAGAGAATAACAGCAAGAATAGCTTTTTCAAGTGTTGATTTTTGAGACCATGACTACACAAATGCTAAAGAAAAGTTTTCTCAGATAAGTATTTAAAGAAAAAATAACATCTGACATTAAAGTCCTTATACTGTACAATATAAATTTACAGTATTAACACTAAGATACAAAAGTAAAGAGCTCCAACAAATTCTGTAGGGTATTTTTAGGGCACTTGACAATTTGACAACTTCAATTGTCTCCTTGCTAGTACTGATAGGCATGTTACCATGTACAAACCATTAAATGTTCACAGAACTAATCTTCCTAAATGTTACTTTGCTTCTATTTGAAAAGCCCAAGTAACTAAGGAATAATTAGTAGTGACCTAATTTATTCTACAACATCCAAGTAATAGATAAGACAGCTGATTTACAATAATGTCAGTAACCTAGTTACCACTCTTCTAGGGAAAAAGAACTAAGAGGGCATGTTAAGAAAATTAGCAAAGTCATCTCTAATAGCTAGTAAAGGTATTAAAAGCTGAATACACTTCTTATGTTCTCATTCCAGGGAAAGGATTTTGACAAGAGAAAATTATAGAAAGGACATACTATCCAGGTTTATGCAAATACTTCAGAATTTTTGGTACAGAAGCAATCTAAATAGCATTATTATACATTCTCTATTTACAAATTTACAGGTGTAATACCAGATACTTCGATAAAATAAAAATTTTAAATGAAAAATGAGGATCCTATCTTATTCATTATACGACTACCACTACATTTGATAAATTCTGTATTAGTGTGGTAGGTATTTTGACAAAAGTTACTATACATAAACCACATCATTTAAAATTTCATAATTTTCATTGAATCAGGACATGGTAACATTAACAATACCCAAATATGGAGAATATAACAATCTTTTCTTAGCAAAGAGGGCGATTGAGAATTTTGTGATGCTTCAGAGTCAGACTAAGAAAAAAAAAAAATCACAGTCCTGGCAAGATGCCCAGATTCATTATTGACACTAATGACAGGATATTAAGATCCATACTCTCATTTCCGATTAGTGCAGTAAAATGTTTGTTTAATGTTTTAAAATCATTTGTATTTCTTTTGTGAGTTTTCTTTTCCTGTTCTTTGCTCATTTCTACTGAGGATCTTCAGCATTCTTTAAAACTATTTGAGTGATTATACATTTTTAAAAAAAGTAAAACTTTTATCTGTGGCAATTTGTTATTGTTGTTAGTTTGTTGTTTGCACAATGATTTCTGTTACATACATGCTTGTAATCATTATGCCGTCAAACGTACGTGGTTTCCCCTTTGTGATTTTTTTCTACTGGTTTTATGCTCAGTAAGTTCTTCTCTGTCCACAGATTAATTATGCATCTATATTTTATTCTATGCTTTTACAAATATCTTTTTTTTAAACCACAAAAATCTTCAATCCACTTGACATTTATTTTGGAGTACTCTGTGAGTGAGAGGAAAAGATTAAATAGTGGCATATGCTTTAGTACCCAAGGATCCAAATTGAAATCTACAGGCTGGGTAGACTCTGCTCTACTTGGCATGTTACTTTGTTCACTTTATTTTATTCATCTGCCTCCATTATTTAGCCTGAAAGCCCCTTTCAGAACAGAAACTATTAAACCTTATTTGCCTTTATTTCTCCTTTCCTCTGTAACAAGTACAATGCGTCATGCACAGGAAGCATTTAATTTGGTAAATACAAGTATTGTAGCTGTAAGTTATAACTGCACATTGGTGATGCATTTACTGAAAAGAGATTAATACTTAAATTATGGAAGATGAATAGGGTCGCCCAGTTGGCAAAACATTCATCAGACTTCAAATATAACATGTTCTTAGGGACGTATTTTCCAAAAATGATGTATAGGAGTTAAGAATGAGAGAGGGCAGGGATCGGGTACAGCATGAAGGAGATGTCTGTGGTGATCAATCAGTCCTGCACCTCGACTGTGGTGATGGTTACACAAATCTACACACACACACATATACACACGAGTGTAGGTAAAACTGGTGAAATCTGAATAAGGTCTATGGATTGTACCAATGTCAATTTCCTGGTTTTGACAGTATAAGAGCTGGGTAAGAAGTTACTATTGAAACTGAGCAAAGGGCACAAGGACCTCTCTATACTATATTTGCAGCTTCCTAGGAATATATAATGATTTCAAAATAAAAAGTAAAAAACAAAATGTTTGTGAGAAAAATTGATAATTAGCAGAAAAAGCCTCTCTATTCTTTTAAATGGTAAAGGATACTATTTTACTGCCTTAGATAGTATTTTACATGTACACTTTCAATTTTCAAGTAACGAATAATGTAAAATTCTACCTTTGCTGGTCCTCCTCCAGAACTAGTGAACAAAACACTGAGCAGTGAGATGACAACAATATCACTGTGCTCGAATAGCAGCAAAGTCCTACAAAAATAAAACATTATCATTCATGAAATAGATCTGATCTTTCTCAGGAAGCATGACTTCAACTAGAGTAAGGGAGAAGAAAATAAATCTTTCCCCTTGATTTTCATAAAACATTATGGGAAAAATAAACATGTAGAGCTGTTTTGGAAAATATTCTGGCATTATCTGCCTTAGGAAGGTTGAAGCTACAAATATCTAAAATACCACTTGTAGGATTATATCATACAGGTTTCTTATATATATGTACCAGGAAACAGCATTGTTTCCAATAGCCCAAAACTAGAAACAACCTAAATACCCACTGATGAAAGAATGGATAATATAATTTAGAGTATATCCATTAAAAGGACTATTATACAGTCGTAAAAATGAACGAAATTCTATGAATATATTAAGAAATACAGAACTGTATACTTTTAAAAAGCTATAAACTGAATGTATGTGTCTCCTTCTCTCCCCCATTCACACGTTAAACTCAATCACCAATGTGACGGTATTAGGAGGTAAAGAACACCTTTGAGAGGTGCTTAGGTTATGAGGGTGAAACCCTCATGAATGGCATTATTGCCTTTATAAAAGAGACCACAGAGAGCTCCCTCGCCCTTCTGCTATGTGAGGTTACAATGAAGAGACAAGACGGCTGTCTATGAACCAGGAAGCAGTCTCTCATCACACACTGAATCTGCTTTGCCTTGATCTTGGCCTTCCTAGCCCCCAGAACCATGAGAAACAAATCTGTATTTTTCAAAAGTCACCCAGCCCATGGTATTTTTATTATAGCAGTCCCAATGGACTAAGACAAAAAGAGTGAATTTTATGGTATGTGAATTACATTTCAAAAAACTAACACAAAAGTGAATGAACTATATATATATGTGTGTGTGTGTGTGTGTGTGTGTGTATACACACACACACTTATACACACACATACATACATACATACACACACACATACTCTACATGCATCAAAATGGGCAAATCTCAAACAAGACACTAGATGGAAAAAGCATGCTGCAAAACAATACATGCAATGTAATTCTATTCAAATAAAGTAAAAAACTTGCAAAAAAGAAATGTGTACATATATGGTAAAACTATAAAGAAAACCAAGAGAATGAAAATCAAAATTTAAGATGCTGGTTACATCCAATGATAGGGGGAGAGGGGGATACACAGGGCAACAAAGGAACTGGTAAGGTTTTATTTGCGGGGATACATGAATGTTCATTTTTTTATATTTATTCTTTTATATGTATGAATATTAAAAAAAATTAAAAACATTATTGCCAGCTAAAGAGAGCTTATAGGATCTACATGGGAACAGATATTCAGCTGCTCATTAGAAAAATTTTCATTTTTCCTCCTTATTCAAAAATCTGTAATGAGAACACAGCAGTGATTATTTTAGTTCTATTAATATTTGGGAGACTACAATTTAAAAAATATGTATCAGCAGAATGATACTAGCTTAAAATAAGACAGGCTATGAAACACCAAAGGAGTCTTTCTAATCAAGAAACTGAATGACAATTTTAGTAAAAGAATGAGAGGGGCAGTGTTGGCAGAGGAGCTCGTGGTAGTGAGTGTTTGTAAGGGCAGAAGCAGATGACTAAATAAGGAGCCAAGAAAGAATTTAACAACTTTCCCCCTTCCTTCCCTAGCCTAACACACAGGGACAGTGATTTAGTAACAAACAGACCAAAAGATCACTTCATGAATAAGAAATTACCACTCAATCATATTCAAGCATAAACTGAAAAGGTTTTCGCCAAGCTGAGAAATCCCAGCCAGCTTTCCCACCACGCCAGGAAGCTGCTTCTGTCACGTACGGGGATATGACATTGGAATTATATACACCCCTCCTTTGACAAAGCACAGGGCAAACAAGCCAAAGGGAGCCAAATCCAGAGATATTCTATTGTCTGGAAGAGGAGGAAAGACTTTTCACAAAGCATTTCCCACTGATCACTTTCTACTGTCCACTCCATCATCCTCAGTGAGATTCTTCAGAACACCCTTCATCTTATTCTTTACTTCTTGTCCCGTATTCCACCCCTCCCCATCAATGGCAAGGCACTTTTGCTTATAATTTTGAGATAGAGAAATATTAAAAGAAGACTTATGCACAGTTGCACCTGTTATAATTCCTATTAAATTAAGTGGCCCTAAAGCATTTTCCCCCCTGAACCAACCAATTTACATAAAAAGATCTATAGAGACTTAAGGGAATATGAAATGAGGGTTAAACTTATCTTTGATGATTGGCACACTATTCCCAAGACATGTGTTTATAACCATATCTTTCAAGCATCTTCTGTGGGTAGTAGAGGACTTTCAGAGTTGGGGGGGAGAGGGAAGCATTTTTTAAAGATTTTGCTTTCCTCCTTATTGGTTGATTTTATTTACCATTTCAGACTTTTCATTTCTAAAATCAGCTGCTAAAAGGGATCACCAATGAATAAAAAGTCATGTATGCTAAAATTTTTCTGAAACTGTTTGGACTCTAACTAGTAAAATATCTATGACAGATCATGAACAATACATTAATGGTATTCACCAAAGAACTGTTTAGTCCACAAACTAAACAGGTCCTCAATATATATATACTCAATGAGTTGTACCCAATGCTATAGAAGTGAAAGAAGCATTTGTACATAACTGACAAACATTTGACATAAAACATAATGGCATAAAACTAATATTCAAAATGAAGAAACATAAACATTCAAAATAAGCATTTCTATTTACCTTAGTGGTCCACAAAGAGTGAGGCCAAAAAACCACAAAAGTGATATGATACACCCAGCAATTGCATGTTTAAATATTTTGATCCACTAAAAATGGAAACAAAAAGTTAAAAATTTCAGTCATGTTTTGCCAAATATCTCAAAATCTTAAATAAAACACATAGGGAAAGATAATGGTAACAAATATTTTAAAGGCCAAATAGTTACATATTTTAAAATTAAATAGAAATTATTAAGATCCCTTGACTAAATCTAGATTTGCAAGATAGTATTCTGTTTTTCATTTTCCATATTCTTGTCTGTTGCTAGATCCTGAAATCTTTTTCTATAGCATACAATTTTCTCTGTTTTTTACACTAGTTCTCACTAGTTTGCTAGGAAACACATAATGTTTTAGTTTTGAAATTCTTCTCCAGCAGGGATATTCAGTCCTTCAATTATTTGAAAAGAGAGGGGAAAAAAGTTAAGATGGGGTTTAAAATATTAATCCTGCTTTAAAAAATGTTCTTGGTCTCTAAAACAGAGGTACTTAAATTCGTCTAATAAAAAATCATGGCACAGGTTTCTAAGTTGTGGCATAAAGCAAATATGTAGTAGGGTGTAACTACTGTCCAAAGAGGTGATAATATGAGATGATGCAGAATGAAGGACATTTCTGGTATGCATCCTGAACCTCAGATGCTTAAAGGGAATAATAACGATGAAGAGGGTGACAGCTGATACGCACTGCATACTCACTATATGCCATGCACTATTTTAAGAACTTTACATGTATTAATTCATTTATTCTTTATAGCTCCATTAGGAAGGCATTGTGATCTCCATTTTACAGGTCAGAAACTGAAGGTAGAGAAATTAAGTAACTTGCTTAAAGTAAGGTTTGTAATTAGAACAGCCTTGAATTTGTCTGACTCCAGAGGCCTTGTTCGTAACCCCTATGCTTTATCTGCTTCCCAGTGACATTTATCCTAGGCTTGTGGGCATGTCTACATGTCTGATTTGTAAATCTTTTCAGCATATGGATCCTGTATTAAAAAATAATTATATGCATGCTTGAAACATTTTCTACCCTCGTCTACATTTTTAAACACTTCATTATCTTAGCACTTTAGCGTCTACTCTTGAAGCCTCAGTTCTGAAATGATAAGTCAAGGGCAAGTTAACTCTGGAAATGTTCTGCTGAGCACTTAAAATCATTCAGTAAGTAACCCTGATCAAGGAAAGAACACTGTCTCCTGGTCTACTGCTAGGACAAAAGGATTCGGCAAAAGACTTACCTGGCGTTTCGTAATACTTTTCCCAGAAGAAAAAGGCTTTTGAAACAAAACCATAAAAAATGCAGTCCTGTGAATATTGAAACATTAATATATTAATATTAATTAATCTTATATACAAGGTGTGGTTTTAAGTAAAGACCCTTAAACAAATATACTAGAATTTGAAGGGTATGTTAACCTCTAAAGAAAATATACTAGAGAGCAATACTTATTTTAATAAGGCTTCCACTACAATATTTTGGGAACTCTTCTGTCTTTTGTATCTGCCTTCAGAACCAGTT
This sequence comes from Kogia breviceps, assembly GCF_026419965.1. Classification (NCBI taxonomy): domain Eukaryota; kingdom Metazoa; phylum Chordata; class Mammalia; order Artiodactyla; family Physeteridae; genus Kogia; species Kogia breviceps. The sequence continues at coordinate 55,035,633 of NC_081313.1, read as the reverse complement.
TACAAGCCACAAAAGAAGTCTCAATATTTTTTAATACTTTACCAAAGAAAATAATTCCTATCTTCTCTAGAATTCAGTAATAACAAATCTTGAAATAGAAAGAAAGTACTAATCATATATCCCTACCTTTCATATTCCCAAAATAGTTATATAAAAATATATTCAAGTGGTGCTAAAAATTTCCTAGCCAAGAATCACTTTCCATAATTACTAAAATTGCCAGGAGTCTAACAGATTCTTTTTTCTTATTTTTTTTTTTTTGGTCTGAGTTGGGTCTTTGTTGCTGTGCGCGGGCTTTCTCTAGCTGCGGCAAATGGGGACTACTCTTCATTGCAGTGTGTCGGTTCTAATTGCAGTGGCTTCTCTTGTTGCAACAAGTGGGCTTCAGCAGTTGTGGTGTGCAGGCTCTAGAGCGCAGGCTCAGTAGTTGCGGCACACGGGCTTAGTTGCTCGCAGCATGTGGGATCTTCCATGGACCAGGGATTGAACCCGTGTCCCCTGCATTGGCAGGCGGATTCTTAACCACTACGCCACCAGGGAAGTCCCTAACAGATACTTATTAATACAGAGGTTGAAAAAAAAAATACAGAGGTTGGTCACTATCAATCTCAAGGTCCAGAGAATCTTTACTTAGAGAGAATTTCTTACTAGATGAAGAATAGTATAAACTTTATACTGTAAGAGGACCCTATACCGTGAAGCGACATGTAGTGAACACAGCCCAACACGGTTTAACTTGGAAAATAAGGAACATCTGTGCCAAGACAAGTCTCAGGTGACATTCTATGCCTGCTGGAAGGTTAGACTATGCCAGTAGGATGGTCTGGGAATCCCTAGGGCCCCTGAGGCCCTCTTAGGGAGCTGTGAGATTAAACTATTTTTTTCTTAAACATTTATAAAACTTATTTTAAAAATATTTATTTATTTTTATTTGGTTGCACTGGGTCTTAGTTGTGGCTCATAGGCTCCTTAGTTGTGGCACGCATACTCTTAGTTGTGGCATGCATGTGGGATCTAGTTCCCTGACCAGGGATCGAACCCGGGCACCCTGCTTTGGGAGCTTGGAGTCTTAACCACTGTACCACCAAGGAAGTCCTGAGGTCAAACTATTTTTACAGAAGTGTTAGGATATTATTTGCCCTTTTCACTCTTATTCTCTCAGGGGTGTATATTAGAGCTTTTCAGAGGCTAGTTCATGTGAGATACTGCGACAGACTGAATACTGACTCAGATATGGGAATCCAGCTGTATTCTATTAAGCCAGACATTAAATTTGCAAAAACCTCATTAACATAAACTAAAGTAAAAGCTGATGCTTTGGTGAGCTAATAGAGTATGACAATCTTTTTTTTTTTTTAAATCCAGTCTCTTGGTACCTCTAACCTTAGGTATTCTGTCTTTAAAAAAAAATTATCAAGTACTTGTCAGGAGGAATAAAATGCACAAAATATTCTATGTAAAATATCCTAAAGATACTCAGTTAAAACAGGATTTTCAAAGAAATTTAAACACATTAAGGAAAAAAAGAACCATACACACTCACCCAAGTTTTAATATAAAAATAAACTGAACAATGTGAACTACTTTTAGGAGGTCATATGATTCAAAAAGCCCCACAGCCTTCAAAAATTTAGTGACACATAGTAATACAATATATTTCGTTAACCTGTAAAATAAAAACAGAAACAAGTTTCAGTATCATTGAAATCACAAAGAACTCTGTAATCCTTTTTTTTCTTATTATACAAGTAATAGGGGTCATTATGAAAACCATAAATATAAACAAAAAATGAAACAAACAAAAACTCAACTCACCCCTCCACGTGATAACTACTATTAACAATTTGGTATATATACTTTCAGATTTTTTTGCAATATACATGGACATAATATGCATAGATACAGTCTATTAAAGAAAAAAAGGCCACACTAAAAATAAAAATGTTCTTGATTGAGTTGCCTCAACTATTTTCTAATGTGCTTTTTACACAATTACTCCAAACAAATAAAGAGAATGAAAACAGAAAACAAACTATCTGTCATGAAAGAAGACCATAATATAGGAAGGGAGGGGGGAATGGTGAACGCCTTAGGTTTACCTCTCCTCTGCTTCGCTAAGGGACTGCAGTGGGTCACAGTTGAAGTGACCTGACCTACAGAGTTCTGAGAAGGCTCAGGAATCTGAAGCACCTCAGAAAGGGTGTGGAGAGCTGCAAAGAGGAGGATCATTAGGAAGTCTGCCAGGTAGTTAGGTCCCCAGAACCCCACCCAGCACAACCAGGCAACCATCCCTCCTAAATCATGACAGGACAAGAGCTTAGCCTTTGGAGAGGTCTAGACATAAGGCAAAGGGGAAAGGAGGGATGAACCGTTGGACTAAAATCATGGAGATTAAAAGGAAGTTTACCTTCATAACCCCACCCCACCTGCCTTCCCTCATTTAACTCTAACATCCTAACTGCCAGGCTTCAATCTCCCAGCAGGAAAAGAACCCTTCTTTGGAGAAGCCCACCAGGGGACAAGCCCCATACAGGTCTTCTAACTAGCTTTTTGGGCCTCACTCAAATAAGAATGGCCAAATATGGATAATCAATCCTTTACGATAAGCCTATAATGAGAGACCAAACAAACTAAAACAGCAAAGAAATTTAAAAGATAACAGAGATCATAGGGCACAGCAGAAAGCAACAAAGAACTATAAATAATATTCTTGGATAAGAAAGAAAAGTTCATCCATGAAAAAATTAGGCTGCCATAAAAAGAAACAAAAAAGAAGCTCCTGAAAGAGCAATCAGAAAACAGTGAAGAAATTATCTCAGTTTTCTAGCTTAGTAGTCTTCTTTGGTCATATACCTCTAGTAGTAAAAAAAAATTTTGCACCTGAAACCGATTATTTGTACATTACAAACATGTACTACTCCCCTGATATTATGTTATAAAACATACACAAATTAGAAATGAAAAAGAATGAGATAAAAAGGTGAGCACTTCTAATATCTCCCCCCAACGGATCATCTTTGCAAGATATTTCAGGAGACTACTTTCTAAGTTTATATCTAACAGGTGTTAATACATTAAAAAGGAGATATAAGGGATGTCCAAAGCCAGCATACCAGCAGGAATAAGTCTCTACCAATGGGAGAAAAATACAAAAAAGCAAACACAGAAGTTTAAGGGAAACCTAAGTCATTCAAATAGCAGTTAAAGCAATTTGATATGCAATGATATCAATGTATGTAGGATGGTATAAAAATCAATGAGTGTGAATCATTAAGTCCCATGGCACTGAATCAACAAACAGCAGTCTGCTTAAGAAGGCATGAAAATATATATTTTTGGAAGATTTTGATGCAACTACGAAAATAAATTTCAGTCCTTGAAAGAATGAATCTCAGTAATTCCAATATCTTCACTGTCCAATGGCTCATTTTCTGTTTTAGTCCAAATAATATCATAGTATATTAAAGAAAATCAGATTTGGAACAAAGTGGTTTTTCTTTTCATGAACGTAATCTGGGGGGCTTTTAAATAGTGCAATCTGGGAGTTTTAACAATGTGACAATTAATCACCAAGAAGCTAATAAAAATGTTATTGTGGAATAAAGTAAGTCAAATCCTAAAGCACAGAAGTTCCTACTTAATCTACCTGTAGAAAAGTATAAACACTGAAATTTCTGTTTAAAAGATCAAGCAGATTTTCTGGGGTGATAAAAACATCCTATAGCTTGATTATCCTTAAAGTTACATGGGTATGCATTTGTGAAAAATGAAAACTGGTATCTTTAAAATCTATGCATTTTATGGTAGGTAATTTTATCTCAATGTAAAAAGGAGTATTGGAAAAAATAAATAAAATTATGGCTATGATAAAAAAAAATCAAGTGTATTTTGTTTCTGGATTGTTTGCAGACTGGCTGAAAACACGCAGTACAACATGAAAAATCCACCAAATTTCTAGTAATTGTCTAGGTATTTACTAGAAAGTAAATGTATATATGCTAGAAGAGACAGAACACTAATATTTAAAAGCTGAAAAACACCTTAGAGATTCTCTAGTCCAATTCCTCTCATGTCACAGATTGGGAAGTTGAAGTCCACAGAGTTAGCTAGGGTCAAGTCCATGTCTCTTAAGTATGCTTGCTCTTTTAATATGTCACACAGAAAACCAAAGTTCATCCAAAAGGCTTTGAGGATTCCCATCTTCTAAACTGTTCCCAATTATATATTCACAGTGGCCCACATATAGGATAAAATAATCTTTAAATATAAAAAACAAAATGCATATTAAAACCTAAGATTAATGTCGATTTTGGCCCATTTAAGCTAGAGAAAAAAGTCAGATAAACTTAAGTAAATTAACTATATTAATATTAATTAAATACTCCAGTCATGGTAGCAATTTATAATTAGCAAATAAAAATAGTACTCTTGAGCTAGAAATCTTTTGTTTATTCAGTTCTTAACCCAGGGACTTGCATAATATGTGCTCAGCAAATGTTTACTAAATGAAAGAATGCAAATTCTACAATTACACTTGTGTGATACAGTAATATCTAGCACAATAATGTAGATAGTGCAGTAGTACAGTACATAGCTGGCAGTCAAGCTTCTGGCAATTTAAACTACCATCAACCCAGTTATGAATTCTGAATGAAAGACAGACATCAAGTAGAGAGAGGAAAGCTCAAAACCTCAAGTGCTTCACTCCTTAAGTTCTTAACTAGGTGTAAAAATAAGGCAGCCGGATAGAAGCAAGGACACAAAAAACAACACTGTCAGCAAGACAGGGAGGGAGAAAACAAAGACCAGGAAAAACTGACAAAGGTACATTAAAAATCACAGCAATCTGGGAATTCTTGAGGTCAGCAAAGAGCCTTGTATACCCTCATGGGGCTATTAAGCCATTCTTCAAATATTCCCTGCTCACTTACTATGTGCCAGATGTCACCTATGGCTAATGAGACCTGTCTGTCAGGGTGGTTTCAGGTACTACAGCCTTCCCTCTTCCTGATAAAAGGGCTGGATGCAGCTGGAACTAGTTCCGCATTCTTTCTGACTTCAAAGGAGGACTTTTATCTAAAATTTATCTTAGGGGCCACCTGCCAGTTTGAACCGCAGCCCTGCATGCAGAGGGCGATGAGGCTGGCGCCACAGGCTGGCAATGTGCTGCAGGAGGTGGCGCAGGGGCGCGACATGGAGGGGCTGGCCTAGCTGGGGCCGGTGGCCCTGTGTCTGCGACGCAGGTTCTGTGCATGCTGTGGGGCCGCAGCCGCCAGGCGGTGGGTGCCCGAGGGGCCGAGAGGCAAGCCGGGGCCCCCAGCCGGGTGTGGGCATTGCGTCCGCAGCCAGTGTCCCCGAGGCCACGCTCAGGCCATGATCACTCGGTGAAGCTGCGCTGGGACAGCGCAGCCGACCTCTTCTCGTGCTGTGAGGACCTGTGCGTGCTGCAGGACTCGCTGCCTCTGCCCGCCATGCGTGCTTCCCTGTGGGAGGGCCTGCTGGACTTAACGCCGACCGCCTCTGCGGGGTGGACTGGGAGCCACTCCTGAGCACCCTCTGCCCCTGATCTGTATCCAGAGCTTCTTCCAGCCACGGCTGGGCGAGACAGGTTGTGACAGAAATAAAGTTTACAGAAGTCGTGTTCCTGCGATAAGAAATAAAGATGTGACCTTCTAGTTGTGTAAAGCTCTTAAATGCTGTGTAAGTGCGTCGGTGCGATAAGGAACCTGGAGCTAAATGGGCTAGTTCTGAGAGAGAGAGAGACTTAACTATGTTAACAAAGGGATTGAATAGATCGGCCACTTCAGTGCACCTGTGTCCTGCGAATTGTCCACTTGGAGATGGAGGTTTAGAAATTATTTGTCAAGGTGTAAAGAACTCTGTCACTCTTAAGACAGTAAACTTCACGGGGTGTAATCTGACATGGCAGGGAGCAGATCACATGGCCATGATCTTAAAGTATCAGACTACCAGAAGGCATGAAGAAAGCTGGGCTGAGAGTCTTTGTTGCAGGAGACCTGATCTTGACTGTACGGCTGGTTTGAGGTGCATCACTCTGAACTGCAACATGCTCACTGGTGACCTGGGTGCAAGTGCTTTTGCAGAATCTCTTAGTGAGGATTTGTGGCTTGGAGCACTTGACCTGCAGCAGTGTGGCCTCACCAATGAAGGGGAAAAGGCTTTACTAAAGGCCCTTGAAACCAACAGAACTCTGCTCATTCGGGATATAAGAAAAAATCCACTCGTTGATCATTCTGTGATGAAAGCAGTTATCAAAAAAGCTCTCCAGATGGAAGGAGTGCCAAGTCAGAGTACCAGTGGATAACTTCTCCATCGATGAAGGAACCATCCAAAGCTGCTAGACAGAAAAAGAGAACTATAATTTTGGGAAATGGTCGAAAAGGAAAAGCTACTATTAGAATTGATGTCCAGTGGAGCCCCAGAATAGAAGCAAGATGAATATTCCATTCCGCATTGGCAACACCAAAGGAGATGATTCTTTAGAAAAAAGATTTCTCGACAAAGCTCTTGAACTACAAGCAAAAGCTGAGAGAGTTCAGCACCACCAAACCAGCTTTACAACAAATGCTAAAGGAACTTCTCTAGGCAAGAAACACAAGAGAAGGGAAAGAACAAACTCGAAACAATTAAGTAAATGGTAATAGAACATACATATTGATAATTACCTTAAATGTAAATGGATTAAATGCTCCCACCAAAAGACACAGACTGGCTGAATGGATACAAAAACAAGACCCATATATATGCTGTCTACAAGAGACCCACTTCAGATCTACAAACACATACAGACTGAAAGTGAGGGGATGGAAAAAGATATTCCATGCAAATGGAAATCAGAAGAAAGCTGGAGTAGCAATTCTCATATCAGACAAAATAGACTTTAAAATAAAGACTATTACAAGAGACAAAGAAGAATACTACATAATGATTAAGGGATCAATCCATGAAGAAGATATAACAATTCTAAATATTTATGCACCCAAATAGGAGCACCTCAATGCATAAGGCAAATACTAACAGCCATAAAAGGGGAAATTGACAGTAACCCAATCATAGTAGGGGATTTTAACACCCCACTTTCACCAGTAGACAGATCATCCAAAATGAAAATAAATAAGGAAACACAAGCTTTAAATAATACATTAAACAAGATGGACTTAATTGATATTTATAGGACATTCCATCCAAAAACAACAGAATGCACCTTTTTCTCAAGTGTTCATGGAACATTCTCCAGAATAGACCATATCTTGGGTCACAAATCTAGACTTGGTAAATTTAAGAAAATTGAAATCGTATCAAGTATCTTTTCCAACCACAACTCTATGAGACTAGATATCAATTACAGGCAAAGATCTGTAAAAAATACAAACACATGGAGGCTAAACAATACACTACTTAATAATGAAGTGATCACTGAAGAAATCAAAGAGGAAATCAAAAAATACTTAGAAACAAATGACAATGGAGACATGACGACCCAAAACCTATGGGATGCAGCAAAAGCAGTTCTAAGAGGGAAGTTTATAGCAATACAATCCTACCTTAAGAAACAGGAAACATCTCAAATAAAGAACCTAACCTTGCACCTAAAGCAACTAGAGAAAGAAGAACAAAAACCCCCCAAATTTAGCAGAAGGAAAGAGATCATAAAGATCAGATTAGAAATAAATGAAAAAGAAATGAAGGAAATGATAGCAAATATCAATAAAACTAAAAGCTGGTTCTTTGAAAAGATAAACAAAATTGATAAACCATTAGCCAGACTATCAAGAAAAAAAGGGAGAAGACTCAAATCAATAGAATTGGAGATGAAAAAGGAGAAGTAACAATGGATACTGCAGAAATACAAAAGATTATTAGAGATTACTACAAGCAAATGTATGCCAATAAAATGGACAACCTGGAAGAAATGGACAAATTCTTAGAAAGGAATAACCTCCCAAGACTGAACCAGGAAGAAATAGAAAATATGAACAGACCAATCACAAGCACTGAAATTGAAACTGTGATTAAAAATCTTCCAACAAACAAAAGCCCAGGACCAGATGGCTTCACATGTGAATTCTAACATTTAGAGAAAAGCTAACGCCTATCCTTCTCAAACTCTTCCAAAAGATAGCAGAGGGAGGAACACTCCCAAACTCATCCTATGAGGCCACCATCACCCTGATACCAAAACCAGACAAAGACGTCACAAAGAAAGAGAACTACACACCAATATCACTGATGAACATAGATGCAAAAATCCTCAACAAAATACTAGCAAACAGAATCCAACAGCACATTAAAAGGATCGTACACCATGATCAAGTGGGGTTTATTCCAGGAATGCAAGGATTCTTCAATATACTCAAATCAAGCAACGTGATACACCATATCAACAAACTGAAGGAGAAAAACCATATGATCATCTCAATAGATGCAGAAAAAGCTTTCGACAAAATTCAACACCCATTTATGATAAAAACCCTGCAGAAAGTAGGCAAAGAGGGAACTTTCCTCAACATAATAAAGGCCATATATGACAAACCCACAGCCAACATCATCCTCAATGGTGAAAAAGTGAAGCCATTTCCACTAAGATCAGGAACAAGACAAGGTTGCCCACTCTCACCACTCTTATTCAACATAGTTTTGGAAGTTCTAGCCACAGCAATCAGAGAAGAAAAAGAAATAAAAGGAATCCAAATTGGAAAAGAAGAAGTAAAGCTGTCACTGTTGGCAGATGACACGATACTATACATAGAGAATCCTAAGGATGCTACCAGAAAACTACTAGAGCTAATCAATGAATTTGGTAAAGTAGTAGGATACAACAAAAAGAATAAAATATCTAGGAATAAACCTACCTAAGGAGACAAAAGACCTGTATGCAGAAAATTATAAGACACTGATGAAAGAAATTAATGATACAAATAGATGGAGAGTTATACCATGTTCTTGGACTGGAAGAATCAACATTGTGAAAATGACTCTACAACCCAAAGCAATCTACAGATTCAATGCAAACTACCACTGGCATTTTTTACAGAACTAGAACAAAACATTTCACAATTTGTATGGAAACACAAAAGACCTTGAATAGCCAAAACAATCTTGAGAATGAAAGATGGAGCTGGAAGAATCAGGCTCCTGGACTTCAGACTATACTACAAAGCTACAGTAATCAAGACAGTATGGTACTGGCACAAAAACAGAAATATAGATCAATGGAACAGGATAGAAAGCCCAGAGATGAACCTACGCACATATGGTCCCTTATCTTTGATAAAGGTGGCAAGAATATACAGTGGAGAAAAGACAGCCTCTTCAATAAGTGGTGCTGGGAAAACTGGACAGCTACATGTAAAAGTATGAAATTAGAACACTCCCTAACACCATACATAAAAATAAACTCAAAATGGGTTAAAGACCTACATGTAAGGCCAGACACTATAATACTCTTAGAGGAAAATATAGGCAGAACACTCTATACAATAAATCACAGCAAGATCCTTTTTGACCCACCTCCTAGAAAAATGGAAATAAAAACAAAAATAAACAAATGGGACCTAGTGAAACTTAAAAGCTTTTGCACAGCAAAGGATACCATAAACAAGACCAAAAGACAACCCTCAGAATGGGAGAAAATAGTTGCAAATGAAGCAACTGACAAAGGATTAATCTCCAAAATTTATAAGCAACTCATGCAGCTCAATAACAAAAAACCAAAAACCCAATCCAAAAATGGGCAGAAGACCTAAATAGACATTTCTCCAAAGAAGATATACAGATTGCCAACAAACACATGAAAGAATGCTCAACATCATTAATCATTAGAGAAACACAAATCAAAACTACAATGAGGTATCACCTCACACCAGTCAGAATGGCCATCATCAAAAAATCTAGAAACAATAAATGCTGGAGAGGGTGTGGAGAAAAGGGAACCCTCTTGCACCGCTGGTGGGAATGTAAATTGATACAGCCACTGTGGAGAGCAGTATGGAGGCTCCTTAAAAAACTACAAATAGAACTACCATACAACCCAGCAATCCCACTACTGGGCATTACCCTGAGAAAACCATAATTCAAAAAGAGTCATGTACCAAAATGTTCACTGCAGCTCTATTTACAATAGCCAGGACATGGAAGCAACTTAAGTGTCCATCAACAGATGAATGGATAAAGAAGATGTGGCACATATATACAATGGAATATTACTCAGCCATAAAAAGAAATGAAACTGAGTTATTTGTAGTGAGGTGGATGGACCTGAAACCTGTCATACAGAGTGAAGTAAGTCAGAAGGAGAAAAACAAATACTGTATGCTAACACATATATATGGAATCCAAGAAAAAAATGTCATGAAGAGACTAGGGGTAGGATGGGAATAAAACACAGACCTACTAGAGCATGGACTTGAGGATATGGGGAGGGGGAAGGGTAAGCTGTGACGAAGTGAGAGAGTAGCATGAACATATATACACTACCAAATGTAGGGTGGATAGCTAGTGGGAAGCTGCCGCATAGCACAGGGAGATCAGCTTGGTGCTTTGTGACCACCTAGAGGGGTGGGATAGGGAGGGTGGGAGCGAGTGAGATGCAAGAGGGAAGAGATATGGGAACATATGTATATGTATAACTGATTCACTTTGTTGTAAATCATAAACTAACACATCATTGTAAAGCAATTATACTCCAATAAAGATGTTAAAAAATAATAAAATTTATCTTAAAAATGTTATCAACATGTTAACATTCTCTAAAAAATGTCATCCATTTTATTTTATTTATTTATTATTTTTATTTTTATTTATTTATTTATTTTTTTGTGCTAGGAGGGCCTCTCACTGTTGTGGCCTCTCCCGTTGCGGAGCACAGGCTCCGGCCACGCAGGCTCAGCGGCCATGGCTCAAGGGCCCAGCCGCTCCGCGGCATGTGGGATCTTCCCAGACCGGGGCACGAACCCGTGTCCCCTGCATCGGCAGGCATATTCTCAACCACTGCACCACCAGGTAAGCCCACTGGTTTTCTTTTTTCATTTTTTTTCATCCATTTTAAATAAGAGCCTGAATATGAGAGCCACGCTTGGGATGGCAGAGAGCAAAGACCAAGAATCAGGTCCCAGATGGTACTGCTAAAGGTCTGAACAAATACCAGCAACCTCTGGTTTCTTTTATGTGAGAAGAATATATCCGTATGTGCTTAAAGCTCTCTTAGTTTGGTTGCTCACAACTAAATACATTTCTAGGTGTTATCCAAGAAACTAAATGTGTAATAGAGGCCCTGCCCTCAAGGAGTTTGAGGTCTAAGGAAGACAGGCAAGAAACAACTATTTATGTGACCCAAGTAAGTAGCAGAGATCTAAAGGAACAGATATCGAAGTAACTAATTGTAACTAGGGAAGCAAAAGTCATCTTGAGAGTCTGAGATGTCTAAGTGTGCATTAAAGACTAAGTAGAAAAAACAAACAACCCAATCAAAAAATGGGCAGAAGACCTAAACAGACATTTCTCCAAAGAAGACATACAGATGGCCAAGAGGCACGTGTTATTGCTAATTATCAGAGAAATGCAAATCAAAACTACATGAGGTATCACCTCACACCACTCAGAATGGCCATCATCAAAAAGTCTATAAATAATAAATGCTGGAGAGGGTATGGTGGGGATGTAAACTGGTGCAGCCACTATGGAGAACAGTAGGGAGGTTCCTTAAAAAACTAGAGTTGCTGGGGAATTCCCTGGTGGTCCATTGGTTAAGATTCCAGGCTTTTACTGCTGGGTGACCAGGTTCGATCCCTGGTCAGAGAACTAAGATCCTGCAGGCCACACAGTGTGGCCAAGTAAATAATTAAAATGTAAAAAACAAACAAACAAACAAAGTTGCTATATGATCCAGCAATCCCACTCCTGGGTATATATCCAGAAAAGATGAAAACTCTAATTGAAAAGATACGTGCACCCCAATGTCCACAGCAGCACTATTTACAATAGCCAAGACAAGGAAGCAAGCTGTGTCCATCGACAGATGAATGGATAAAGGAGATGTGGTACACACACACACACACACACACACACACACACACACACACACACACACATCCAATGGACTATTACTCAGCCATAAAAAAGAATGAAGTAGTGCCATTTACAACAACATGGATGGACCTAGAGAATATCATACTAAGTGAAGTCAGACAAAGACAAATACCATATGATATCACTTATAAATGGAATCTAAAAAAAGATACAAATGAACTTATTTACAAAGCAGAAACAAACTCACAGACATAGAAAACAAACTTATGGTTACCAAAGGGGAAAGGGGGAGTGGGAGGGATAAATTAGGAGTTTGGGATTAATAGATACACGCTACTATATACAAAATAGATAATCAACAGGGGCCTACTGTATAGCACAGGGAACTGTATTCAGTATCTTATAATAATCTATAATGGAAAAGAATCTGAAAAGAATATATATACATATAACTGAATCACTTTGCTGTACACCTGAAACTAACACAACATTGTAAACCAACTATACTTCAAGTTAAAAAAAAGAAAAAGACTAAATAGAATTATGAAGCAAGGAAACGGAGGGGGAATTTCAAAGTACGGAGAGCAGCATACAAAGAACGCTAGTACTGGGAAGGACCTTTGAAGAAAAGCTCAGTTCACCAGATTATGCTCATAATGATCAGAAGTCATCAAGAAAAAGGTAAACTATATTTAATATACTTGTTTTAAAAAGATGGGGCAATATATAAAATTATTTCTAAATAATTTTTGTTTAAAGTATTAACAAAAAAATTTGGCACTTTAATGGCAAGATTCAGTCATATGGAACATTAAGTATAATACTTCTTGACAATATTACTATTATGAAATTTCTGACACTTTATTCCCATTTTAATTTTTAAAAAACAGATTACAAAAGTAATTCCTGAGTAGTTGGTTGTTATCAAAGTTTTAAAGAAAACCATTCCGAATTTCCTCCTAATAGGTGACCAACTGGGGACATCCTTCCACATCTTTTCCTTTTCCTCCATGTATGGACAAGCACTTATTTTAGATACACTCACGTATTCACCATTGTACATATATTTTGAAATTGTTATGTGACTTTTCATGTAATATATAGTGAAGATCTTTTATCATTATTAATTAGGAAAATTATTTTAACATTTAGCTAAAAGGTGAATACTTTGATTTTTAAAGTGTCAATTAATGAAGTCTTCCTGTTGGGCTAAAGACAAAACACTAGCTAAGGCCAAATAACCATATACTAATAAGTACACAATCCTAGTTCATGTTGTGGAGGAAAAGATACTAAGGGGGAAAGCTGGGGTGTGAGGAAGGGAGGCTCTTAAATGGGGGCAGTGGCCCCTGAGCCACTCACTGACCCTTTGGGCAACTTAGCAGGATCCAATCCACATCCCCTTAGTACCTGACATGGCTTATATATCATTATCTGCCATTCTAGTCTCATCAAAAGTATCACTGGTATTTTCTGTGAAAGGTTAGAAAAATCTCTGGTTCTTTAAATCTGAAATTACTGAAATTTGAGTTTGGGTTCAAACCTGTTTCTTGGGCTTTGCCCACTGTAGCAGCTCACAGTTCTCCAGTTAAAAAAACAAATTCAGTGTATGTAATTCAAGCTTGATACATTCCATAAGTATTTAAGTGTCCACTGTGTAGAAGGCGCTATAAGTGAAGTTTGAGGTAACTGACTCCCAGATTAGTTACTAGGTGTGTGACCTTGGGAAAATTACTTTTCTATGTGCCAGTTACCTGATCTGAGACAAGGATGCAACTAATGAATCTGTAGTGCTGTTGTAAGGATTAAGTGAGATGCTGCACGCAAAGTACCTGGAACATAGGAAGTACTTAATAAATGCTGGCTGTCACCCTCTGCCCTTCCCTGCAAAGAGGACTTAATGAAGCCAACATAGAAACATTTAAAACAATTCATATTTGTGAATTCAGGAATAAAAATATCCACAATGAAAGGATCTGTTAATTAGCTTTTGTTGCAGATTATAACCATACTTTGATTTTTAGTCTACATAAAGGAAAACTCTTGCAAACTGGAATCTATTCAAAATTCAACCAGTCCTGAGTTGAATTTGATTCTGCAACGAACTACAATAGGAGGGCAGCTCTGCTAAGCAAATAATGAAAATAAGATGGCAAAGAACTGTTGACCACGACCACATCTAAGATAATGAGCTCTTGAGTAAATAAAATTTTGTATTACTTATTTAAAAATAATTTCAAGTTACAGAAAAGTTGCAAGAATAGTACACTCTTTACCTAGATTCTCTAATTGTTACATACTACCTTATTTGCCTTATTATCTCTCTCTAAATACAAACTTTTTTTTTTCTGAACTGTTAAAGAGTAAGTTACATACATCATGCTCCTTTACCCCTAACTACTTGTATTCCTAAGTCCATGAACATCCTTTTATGAAATCAGTAGAGTTATCAACTACAGGAAATTTAACATAGATATACTTTTATGTAATCTATGGTCCACATATCAGTTTTGTCAATTGACCTAGTACTATCCTTTACAGCATTTTCCTCACTATTAAATCTACACCAGAATCACCTATTGCATTTAGTTATCATGTCTCAGTAAATAATACCTGACAGGCATTGTTTTTTACAAAATGAGTTGCTCAAAATAGTCTAGAAAATTAAACTTGTAACTACAAAAAATGCAGCTGATTTAACTTCTGTTCCAGCATTTCACACAAAAATAGTTGTTAGAAATGCTATTTCTACAGTTCCAAAGAATTTACCGAAACAGCCATGTCTCAAAGGAGGTATCCAACAACAAAAAACACTGAACTAATCTCATTAACCTTATTAAATATAAAGGCAATGAAAACCAGTTCCAACCAAACTGTTGGGCCATATTTTATACATCTTGCGACACTACCTCAGAAATTAGGACAGGTCAAGAAGGACACAATGGAAAGTGACCACTGTAATTATTTACCTCTTGGGGGTTCGTGGGAACGTTGCGGGGATGGGGGTAATGGGGACTGTTTCCTTTTTATTCTACGAATTTCTGTATTGTTTGAATTTTTTGACAATGAGCACACATTTCTCACTTAATAATAAAACAAAATAAGCGAAAAAAGGAAAAGAAAAACTAGATGGCGGGGTGGATTTTTGTTTTGCGGGGTTAACCTGAACATCAAAGTTCATCTGTTTGTACTTTGGTTTCTTCGCCTGAAGAGATGATGGTGACCCTTCCTCTAACTTACACAGGCAGACATCAGAAAGGTTAAGTATCACCAAACTACTATTTCAGGGAGAAAGAGCTAACAGAAATGCTTCTCGTAAGTCAGAAAAACCTCTCACGTGAACTGGCCGGCAGTTCTAAGGTTAACGGTCTGCCCTGAAAACCAGAAACTCAAGCAGAACCTTCCCGTATCTTAGAGCATTCATTCTGCAGCGGGGAACGGCGGAGCCAATGAAAGCTGTCGCGGGAGGGAGTACGGAACCCAGGAGGGCGTTCCGGGCTGTCAGCCGGACAGGAGGGACGCCGGGCCCCGCGTGCACCCGGGAGCGTCCGGGCAGCGTCCGGGGAACTTGTGTCCGGAGCGGCCGGGCGGAGAGAGCGGCTCCGGAGGCGGGAGCCCAATTGGTCCCTTACCGAGAGCCGGGCACGTCCACCGGCCCGAGGCCGCCGCTGCCGCCGCCAGGGCCGGCTAGCACGTCCCCGCCGTATTTCTCCTCCATCCCGGGGATCAGGAGCCGCCGCCGCTGCCCCCGCTGCGGGGTCTCCTCATGTCTCGCCGCTGCCGCGGAACACCGGGCGCAGGCGCGTCACTCCCCCATGCCAGCAGCCCCGTCGGGTCCCCGTAGGTCGGGCCGCTGCCGCTGTCCCCGGCTCCGGCTCACAAGCACACGCGCGTCGAGATTAGGCCGCGGACAATTCCGGCGCCGCCGGGTTTTCCGGAGGCTCTCCGGATCGGACGGGGCCAGGCCACGTCATCGGGCCCAGCAGCCCTCACTCTCGGGGGAGTGCCCGGCCCTGCGCCTGCGCACAGTACAACACTCGCCGTCACCTCCCCTTCCTAAGGCTCTTCTTACCGCTGGGCTACGGATGGAATCCTAGGCCCCTATCAGCTCCTCCCATTGACGAGGCTTGAGCACATACCTGTCCCTGCAGCGCCACCTATGGGCTGCAGGAAAACAGCGGGTTCTTCTGGAGCGGAGGTAGGGGACATAGAAAATGCACAACTTGCGATTAAATAGAATAGAATTTCTTTTAAATTCTGGCTCCTAAACTGTGTTACTTAATCCTTGCACATCAGTAAACCGAGGCAGGTAGGACCAGGCCTTATTAGAGTTATTTGTTGCTAAAAAGTTAAGAAGGCGGGCTCCTGTGTCTGTGTTGGTTTGAATCCCAAATCTGCCACTTACTAATTGTGCCACTTGGCCTTTCTGTACCTCAGTTTTCTTACCTGCAAAGTAAGAATAGTAATATCTATATCACAGGGTTGTTGGGAGGATTGTATGTGTTAATATGTGAAAAGTGTCTGTAACAGTGAATGATACATAGTAATCAATAAATGTTAGCTATTATTATTTATAGGGAAATTTGAGGACTGGGATATGGAGATGAAAATGGGGTTTTGAACTGTTTAAATTATGATTAGTTTACAATACTCCACTTAATTCGAATGTACATAAAGACTCTTGGTAACATATAAGAGAATGAGGAGTCATAGTCTCTGCCTGCTGGGACTTCATAATCTATTGTGGAAAATATTTAGCAATTTGAGAGCAAGACCTAGTTGGCAACATTACACGTTAAAGGCACAAATGCTAAGGTTTCCCAAATAAGGTGTGATGTGGGTATAACCAGAAAAGACTCACTGATAGAAGCTGACCTGGAACTTGGATAAGGTTTTGGATATGGGAGAAAAGCATCGTGGGAAGATGTATCCTATGTGTAGAACACAGAGGAAAGCATGAACTTTAAAAGCTAAAGATGCATATTTTCCTGTTTGAGGCAAAGAAGAGAACAAAGATACAATACGCCATCAGTATGTTGGGGTTTTAAATTCAGGATGTTTGCTTATTGAATTTGTACGGAAATGTCCATATCTTTTGCCTGCATTAGGTGATAATCATTGACTTAGAATGGAGTAGATCAGGTAAAGCTTTACGAAGAGTAACATTCTTGCTTCACTTTCTTGAAGTGACTTTTTTGTAGCATTTTGTTTTTTTGGTAGCAATTTCTTTGCAGAATTGCTATTTTCTAACCCAATGGCAGTGGTAACAACTAACTATTGTGTTTTTCTAGAGCTAATTCCATTCCTTTGGAGTTCAGAGAACTAGGTAAAATGACATGTATACATTGAGATTAATTTTTATTCTCAGTGGAGCTTGAATTCAGCTGATATTTGATTTGGTTAGAATTAGGACATTTTTCTTTTAGGCTAATATGTTTCCTGTTTTTTTTGCGGTGGAAGGAAAAGTGTCTCTGTTTTCTTTCTTCCTACTCACTTCTCAACCCAGTCCAACCTGGCTTCTACTTTCATCATTCTTCTTCCACGAAAGAGCTGCTTCTTTCGTGGATATTTTTGAGCTACATATTACCTTATCTCTCTATAGCTTTCAACATAGTTGATCTCTCCCTCCTTCTTGAAACATTCTCTTTCCTTGGTTTCCAGAACCCCACATTTGTTGTCAGAGGAAGCTCAAGTTCTTTATGTCCAAGACTCATGATCCTTCCGCTAAACCTGATCCTCTATTAATGTTTCTTACTTCATTGGATGACACCATTTATTCAGTTTAGCAAACCAAAACACAGGTGTCATCTTTAACACCTCCCCTTCCTTATAGTCTAAATCCAGTCCATCACCAAGTTGTGTCATTTTTTACCTTCTCAATATTTCTTGAATCAATCCAAAATTTTCCATCCTCATCTCCACCATCTAGTTTAGATGACCATCATGTTTTGTTTAGACAACTACAGTAACCTCCTTACTAGTCTTTCCAAGTTCACTCTTTCCCTTTTCTACAATCTGTTTTCCACATTCTGCCACAGTAACAGTAATCTATTCCAGTTGCCAATCTTATCATGCACTGCCTGCCCCACCCCCACTCTACTCTCCAGCCTTCCAACGGCTTTCCATTACTCTTACAACAAACTCAAATCATTAACATGGCCAACAGCATCCTATATGGGCTTGCCCTAACCTATCTTTTCAGCTTCATCTCATATCAAGCTGTCTTCTGCTCTCTGGATTCCAGTCATCCTTTTCCCCCTTCAATTACGCTGTTTCTCTTCTAATACAAGACTTTTCTCAGGCTAGTTTTCATGTGTAGAATGCATACCGTCTCAAACTTTGCTTGTTAAGATCCTACTCACTCTTTTTGTTTCAGGTTGAGTTATCTAGGAAGCAGACTCTGGGATGGAGTTTAATGTGCAAGATATTTATCAAGGAGTGCTTTTGGGACTAACGACTGTAAAAGGGAGGGAAAGGAAACATAACTGGGCAGATGGAGAAGTCGAGAAATGGTGCAGTCCAACAAAAGCCGCAGTAAACCTCATGGAGACATTGGGAGCTAAAATGGTCCTTGAGAAATATCTTACATTTTTTTCCCCCGAATACAGTCTTTTATAGGTCTAGGATTCATCCAAGATCATGTATTGCATTTAATTGTCATGTCTCATTAGTTTTCTTTTATCTGGAACAGTTCCTGGTCTCTCCTTTTTTTCATGACCTTGACGTTTTTGAAGTGAATGGGACAATTACTTTGCAGAATGCCTCTCAGTTTGTGTTTGTCTGATGTTTCCTCATGATTGGATTTTAGGTATGCATTTTTGGCAAGAATAACACAGAAGTGATTCTATATTCCTCTCAGTGCATCACATCGGAAGGCACATGATGCTGACTGGTCTCATTAACTGGTAAAGTGAACTTCTATCATTTGATAAGAAGACATCTGCCAGATTTTTCAATGTAATGTGAATGAATAAGTATTTTGTCTGGAGATACTTTGAGACCATATCAAGATTCTGTTTCTGATCACACTTTCACTCATTTGTATTAGTATCCATTTTTGCTCCTTGACCAAAACAATTATTACTATAAAGTTTTCCAAATGCTAATCATCCCTTCCATCATCTCTTCTACATTTATTAGTTGACCCTCTACTGTCAGGTAAAACTTTCCTGCCCCCCGCCCCCACCCTACCATTTATCTATCTATCTATCTATCTATTTATCTATCTTAGTATGAGCTCATGGGTTCCTGTTTTATTAAATGGATTATAATCAACTGCTGTCATGCTTTTGATGCTAAAATTGTCCCAAATTTAGCCAGTGGGAACCATTTGGCTGGTTCCTGTGCCATTTTGATACATTCCCATCATTCTTTCAGAATTTCCGTACTTTCTGGTATAAGATGTTCCAGGTTTATTATATACTTTCCCTGCTTTAGCCCTGGAATTAGCCATTTCTCCAAGGAGCTCTGGTTCCTTTTAAGGAGAATGGTATTTAGAGACCAAGGTCTATAGATGCAACTATATACTAGGTGAAGTAAGTCAGAAAGAGAAAGACAAATGTCATATGATATCACTTATATGTGGAATCTAAAATATGATACAAATGAACTTCTCTATGAAATAGAAACAGAATCACACACATAGAGGATAGACTGGTAGTTACCAAGGGGGAGGGGGGAGGGAGAGGGATGGTTTGGGAGTTTAGGATTAGCAGATGCAAACTGATATATATAGAATGGATAAACAAAAAGATCCTACTGTACAGCACAGGAAACTGTTATGGTGATAAACCATAATGGAAAAGAATATGAAAAAGAATACATATATATATACATGTATAACTGAGTCACTTTGCTGTATAGCAGTAATTAACACAACATTGTAAATCAACTATATGTCAATAAAACAAAAACAAAAACCAAGATCTAGGTGTTGGGTATCACATTGCTGCTAGTGTACTCATTGCTTCTTTGACTTCTCAGTGGACAGAGTTAGGAATTATATATGCTCAGCTAGGTGTGTGTGTGTGTATGTGTGTGTGTGTGTGTGTGTGTGTATGTGTGTGTGTGTGTACATAGGTATATCTTTCTATTTATCATCTATCAGAAACCAAAAGTTCATACTGATAACTTCAAGTACAATCCAATCTCAGATGTTTTATCCTAGACTTTTCCGTTTGTATCTCTCTTCCTTGCAGTGAAAAATCTGGCTCCCAAAAAATGTTAGGTAAATTGTCCAAAATTATATAATTTGTAAGGCAAGCCTCCCCACTAACTGGGCAAAGTGCACCTCAGTGTCAGCTGTTTTGCTTCTCTCTTCCAATGATGTAAGAGAACCCGATGGGGAGGGCCTGTTTTGTAAGCCACCTCCAGGAATCTGGATCAAAGAATATGGTGGAAATTGTCATGAGTAGCAACTTAGTGCCTTCTTCCTTCTTTCTAATGAATACTTGTTGAGTGCTTACCATGAGCTAGGTCCAATTCTGGGTAATTGCTGGGTTTCCCAGTAGCAAACTCTGAGATGAGGATTTGTGTGAAAGTAAGTGTTCCCAGAACAAACTGGTAGGAGTGTGGGAAAGTGGGACAGGAGAGAAAGGTGAGCAGGGATGTGATACTAGGTTCACTCCCACTGGGGAGCTTGGATTCTGTGAAAGTCCCACCTCAGAGGGTCCTGATCTGGGGTAAGGTGTCTTAGTTCATCTGGGCTGCTGCAACAAAAATTCTGTAAACTCAGTGGCTTATAAACAACAGATATTTATTTCTCACAGTTCTGGAGGCTGGGAAGTCCAAGGTCAAGTGCTGGCAGATTTGGTATCTGGTGAGAGCCTACTTCCTAGTTTTTAGACAGTGCCTTTTCGCTGTGTCCTCACATGGTTGAAGGGGTGAATAGCTCTCTGGGGTCATTTTTTTTAAGGGTATTAATCCAAATCATGACCTAATAATCTCCCTAAGGCCCGCCTCTTAATACCATCACATCGGGGTTTAGGATTTCAACATGTGAATTTTGAGGGAGTCACAAATATTCAGACCATAGTATAAGGCTATTTTGGGAGCAGTTCTTCAACAAAGAGATGAAAGTGCTGGCTGGCAATTAGGAGTGCTCCTGGCATGTGTAAAAATGTGAAAAGGGTCAAGGGGATATGGGCAAAGGACTTATTGATGATAATGTCCACTACAAGACTACATGTATTTTGATCATTTCCTATATTATATGTTCTACCTTCCCAAGGTTGAAACCAAAAAGCTCACATTCCCAGAATTCCTTGCAGCTGGGCATGCAGCCTGAGGCATGTGACCTGGGTTTCACTAGTCAGACATATCCAGATGTAACATGACTTCAGCTGAGGAGCAGGAAGTTGGGGCATTGATTTACCTACTCTGGAAAAGGATCCAGTATTTTGGAAATAGCAGTGGCAGAGCTTCTGTGGTCCATTTCTGGGGGTCATTGGTGATAAGTGGCACTGGCAGTGGTGTTTTGGGCAGAGTGGCCTTCATGGCATGGTTGGACCTTGTTTTTGGCTGCCTAGCTCCAGGGCCTGGCTCTGTGGTCCTCTAAGAGATTCTTTGAAGTACCCAATGCCCCTTAATAAATTCCTGCCCAGGGCCTCCCTGGTGGCGCAGTGGTTGAGAGTCCGCCTGCCGATGCAGGGGACGCGGGTTCGTGCCCCGGTCCGGGAGGACCCCACATGCCGCGGAGCGGCTGGGCCCGTGAGCCATGGCCGCTGAGCCTGTGCGTCCGGAGCCTGTGCTCCGCAACGGGAGAGGCCACAACAGTGAGAGGCCCGCACACTGAAAAAAAAAAAAAAAAATTCCTGCCTGAACTAGTCAGAGTGGAGGTTGCTGTTTGTAATTAAATCACTGAATGGTACAGGTGATATGGCAGCAAACCTTCGGTAGCAATAAGCAGCTAAAAGATTTTGTAATTGCATATTTTTTCAGACCGAGGGGCAGTATGATGCGCATGAAAATCAACTCTTAAAATGTTGCACCGTAGTGGGGAGAAAGCTACCCCAAGCTCATCAGATGACTTCACTTGATGCCAAACATATTCTTATCCTCTATTTGAAAGTAGAAAAAGAAAACAAGACAATGTTCAATAATTCCTTATCCATCCTGACCAGGTAGGAAGCAAAATGGAGGTGTGTATACCCTGGAATTCTCAGGGAGATACTGGGCTTCACAATACAACTGCAAAGCTATAAAGGGAGCTGAATAGTTTAAAAGGTTTGAGCTCTTAGCAGTTAGAGACTCTAATGTGTGTAATTTCTTTAGCAGACGTTAAATGTGGGCAGTTAAAAATGAAAAACACTAATTATCTACTGGACGGTCAGGAGGATGCAAATGAGGAGAGGGAGGGAAATAATTGATAGACATTTTCAACTAGCAGATCAGAATTTTGCAGTGGATCTTGAAGTTTCATTATAATTGCGCCCCAAGTTTTTCAAGAATTTATCTTGCCATTCATCCACTCATATACCCAGTAATCAAAAAGGAAATATTCACTGAAAGCCTACTATGTGCCACTACCAATTATATCCCAGAGCGGAGGAAAACACGTTGTTACCCTTCTTCTCAAACTGATTAGAAATTTAACTGGTAGCAACACAATGTGGAAAACAAACTGAAAAAAAGAAACTTGTTGGAAGACAGTTCTTTATGGCTCTCTTGTGTTTCTGCATGTCTTCTGAGCAGAAGCATTGATGGCTTTTGCTCTAGACTGTGTTTTCAAAGATGTTTGTATAGCAAACAGCCTTGGAAGATAGAGATAATACCTCCCTCTGGAACAGAGGGAAGATTTGTTTGCTGATCAGGCTAATAAAGATAATGCCTCCCTCTAGGACAAAGGTTGGGCAGGTTTGCTAGCAGCTTCTTTAAAAGATTGGGGTTTCCTAAACCCTCAG
The DNA here is from genome assembly GCF_026419965.1 of Kogia breviceps. Taxonomy (NCBI): domain Eukaryota; kingdom Metazoa; phylum Chordata; class Mammalia; order Artiodactyla; family Physeteridae; genus Kogia; species Kogia breviceps. Next base: position 55,012,684 of record NC_081313.1, on the reverse strand, counting down.
CTGCATGCTTAGCATCCACCTAGGCTGCCATGCCTCACCCCCATGGGATTTGGGGGTGGAAGAAGCAAGGCAAAGTGATGCAAACTTGAGGTTCATGCTGCCTGCATTTTTGCATACCCCCAAAGAAAAATAAAATAAAAAGACAGAGATTTCAGACAACTTTATGAATTAAACATTGTATATCTTTGCTATTTAATTTTAATTTATTTATTTAAAAAAATATTTATTTACTTATTTGTTTAGTTTCACCAGGTCTTAGTTCTGGTAGGCGGGCTCCTTAGTTGCAGCACGTGGGCTCCTTAGTTGTGGCATGTGAGCTCTTAGTTGTGGTGTGCATGTGGAATCTAGTTCCCTGACCAGGGATGGATCCTGGGCCCCCTGCATTGGGAGCATGGAGTCTTATCCACTGTGCCACCAGGGAAGTCCCTCATTGCTATTTTAATTAAAACAAAAAAAGTTTTTCACCATTGAGTTTGAACATCTGTTGACATATTTCTTGGCTTTTCTGCCTCATTTTCAAGTGTGTGGAGATTGTATTTGATCTTTCTAATTTTTCTCTTAAGGGAATTGTCTTTTGCTAAAATTAAAAAATAAATTTATAAACAGGATATTAAGAAAATTCTTTGACTCTAATTCCAGCTTTGCGTTCCTTGCCTGGATCATGTTCAGGTATAGTTTCTACACTGTTCTCTGTATTCTCTGAACCACCACTTGTTGCTGCCCACATCAGTCTTTCACCTTAACTTATTCATTATGGCTGGGTCGTTGGCCAGTGAAAACTAGACAGGGAAGAAGTCAGAAAAGTCAAACTCCCACAAGATTGGCTGGAGAAGGGTCATCTGTTGTCAGGTGGGGCTGGATTGTTGTACTGACATATTCTGGTAGAATCACTGTGATAGATCACCATCTTGTCACACCATCCCCCTATTCAGGGACCTTCAGTGACTCCCATGTTCCCAGACTATGTAAAGTTTCGACCTCTCTCCTCTCTCCTTAATTTGGTTCTATCCTTCCTTTCCTATCCAGCCTTATCACTGTCTGTTCTGTACCACTGCACCCGGGCTTAAAGGCACTTCAAGATGCCAAGTCCTTCAGTGGCTCCTTATTTGGATTCAGGGTTGCATATTAGATTGGAAATGTGTTAAAGCATGGTTAGATTCGTACTTTAATCCATTTTTAGAACTTCACTAATAGTGAAAGAAATGCAAATTAAAACGGAAAATATGCTGTGGTGGGCACAGACGTGTGTGTCCCATATCTCACTTCAAGGTGGGACTTGTCCAGCTGTCAGCTCACAATCCTCAGCTCTCAAATCCTTCTGGACGTGCCTCAGCTTCCTAGGGTGGCCTGCAACGGATGGCTGATTGAGGCGGGGTTACAGGGCCTGGCTATTTTGTCTCAATGGTCTGCAACTCTGATAGATCATATATAATCTAGAGCACATTCTGGGGTTGAGGCTCCGTGGAGCCTGGATTGAAGTTCCACTTTTCTCTCTGCCTAGTCCTGCTTCCCTCCCACTCCCTTAGGTGTTGATTCCTCATAAGTATCTTGCATGCAAATTCCAAATCAGTGTCTGCACCTAGTGAACCCAACCTGCATCACTTTTTATTTTTTATTTTATTTTTAAAATAAATTTATTTATTTTATTATTTTATTTTATTTATTTATTGTTTCTGGCTGCTTTGGGTCTTTGTTGCTGCTTCGTTGCTTTTCTCTAGTTGCAACGAGCGGGGGCTACTCTTTTTTGCAGTGTGCGAGCTTCTCATTGCGGTGGCTTTTGTTGTTGCGGAGCACAGGCTCGAGGCACACGGGCTTCAGTAGTTGTGGCACGTGGGCTCAGTAGTTGTGGCTCGAGGGTGCTAGAGCACAGGCTCGGTAGTTGTGGTGCATGGGCTTAGTTGCTCCGTGGCATGTGCATGTGGGATCTTCCCGGGCCAGAGCTCGAACCCGTGTCCCCTGCATTGGCAGGTGGATTCTTAACCACTGAGCCACCAGGGAAGCCCCAGATCCTTTTTAAAATGTTCAAATCATTAAACATTAAAAAAATGGACAAATCTGATTTAGAAGGAGACACACTGGAATGTTAACAATAATCTTTGGGCAGAAGGAATTTGATTTTAATTTTTTTGTTTGAACTTTTAAACATTTTCTTAATTTTTCATAATGAATTACATTTCATTCATTCAATATTAATTACTTTTATAACTTGAAAAGTAGTACTCTAAAATTATATTCATAATGGTATTATTCATAGTAAAGGAAAAACTAGATACCACTCTTACCGAAGCACAAAGTGCACAGCAGGCAGGAGCTGTTGAGTTCTTTTAGTCTCAGTACCTCAGTTAACATATGAGCAGATTGAGGACACGTGAGATAGGTAACCTGCCCAGACAGGGTCATATGAAGAGTAACCGGCAGAATAAAAATAACGCTATTTGCAGCAACATGGTTGGACCTAGAGATTATCATAGTAAGTGAAGTAAGCCAGACAGAGAAAGACAAAAATCATATGATATCGCTTATATGTGGAATTTAAAAAAAAAGATATCAATGAACTTATATGCAAAACAGAAATAGACCCACAGACACAGAAAACAAACTCATTGTTATCAAAGGGGAGAGTGGGGGAGGGATAAATTAGGAGTTTGGTATTAACATATATACACTACTATATATAAAATAAATAACCAACAGGACCTACTGTATAGCACAGGGACCTATACTCAATATTTTGTAATAACCTATATGGGAAAAGAATCTGAAAAAGAATATATATATGTATGTATGTATGTGTATGTAAGTGTGTGTATATATATATATATAACTGAATCACTTTGCTGTACACCTGAAACTAACACAACATTGTAAATCAACTATACTTCAATAAAAAATAAAATAAAATTCTATAAACACACACAAAAAGTAACTGGCAGAGATGGGAAGAGAAGGATTGGGAGGACTGGCCTTCATTATAGGGTCTTTTCCTATGGCCTCTTCTATCGTGAATGCCTATCATAAGGGAAGAGTTAAGCTGATTTTGGCATAGTAATTTTGGTGCATTATGACACAGTCATTTAAAAAGATAAATATGCAGACAGTGAAGAAATATGGACCAGTATGAAACTATGACAGGTTTTTTAAAGGTAGACTATGATGATACCAATCCTGACTACAATTATCTTTTAAAAATATTTACATAGGGACTTCCCTGGTGACGCAGTGGTTGAGAATCTGCTTGCCAATGCAGGGGACACGGGTTTGAGCCCTGGTCCGGGAAGATCCCACATGCCGCAGAGCAACTAAGCCTGTGCACCACAACTATTGAGCCTGCGCTCTAGAGCCCGTGAGCCACAACTACTGAGCCCGCGTGCCACAGCTTCTGAAGCCTGTGTACCTAGAGCCCATGCTCCGCAACAAGAGAAGCCACCGCAATTGGAAGCCCGCGCACTGCAATGAAGAGAAGCCCCCGCTTGCTGCAACTAGAGAAAGCCCGCGTGCAGCAACTAAGACCCAACAACAAAGACCCAAGGCAGCCAAAAATAAATAAATAAATAAATTTATTAAAAAATATTTACATAGATATACTTATTTCATGTGTTTATTATAATCAATGTTTATACTATAATGTTCTACTTTTAAAAAGTATTTTAAATTATTTTTGTCCTTTCCAACTTTTTATTATAAAAATTTACATACAGACAGCAAAGTTGAAAGAATTTTACAACGAATACCCACATGCCTGAGACCTAGGTTCTGCTATTAACTTACACTATGCTTGTTTTGTCACGTGTTTGTTCACCTACCCATTTGCTCTATTATATTTTTAGCTGCATTTCAAGGTCAATTGCAGACATCAACACACTTCTCCCAAATACTTCAGCATGTATATTATTAACTAAAGTTCAATATTTGCTTACCAATTTTGTCTTTTGATATAAAATTTATGAACAATGAAATGCACACATATTAACTGTACATTTGCTGAGTTTTGACAAAAGCTTATGTGTTTGTAACCCAAACTGCTATCAAGATACGGCCGGGCTTCCCTGGTGGCACAGTGGTTGAGAATCCGCCTGCCGATGCAGGGGACACGGGTTCGTGCCCCGGTCCGGGAAGATCCCACATGCTGCAGAGCGGCTGGGCTCGTGAGCCATGGCCGCTGAGCCTGTGCATCCGGAGCCTGTGCTTCACAACGGGAGAGGCCACAACAGTGAGAGGCCCGCGTACCCGGAAAAAAAAAAAAAAAAAAAAAAAAGATACGGCCTATTACCATCACCCCACAAAGTTCCTTCATGTGTCTGCACTGCCACCTAACAGAGGAAATGACTACTTTCTTTTTTTTTCCACCATAGAGTAGATTAGTAGTTCTATTCTAGAACTTCACATAAATGGAATCCTGCGACATGTTCTCTTTTGAGTAAGGCTTCTTCACTCAGCATAATGTTTTTAAGATTCATCATGGTTGCCGCATATATCGGTAGCTTATTATTTTTTCTTGTGTGTTTTGGTACTTTTCAGTGTATGAATTAACAAAGTTTATTCATTCTCTTATTGGTGGATATCTGGGTTGTTCCAGTATTGGGACATTATGAATAAAACTGCTTGGAACATTTTTGTACAAGTCTGTGTAGACAGGTATCTTCTTTTTTCTCGGGAGTAGAACTGTTGAGTCACAGAGTAGGTGTGTGTTCTGGTTTATTAAGAACATTCCACACTTTATTCCAAAGTAGCTGTATCGTTTTATAGGCCTACCAGCAATGTATGCGTTCTGGTTGCTCCACATCCTCACTGTGTTTGGTGGTATTAATCATTTAATTTTAAGCCTTTCTGATAGGTGTATAGTGATATCTCATTTAATTTACATTTCCCTGAAGACTAATAAGAAGTTGAGCACTTTTTCATATGCTTATTGGCCATTTCTCTGTCTTCTTTTGAGAAGTGTCTATTTGAGTATTTCACCAAATTTTTGATTGGGCGATTTGTATTTTTAAACTGAGTTGTAGGATTTGTTTTATTCTGTACATACCATTCCTTTGTCAACAAATGTTTTGCAGTATTTGCTTCCAGTGGAAAAGATAAGACTTAAAAAGAAAAACCAATCCTCATACTGACACCTGGATGTTTATAAATTATTTTGATAGAAAAACAAAAAAAATAGCTGAGCTTTAAGCGGAGACTCATTCAGAGGATCTCAGCTCTGATACCTTGTGTGATTGCTAATCCTAAGCAGGTTTCCCCCCTATGTGATAAATTCTCTCAGGGCAGAGTCAATATCTTAGCTTCTTTTTTTTTTTTTTTCCATTGGTACCTGGTAAGGTAATTTAAAGCCAGAAATTTCTGAGTGAATATTTTTTCGTGGGTTGAAATCCAGTGGTGTTTTTGTTATCTGAAGAACAAGAATGGGATCTTTTGTCCTTAGTCACAGTTTCAATATAGACGATGATATCAGCTCTTGGTCATTGTTGATTTGCTGTGGTTTGTTTGCTGTTGAGGGTCTTCAATCAGGAGTGAAAGACAGGTGCCATACATTTAAAAAGAATTATTTCAGAGGAGACTTGTCGTTTCTTGAACTCCTTAAACTCCCTTTCTCTCACTCTGTGTGTATACTGCTTTCTCTCTACAGGGTGAGCAGTTTGAAAGCAAGGGAGTATCTCATTTGCGTCTCCAGCTCCTCTCCTCACCCTGACATAAGGGTGCCTTGCACATAGCAGAACAATGAACACCTACTGAATGGTGAATAGATACATAAAGTAAAAAGAAAAATCAAAACCAGACTTCCCTGGTGACGCAGTGGTTAAGAATCCACCTGCCAATTCAGGGGACACGGGTTTGAGCCCTGCTCTGGGAAGATCCCACATGCCGCAGTGCGCCACAACTACTGAGCCTGCGCTCTAGAGACCGCGAGCCACAACTACTGAAGCCTGCGCGCCTAGAGCCCATGCTCTGCAACAAGAGAAGCCACTGCAACGAGAAGCCCGAGCACTACAATGAAGAGTAGCCCCCGCTCAGCAACAAAGACCCAACACAGCCATAAACAAACAAACAAATAAATAAATAGAAAAATCAAAACCCAAACACACAATATATCAAGCTGACACAAAAGAAAGATTAAGGAGGGACTTGCCTATGGTTTGCACGTCACAAATTGCAATTCCTCTGCTATTTCCAAACAAATTCATTTTGCTGGGTAAAAAAAAATTACGATTAATGAGCTATAAACTTACATAGTTTCCTTATTCAGTGAGGTGTTATTCGAACACAGCTGAGACGTGAAGGCTCACTCGGAAGTGCCTTTTGGTCGCAGTATTCTGCAATAGAGACCAGCTTCAAACACTTGTTGTAGTTGTTCTTTTTTTTTTTTAACTTTATTTTTTATTTATGGCTGTGTTGGGTCTTCTCTGCTGTGCGTTGTCTTTCTCCAGTTGTGGCGAGTGGGGGCTACTCTTCTTTGAGGTGCGCGGGCTTCTAATTGCGGTGGCTTCTCTTGTTGCTGAGCATGGGCTCTAGGTGCACAGGCTTCAGAAGCTGTGGCGCGCGGGCTCAGTAGTTGTGGCTCACAGGCTCTAGAGCGCAGGCTCAATAGTTGTGGTGCACGGGCTTAGTTGCTCTGCAGCATGTGGGATCTTCCAGGACCAGGGCTCAAAGCCGTGTCCCTTGCATTGGCAGGCGGATTCTTAACCACTGCGCCACCAGGGAAGACCCTGTATTTGTTCTTATCAATAGAAAACTTGTAGTTATCATTTTTGGAATTTTTGCCCTCTCAGGCTAATGTACTTCCCAAAGTTATGTTGGATTTTCTTGAAACTGTACAAGAATCAATGGCAAACTGTACTGCATTATCTACTTTATTATTTATTTATTTTTAAAAAACATGTTTTTATTTATTTTCGTTGTTCTGGGTCTTAGTTGCAACAGGCAGGCTCCTTAGTTGTGGCATGCGAACTCTTAGTTGCGGCATGCATGTGAGATCTAGTTCCCTGGCCAGGGATTAAACCCCGGGCCCCTGCATTGGGAGAGCCACACCTTAACCACTGCATCGCCCGAAAAGTCCCTGTATCATCTATTTTAAAGGAAAGTCAGTGATGGCATAAGTAACCTGAGCCTGAAATACTTCTGCCTGGGAGAGTACTCATTCTCCCAGGGAAGCTGAGATAGGTCATCTTATCTGGTTGCAATTGTTTTGTAGGATCTCTGTCACTCATTTTAGTCCATTTAATAGACATTTGTTAAGCACGGTGTGTTTGTGTGGCCCTGTGATAAATACTACCCTTAAAAAAGGGAGATGAGAAATTTTTGAAACCGCTAGAGGACGATATAACACAACACAATCCACGGTGAATTTAGGCAGTGAATGCTGCAAAAAAGCTAGAAAAGGGAAGGAAGTTCCCTGCAACCTGGAATGACTAGGGAAAGAGGTAGGTTTGTTGCCTGATCTTCTGGGGTTCTCCTGTCAAGGAAAAACAGTACAAATTATTCTTCACAGCACCCACTTTACAGGTTGGTTAAATGTGACCTTTTCTAAAACTTGTATATATCTGGCTTTTTCCTACCTCTAGCAGATCTGCTGGACACCTCCTCCTCTTTGGATGTGCTTACCTGACTGCGTGCAGCTGGGTTTTGAGAGCACAGAACCTAGTTTGTTTTTATCATAATATACTTTGGTTTTACTGTGAGTCATTTGTAAGTAATTCTTTCAACTTAATTATTTTTTTGAATGTGCTTTTCTTGCTTTTGCACCTTTTACTCTTTTGTTTCTATCACAGTATGATTGGAATGGAAATGCTAGAATTTCTGTAGTTTTCCTTTTTTTAATTAATTTTTATTGGAGTATAGTCGATTTACAATGTTGTGTTAGTTTCAGGTGTACAGCAAAGTGGATCAGTTATACATTTACACATCTCCACTCTTTTTTAGATTCTTTTCCCATATAGGCCATTACAGAGTATCAGTAGAGTTCCTTGTGCTATTGTAGTTTTCTTTTGATGTGTCTTTATATTCAAAAGGGAACCCAAACATTTATCTTGATTTTTACGTTATTAAAATGATTTAGCTGAGTCCTTGGTTATTATAAGTTAAAATGACCTGGTTTTGTATCTCCAGGGTAATACATTGAAGGTGTGGCACATAGGAGGCATTCAATGAATGCGGTAGAACCTCACTTAGAAAAAGAGTGGACCCTCTGCCTGTGCGCGCTTTCCCAATAAAGTCTCTTGCTTTGTCAGAAAAAAAGAAAAAAAGAAAAAGGAGTGGACAGGGAAAATGTCAGAGTGTGCTTGCCTATCCACAGGCCATATTAAAAGTTTTCTGTCCAAAGTCTGTTGCTGAGGAAACTGGCAGTGGTAAGGTCCTTATTTATAGGTGGCCATGTTCTAAATCATATCACTTATCCCCCTACCTACAGCTGAAGGGCATCTTTTTCCAGGACCATCAACCTATAGCTACAGCAGGGACTTTCAAAGTGTTATCTCTAGATCAGAAGCATCAGAATCACCTGGGGATCTGTTAGAAATGCAAATTATTGGATCCCACTAGAGATTTAGAAATCTACCAAATCAGAAAACTCTGGGGATGGTGTTAAGCAATCTGCGTTTTAATAAACCTTCTTGGTGACGTCATACCCACATTTGAGAACCACTGGGCTAGAGGCCTATAAGGTGGCCTATAGTTGCTAGCTAAATCAAGCAAGTTTTCTCTATCAAGAATTTGTGCTGGCAGTAAAGGGAAAGAGACAAGCAATTGGTAACAGAAGCAGATCTGGGTTCCCCCCAACCATGGAGGGCAGTACATAGATGCCAAGAGGACGTAGAACCATGAACTAGCAGAAGCCATGAGTAATGTAAGCCATGAAGTAGAGAAAAGATATTCAGAGTGAGGTGGTTGGATGATAGCAGTTAAGCTGGACAAACAGAGAAGGAGAGTTGCTGAGTCACTGTAAGGTTGGAGAGTCAGTGAACACAGCTGCCCAGGAGTCAGCCTGGCAACCTGGGGCCCTCGTCACTGCTGCTGCATTGGTGCCTTTTAGTTCTGAGAACTGCCTCCCATGCCCTGTAGCTGTCCTGCTCGACTGGGCCCCACGATGTCTGGCCATTGTAGCCCAGATTCCTGTTTTTCTTAATCCCGTGTGTAACATGCAGTAAATCCCCCAGCACTTGAAGTTGCCTTGACACCAAAAAACCTAACACACACAGGCATTCTGACACTCTTTGTATGTTTTAACTTTATGCACAATTCATAAGTCAAATCCTTTTTTTAAAAAAAAAATTTATTTATTTTATTTATTTATTTTTGGCTGTGTTGGGTCTTTGTTGCTATGTGCGGGCTTCCTCTAGTTGCAGCGAGAGGGGGCTACTCTTCTTTGCAGTGCAGGCTTCTCACTGCAGTGGCTTCTCTCGTTGTGGAGCATAGGCTCTAGGTGCGCAGGCTTCAGTAGTTGCGGCACGCGGGCTCAGTAGTCGTGACACATGGGCTTAGTTGCTCCACGACATGTGGGATCTTCCTAGACCAGGGATCGAACCCATGTCCCCTGCATTGGCAGGCAGATTCTCAACCACTGGGCCACCAGAGAAGCCCAGTCAAATCCTTCCTGTGATGGGTGTGAATGTGGAAATGTTTCTGTAAATGGAAGTGAAGCAAGCTGAATCTTGGCTTTTCATAGAAACAAAAGTAAAATAGGGAGGTGATATTCTTACTTTGGGGCTTGATTTCTTTTTAGAGAAGTGACCCAAAGAAATGTAATTTTACAGTATTAAGCTTTCCAAATTGTTTATAAATTGACCAAGCAGGCCAACACAATAAAATACTATATAAAATTACACTTCACACGATGTAATCTCACAGAACCCTAGTCAACGTTCTTATCTTCATACTTCTAGCCTTATTTTTATTATAAACCTCAGGAGACAAACACCAGAACAGTCACGAGTTGGGGAAATCTTTGTAGCCCTTTTTTTATTTTTATTTTTTTGCAGTACGCGGGCCTCTCACTGTTGTGGCCCGTTGCAGAGCACAGGCTCCGGACGCGCAGGCTCAGCGGCCATGGCTCACGGGCCCAGCCACTCTGCGGCATGTGGGATATTCCCAGACCAGGGCACGAACCCTTGTACCCTGCATCGGCAGGCAGACTCTCAACCACTGGGCCACCAGGGAAGCCCTTTGTAGGCCTTTTTGAGTAGAATTTTAGAGAGACCTAACAACCCTCCATGTGCCCTAATGAAAAACTAATTATGGAGCATCTGTTAAGCTGTTTTTGTTTGTTTTAATTTTCACTGCATATTTTCTTGAAGCAAATATAGGCTCAAGTTGTTGATTTTTTTTTTTTTTTTTGCCTTTGAAACTGAGACATTTTATGTTTCCTTGAGCAGCTCTTTCATCAGCTTTAGAAGCTTCTCCCTCATCCTGGTGTGACGTAAGCCACAGCTATATTTATTTATTTATTTAACCAACAAAATGGATTTATTCAGAAGCAGAAAAGAATTGCAATTCAGGACACACAGCTATGGTGAACCCTGTGCAAGTCCCCAAAAGCAAAGGAGAGGGAACTCTCTTATAGAGGAGAGGGAAAGTTGGGAGGGGCTGTTATAAACAAAAAGCCCAAACTGGGAGTTTGAAGTATAGTGGCTTTTCCTTGGCTGAGTTGTGACAGACTCTCATTGGCTCAGCACCACAGCTATATTTAAAATGCATGAATTACACACGGAGACGCTGGTTTGTTTCATCCTTAGGGTCTCCCAGCACACAGTTTTAACACAGCATTAATGAATTTGGCTCAAATGGGGGCTCCACGGCTGAATTTGAACTTGAATCCACAAAGTTTAAATTCTTCGCTTTTCAACACACTCTGTAATTTGCCTCATAGCAGTAGATTACAAGGATCACTAGAGCACTCCTCTTTTGTAAGCCACTTATGGGTTTAAGTGTACTATTAACATGGTGAGAAATTTAAAACAAATGTGTATGCCCCAATGCATAGTACTCCTTTGAAAGTTTTCCATTTTGTGATATGGAGGTGGAATGGGTACTCACTTGCACAAATGATGTTGGCAATGCTAAGAATATATATATATTTTGTTGTTGTTGTTGTTGTTGTTGTTGTTGTTTTTTTGCGGTACGCGGGCCTCTCACCGTTGTGGCCTCTCCTGTTGCGGAGCACAGGCTCCGGACGCACAGGCTCAGCGGCCATGGCTCACGGGCCCAGCCGCTCCGCGGCATGTGGGATCTTCCCGGACCGGGGCACGAACCCGCATCCCCTGCATCGGCAGGTGGACTCTCAACCACTGCGCCACCAGGGAAGCCCTAGAATATTTTTGAAACCATAGAAATGATTTAGTTGGAGGACTAACTAGCCAGGTGCTACCCTTCCTTTTGTGAGACAAACAATTCAAAGTTGTTTCTGTAAGTGCTTACTAATTGCTCTAAATAGGAAATAAATTATTTCTGTTCTCTCTAGAGAAGGAGAGAAAGATCAAGTCTAGAAAGTTGGTATAAGATTTAGGACACTTGGAAAATGTTGTGAGCTACTACATCGTATTCTTTGGTTCAGATCAAATTAGTAGAAAGGACACTTGAGAAAACAAACAAAACAACCAAAGTCAATCAGATATTGAGGGCCTGACCCTATAAAGGACCAAGGCAGTTAGGACACATACTTGGAATAAGGGGCAAGGATGCCATTACCATTGAAAATTTAGTCACTAAAAGAATGAGTATGTGTTTTGTGTTTTTTTTTTTTTGCATTTGGTGATCACATATATTTTTGTTAATTGAAATATATTTGGTGTACAATATTATATAATTTACAGGTATACAATATAGTGATTATTTTTAAAGGTTATACTACATTTATAGTTACTATAAAATATTGGGTATATTTCTCGTGTTGTAGCTTATTTTATACATAATGGTTTGTACCTCTTAATCCCCTACCCCATCCCTTATATGTGGAATCTAAAAAATACAACAAACTAGTGAAGATAACAAAAAATAAGTATGGATTTTTTTTTTTTCCCACTCAACTCACAATTTTTTATCAGATAGACTAGACCCAACATTAAAAAAGGCAGTCTGGGTTTTTGGTTGGACTAACGGCATTTAACCTTCCCCCTCCCCCATCAGTGGGTTGGAAGAGGCCAGTTATGCCAAAAGTTAGTGAATTTGACAGTTTTATAGATTCCAAATGTTAAGTTTTCCTGGAATTGAGATGTAAATGTAGGAGCAGAGTTTTCTGAGTCTCTGGAGTTGATGGAGATATTCCTTGGTGAGAAGCAGAAGTTCCCCATGGACTTTATAAATCTGAAGCAGATAAAAGAAATAAAGAAACCAAACTTTATAGTTTTGACGAGTGACAAAATTTGTCAGGAAGAGCTAGATATTAAGGAATTAGCTTTTAAGAAGCAGAGCATAAATCTTTAGCTGTGGAAATTGGAAGAGGATCAGAGACAATCATATCTGAGATACTGGCCTAAACTTATACTGAAAAAATAAGGTTTTTGTTTTGTTTTTCTTATTTTTAAAATCAAGGGCAATAAAGCTTGTAGAGCCCCACACTCCCAGTAACTCTGAGGTAAAGGGTACACATAACGAGGCAGGACACTTGGGATGAGAAGGAGCAGTTGCTTTGGCATATGACTTTTTTTTTTTTTTTTTTTTTGCGGTACGCAGGCCTCTCACCGTTGTGGTCTCTCCCATAGTGGAGCACAGGCTCCGGACGCGCAGGCTCCGCAGCATGTGGGATCTTCCCGGACCCGGGTACGAACCCGTATCCACTGCATCGGCAGGCGGATTCTCAACCACTGCGCCACCAGGGAAACCCGTATGACTTGTTTTGCTGTCCTAGAATGGCAAATATGGTGAAGAGAAGTGTCACAGCTGAGATATGAATAAGGCAGAAGGCCAGAGCTGAGAAGGGTGACAAACTAATGCACACAAAGGCTCATGCGTCACTAGAACTATTGTACCTAGGTGTTCTGAACCTATGAGTTCAGGTTTCTGATTTTTTTAAATTCAGAAACATTCTAGTTATTACTTGTTACCATAGAAAATAGTATAAGCCCAGGAGAATCGGGTAGTAGCCATTGCAGAGTCTCATTTTATGCCACAGTGCCACCTCTAGGACTCTTACACGAACTACATGCAGAAGTTACCAAAACCTGTCAAAATCCTGTCTACACAGGATTAGAATCACAGGATTTCAGAGGTGATGGGACTTAAAGGTCATTGGAGGCAAATTCTACCCAAAGCTTGAATCAAAAAAAAAAAAAATTTATATTTTTTGGCCACGCAGTGCAGCTTGGGGGATCTTAGTTCCCCAAGCAGGGATTGAACCCAGGCCCTTGACAGTGAGAACGCAGAGTCCTAACTACTGGACTGCCAGGGAGTTCCCACTTTTACAATATATTTGATTAGTGGTTGTCTAAATTCTGCTTGAACCTCTTCAGAGAATGGAAACACACTCTCATGAAGCAGCTCATTCTATACATGTGTTCACATACTTCTACTTCCCACTCTGGGCTTCACCACTCCCCTCTGCAGTACTGGGCCTCCTGGTCCTAGGCCTTTCCAGGGTTCTTAGAGCTGAACTGGCTTCATTCTCATTGGCATCCCTCTTTGCAAGCACTTTGGTGGTGGGTTTTGCCAAATCAGTTACTATTGGCTTTCCATCTTTCAAATTATTGCTTACATCTCCTCTTCTCTATTTCTCCTAATTCTTTGTTTTTGTGATTTTAAATTTTATTATAAATTATCTATTGTCATTTTGGTAGCTTCTGGAAGAGAGAAAAAATAAAAGCAAGAAGTAAAACCCACTGTGTTTAATTGGAAGCCTAGTCATGTTTTTCTGATTCTGTTCTTATGCATCAAAAAATGTAAGTGTAGGGTTTTGCATTTATTCCAATTAAGATTTTTATTGTTAAATTTGGTTTGTTATAGGCTTTGGGTCCACACTCTTTCATTCAAGATATATGGCTACCTCTCCAGCTGTCGAAGAAGAAGAAAAGCAAGTCAGCTGTATACCAGCTATTACTCAATGAGCAGGTCAAGGCTGAAGACAGAATTCTGTGGCACCACAGACTCTGGGCTGATACTGATTCATAATTAGCATCTGTCTTTGTGGTCTCTGGGCCACATTCCTCCATCTTGTTCACAAGGTGAGGGTCTCTGTCAAATGCTGAGCTCAAATGATGAAGCAGAGTGTCGACAGCTTTCTCTGATTTACTAATCTGGCAGAGTATGGATAAGAAAGGAAGTGCTGTGAACTTATTAAATCTTGACTTGTCCTTCCTGACTCGTAGGCATGTTTAAGTGCTCTCCGTTCCTCCCTCTGTGTTCGGAATTGTGTTTGATAACCTGTCAGAGAACTAGGTCATCCACCCCTGACCCAGTTTCTAAGATTCTTTTGAGATAAACAGTAGCTCATTTTCTCACCAATTCTTCCAGTAGTAGACTGGGATGTAGTTTGTCAGGACCAGAAGGTTTGCACTGAGGCAGTGAATCCAGGTGCTGTCTTAGAGTCTCTCTACCAGTTTGGATTTTTAGGTCTCTCATCTGAATGCTCTCTCATCTGAATGTCCAATAATGTTTCTCCTTGTAAGAGATGGAAGATGGAAGATAGAAGAAATGTTCCGTGAACTATGTATTTGCCTCTATTATCATTCCTTTACTTGCCTTGTTCTTATAACTCCTGTATAATCTCAAAAGGTCATCTGTAACATTTGCAAGTTTATAGTAGAGCACTCGGGTTTACAAAGAACTGAGTTATTCAACATTTCTGATCTTTATTAAATGGCTTTTTATTGGGTTGGCATTATTGTAATCTATGCTTTGTAGGGTTTAGAGTGGAGATTTTGGCTTATCAACTCATGATTTAAACTCACATTCAGGAAGAAAGAAAACTGTTTCAAAATTCCTTATAGCTTTTTCTTAAATTATCTGCCTTTCCTACACATGGGGTAGAATCTGAAGTTGTTTGGCTAGGCAAAGGGGGGTTGAATTTCTTCATTGTGCCTCTTTAGATCTATTTTCCACCTTTCTCCATACTGGTCCCTGTGGACCAGTGAGGTTGTCCTGCATGGATTACATCAAAGAGGGCTGCGTTTTCTGGCTTTCTTCCAGAGATGGGAGGGAGGGAGAGAGTTACATGGGGTCAGGGCATTCATTTCCTTCCTGTGAGGTTGCCAGAGGCCACTGTTTCCCTCAGCAGAATGTCATTGCTCTTGTCTAGGTGGCCGGCTCTGTACAACTCTCTTTCTGAAATGGAGCAGGACCCTGTGAGGCCCTCCTGGGTACAAATCCTTTCCACATTCTCCTGTTTCTTCTTTGTAGGAAATAGACTTCATTCACCTTTCTTGACCTTCCTTGAGTTCCAAAAGGGGAATTCAAACTTGCTTATCAGGGAAGGGAATGCAGAAACAAAGAAGGAACAATCAAGAAACAATAGTGCAGCCTCGGGGCAGCGATCTAGTTCCTCCTCAAAGAAGATACATAAACAATACCTTTGAGGTCTGCAGGAACTAAGGCCCCACTCAGCTGGAGGATGGCAACTTCACAGCTGAGCACCGGATTCCTGGAACACCGCCCTATTACCTCACCACCAACCAATCAGAAGAAAGTCTGCACACAGTGGAAGACTCTGACCCCTCCCCAAATGATTGACTTCCGTTTCTCCCTTTACAAAACTTTCTTGGTCAAGCAGAATCTTCCGAGTTGGTTTTTGGACATGAAACCACCTTCTCTGCAGGTTGCTGGCCTCCTCCATAAAGTGACCTTTCCTTTTCTTTCCAACCGACACTTGGCTTTCAAGTGTTGAGTAGCTGAACCTGAGTTTGGTAACATTTCTAGCTTCAGGCAAGCTCTCCTTCCCATTATCCCTTTGGGGATTGTGGCAGCTCTACTGCTACTGTCTCTTACGGCTCCCCTATGAGACAGAAAAGAAGAGGGCAGGGCATAACCATTAAAAGAATGACACAGCTGTTGAGGATATTGTAAAAACTGGTTAGAACCAACTAGGCCCAAGAGAGTGGAAGATTCCACTTCCCATAGACCTTGAGCCTCATTATACGCTCATTGTAATACATCAGCTAAATGACAAATCCACAGCCACCTGTTCTCCTTGCTTGGCCTTTGCAACAAACCTTTCTCTGCTCCAAACTCTGATTTTTTTTTCTCTTTTCCATCCTATTTCTTTCTTTTCTTTTGAACTTGGTGAAAATTATTTAAAGTACTTGTAAATATAATTGGTTCACCAGAAATAAATGGTTCTCATTTGTATGATATCATTACCTACAAATGAACAGAAACTAATGTATGGTCATTGTAAAAACGCAGATAATCCATAAGTAGAAAAAATCTCCCATAGTTTCACTCCCTGTTATTAATACGTTATTTCTACCTAGTACATTTTCTGAGCATAGGTATATATCTATCTTCTTCTTTCCTTCCATCCTTCCCTCCCACCCTTCCTTCTCTCTTTTTAATTTAATTTAATTTATTTATTTTTGGCTCTGTTGGGTCTCCATTGCTGTGCTTGGGCTTTCTCTAGTTGCAGTGAGCAGGGGCTACTCTTTGTTGCGGTGCGTGGGCTTTTCATTGCAGTGGCTTCCCTTGAGGAGCACACCTAGTGTCCTCTAGGTGCATGGGCTTCAGTAGTTGTAGCACGCGGGCTCAGTAGTTGTGGCTTGTGGGCTCTAGAGCGCAGGCTCAGTAGTTGTGGCTTATGGGCTTAGTTGCTCTGCAGCATGTGGGATCTTCCTGGACCAGGGCTTGAACCTGTGTCCCTGCACTGGCAGGAGGATTCTTAACCACTGCGCCACCAGGGAAGCCCCCCTTCCTCCTCGCTTGCTGATCTCTTTTTAAAAAAATTTTAAGGGCTTCCCTGGTGGCGCAGTGGTTGAGAATCCGCCTGCCGATGCAGGGGACACGGGTTCGTGCCCTGGTCCGGGAAGATCCCACATGCTGCGGAGCAACTAAGCCCATGAGCCATGGCCGCTAGGCCTGCGCGTCCGGAGCCTGTGCTCCGCAATGGGAGAGGCCACAACAGTGAGAGGCCCGCATACCGGGAAAAAAAAAAAAAAAAAAAATTATAAAAAAAAAAATTTTAAGAAAATTATTTAATTATTTTTTATTGAAGTATAGTTGTTTTTTTTTTTTTTAAATTTGGTCATGCAGTGTAGCTTGTGGGATCCTGACCAGGGATCGAACCTGGGCCACAGCAGAGAGAGTGCTGAGTCCTAACCACTGGACCGTCAGGGAATTCTCAGAAGTATAGTTGATTTACAATATTGTGTTAATATCTGCTGTACACCAAAGTGACTCAGTTATACACACATATACATTCTTTTATATATTCTTTTCCATTATGGTTTATCCCAGGATATTGAATATAGTTCCCTGTGCTATACAGTAGGACCTCGCTGTTTATCCATTCTATATGTAAGAGTTTTTGCATCTACTAACCTAAACTCCCAGTCCATCCCTCCCCCATCCCCTCCCCCTTGGCAATCACAAGTCCATTCTCCATGTCTGTGAGTCTGTTTCTGTTTCATAGATCGGTTCATTTGTTCCATCCTATTTCTGCTTGTCCCATAGTCCACCAAAAGTTTTTAGCAAACCCTTATGTCCTGCATCATTTAGGTAATAACTATTTCCTCCCACCTCTCATAGAGAAAGTGTACTCCTTTAATTCAGATTTGAAATCCCACCCTCTTTTTCCTCTGCAGCTTTAAGGCCCACATCCCTTCTCTCTTGTCTCAGCCCATCATTTCTGGATGTGTATCCCCACCATGCTCTCTGCATGTCCAGGGAGAGTCTGTGATTTGTTAAAATGTCTGAGATTGGATTGGCTGCCTTCGTTCTAAGACTGAGAGGACAAACATGGTTTATTCAAGAGTAAAACGTTCTTTGAAGCCAGGGACATGAAGAGCCTTTGCAACATTCTTTTCAGAGTGGCTGGGTGGTTACCCCAAGCCCACGGAAATGAGGAAGGAAAGGAAGAGTCTTCCACCAGCTGAGATGGTATTGGGAGCTCTGCTCCTTATCACATCTGCACACTCTCGTCCAGCTGAGCGTTTCTGAAGGCGGATTTCACATTTGCCACCTTATAACTCAACACGTGTGTTATTTCCTGTCAGTTTAACTTCTCCAAACTTTTGTTTAACAATAACCAGAAATTCTCAGAAATAGAAGGATACTGCAATGCTGCTCTTCCTTATCACCACCTTGTCATCTCCCTGGAGTTCCTGAAACAATACAAATGATAGCTGTTAGCAAAGGCCAGAAGTCAGGATGGGGCAGGGGGCCCTCCCTGCATGGCCCCTCCATTTCTTTGTCAGCCCTCATGAGTCTATTATTTGACATTGTTAGTGTATCCATCCCTCTTTGTGAGTGACATTTCCTAATTTTTTTTTTTTCCAACAGAGCTTATTCTGTACCCAGTGGCAGCTAAAAAAAAAAAAAAATGAAGTTGCCTAGCTGACAACTGCTGGGTTAGGTGGGCCAAGGAAAGAAGAGGTGGTATCCTTGGAAGAAGGCAGCCCTTTCCCACCTCCTGGACCTCTAAGTGTAAACATATATCTTATTTTCTTTTTGGACTTGGAGGTCACTCTCTTGAGATAAGCAAAAAGAGATCCTCATTTGTTTGCCAAGCTCATGACTCTGCCTGAATTCTTGTAAATGACAACTTTGTTTATTAACAGAATAATGTATTTGAGAGTTAAAAGTCTCATTTTATCCAACTTTCTGATTTTGCAGATTAGGAAAGAGACCCAAAGACATTCATAGATTTCCCCAATAACAATAACATTATTTTATATCACATAGCTCAAAAGTACTATTGCCTCCATTTTACCAAAGAGGAAAGGGATGATCAGAGAGATGAGGTGACTGGTCCAGGGCAGCACAGAGGGATGGTAACAGAGGCTGGACTTGAAGCCAAGTCTCCTGATTCCCTCTGTGATGCTCTTTGATGAACACCATGCAGCCTCTGGGCACGGGAGGGGACTTTGGAAATAGCTAGGTCTGCTGTCCAGAGCCCTGCTTTATTTTCCTGTTTATACTTGG
Source organism: Kogia breviceps (assembly GCF_026419965.1). Lineage (NCBI taxonomy): Eukaryota > Metazoa > Chordata > Mammalia > Artiodactyla > Physeteridae > Kogia > Kogia breviceps. Next base: position 54,993,637 of record NC_081313.1, on the reverse strand, counting down.
TGATCCAGAACACTACTAAAAAAGTATATGCATTGAAAAAGTTAAATTGCATTTATTTGTTCTTTATTGGTAAAGCACATGGTATAAAATTCAAAGGGCACAAAAGGGCATACAGTGAAAAAAGATCTCCCTCATGCTCCTGTCCCACAGCCATCTAGTTTCCCTCCCCAGTCTCATTTGTGTCCATCAGATATGTGCTATGCCTGAATAAGCAAATATATATATGTGTAAATATTAATTATATATAATTTTTACAAAAAATGGAATTATATCCTACCCTGCTCTCTACCTTGCATTTTAAAAAATTTGAAGGGTAAGGGCAACATGGGGGTAGGGGAGTAAGAGGTACAAACTATTAGGTATAACATAAGTGACAAGGATATGTTATACAACATGGGGAATATAGCCAATATTTTATAATAACTATAAATGGAGTATAACCTTTAAAAATTGTGAATCACTAGATTGTATACCTGTGACTTGTATAATATTGTACAGCAACTATATTTCAATTAAAAAAAAGAATAAGCAGATTCTGGGATTAAAGATATTCGATATGGTGTTATCCAATTAACCCAATGCAAAGAATTATAAAAAAAATTTGTTTTAATTTATTAAAATATCTGATAAATTTTGGATATTAATCCAAATAATTATATTTGCACACAGAGCTGCCTCCTTCTTTTTAGTGGCTGCAAGTATTCTGTTGAATGGCTGTGCTGTAATTTACTTATCTAGTCATCTCTTGATGGACATCAAGGTGGTTTCCATTCTTAGGCTATTGCTATGAAGAATACAGTATATATGTTTTTGTTTTTTGTTCAAGGCTACCTAGCAGGGCTTGGCAATCTATAACCCGCAGGCCAAATTCAACGTGCCATTTGTTTCTTTAAATAAGGTTTTATTGCAACACAGCCATGCCCACTTGTTTACATAATGTCTGTTGGCTGCTTTCAAACTACAGCTGCAGAGCTGAGTAATTGCAGCAGTGATACCTGGCCTGGAGGCCTAAACTACTTACTACCTGTTCCTTTAAAGAAAAAGTTTGCTTGCCTCTATTAGATAAATTCCTGTTGGTGACATTGCTGGGTCAAGGGTTTTGCATTCACACTTGATAGCTCATAGCCCAGTTCCCTTTGTAAAGGTTGTACTGGTTTATTCTCCCACTGGCAGCATGTTTTCCCATGTTCACACCAAGGTATAGATAGTTCATTGAACTTTTTCTTTCTTTTTAAATAAATTTTATTTATTTATTTATTTTTGGCTGTGTTGGGTTGTTGCGGAGCATAGGCTCCAGACGCGCAGGCTCAGTAATTGTGGCTCACGGGTCCAGCTGCTCCGTGGCATGTGGGATCTTCCCAGACCAGGGCTCGAACCTGTGTCCCCTGCATTGGCAGGCAGATTCTCAACCACTGAGCCACCAGGGAAGCCCTGAACTTTTTCATCTTTGTCAATCTGGTAGGTAGAAAACAATATTTCCCTTGATTTGTTTTGCATTTCTCTGATTTTGAGTGAAATCAAGCATCTTTTCATGGTTGGAGGAGAGGGGAGCCTCTGAGGGCAAGAAAACCAAACGTGAATTAAATTATCAGTCTTTATTCTTAGACGTGAGCAACAGAACTTACCCCATTGAACGAACCCAGCAGAGACCCTGCTGCTACTGCCCACCTGGGGATCTTCAGGGCTCTCTTCCATTCTGATCAGCACTAGCATTTTGAGCAGCGCCTGCTTCCTTGCATTGCTCTATTCTGGCTTTATCATCCTGCACACTATGAGCAACTGCTGGGCGGCAAGAGTGAGTTCTGGTTTCTGTCCTGGGGAAAGGGAATTTACACTGGGGGAAATTCCTACACATGGGAAGGCTGTTTGAAAGGTGAGGGTCAGCCTCAAATAAACGCCCCCAAGTGCTACCCTGGGAGGGGGGAGGGGAACCACCTTTCACTGGGAGGGGCAGAGAGGAACCGATTCTCTTCCCCCTGGGGGATTAGGCTGTGCTGTCCTTGGGAACAGGTTCCTTGGTGGGGTGGGGTGTGAGAGCACGGGGGTCCAGCAGTTTCTTACCAGATTCCAGAGAAGCATCTACTCCTCTTGCTGGTGGGGAGGTAAGCACTGAGGTCCAAAGCTTCGCGGGTCCAAGTGACGCATTTGCGGGGCCTGTTTTTTTTCTCCTGTTTAGCGCGGAGAGTGTTCCTTGATCTGGTGCTAGAGGCTGGTGCTGTGGGGGGGTTGAGAGATGCAAGGGTTAGGAGCTATCAGAGTCTCTACAGTTTGTCAAATTGAAATATAAATTGCTTTGAGAATAAAGCTTTCTTCCAAAAAGATAGCAAGGTTCTAAAGTTTTGTGGTTAATGAAGTCGAAGAAAGACTCCTCAGCAACTAGATATGGATCTTCCTCAACTTACAATGGGGTTATGTTGAAAATATCGTTTGTTGAAAATGCATTTTCAACAGCACAGCTTAGCCTAGCCTACCTCAAAGATGCTCAGAACACTTAACATTAGCCTGTAGTCAGGCAAAATCTTCTAATCTCTCTTATAATAAAAGTGTTAAATATCTCATGTAATTTATTGAATACTGCACTGAAAGTGAAAAACAGAATGGGTTTATGGGTACAGCATGGTTGTAAGTGTATTGATTGCGATCAGGGGCTGACTGGGCACTGAGCTTTCCTGCTGCTGCCCAGCATCACTAGAGAGCATGGGGCCATATATCTCTAGCCCCGGAAAAGATCAAAATTCAAAACTCCCAATACAGTTTCTACTGAATGGTGTATCTCTTGCTCACTATGGTAAAGTTGAAAAATCCTAAGTCTTGGACCGTTTGTGCTTAAAATGTGGTAAGTCAGTAACTACATTTAAACATGTAAAAATTAGATTTTTAAGTTCTCAGAGAGGAGCTATTGGAAATGACTGTGCTGGAAATATGCTAAATTAATTATGGTAAATCCATTGAATGGATTAGTATGTGGCTGTTAAAAGAATCCATGTGTACAGATATGGAATGTCTTTCAAAAAAATCGATATGGGAAAAAAATCATATGAGACTTCCCTGGTGGTCCAGTGGTTAAGACTCCATGCTCCTAATGCAGGGGGCCTGGGTTTGATCCCTGGTCAGGGAACTAAAGATCCCACACACTGCAACGAAGATCCCGAGTGCACAGCCAAATAAACAAACAAACAAATATATATATATATTTTAAAAAGCGCAAAAAATCGATAAATAGAAAAGTCAAGGTAAGGGATGGTGAGTGAGTGCCTTGAGTCAGGATTTCTGAAAGCAGAGACTAAGACAGGGATTCCTGGGCTTTTAGGGGGGGATTGCTTCCAGGGGCATGAGGGATGGGGTAGTGTAGGGGAAAAAGCTAAGGGGATGGTCTTTTTTAAAACAAACAAACAAACAAGCAAACAAATAAATAAATTTATTTTTGGCTGCATTGGGTTTTCATTGCTGCGTGGGGGCTTTCTCTAGTTGCAGTGAGCAGGGGCTACTCTTCGTTGCGGTGTGCGGGGCTTCTCATTGCGGTGGCTTCTTTTGTTGCGGAGCACGGGCTCTAGGTGCGTGGGCTTCAGTAGTTGTGGCACATGGGCTCAGTATTTGTGGCTCGTGGGCTCTAGAGTGCAGGCTCAGTAGTTGTGGTGCACGGGCTTAGTTGCTCCGCGGCACGTGGGATCTTCCCGGACCAGGGCTCGAACCCATGTCCCCGGCATTGGCAGGCGGATTCTTAACCACAGTGCCACCAGGGAAGCCCTAAGGGGATGGTCTTAATGGATATCATCTTTAGCCTGATCCCATGTGGAGCTCTGGCGCTTGAATTGCACTAGGAGTCAGCCAACCACTGGTACCCTGGTGTTGGCTGGGCATGCCACAGTGTGGGCGTGGGGAGGAAGATTCCCTGTAGAAGGGGGCAGCTGTGAACCATTAACCGCCAACACTCACAGCAGCCAGAAGATGGATGCACTGGCTGTACAGGGAGGTGGGCCGAGCTCCAGCAGCACCCACTACAGAAGGCCCAATGCCATTTGTGGGAAAGGATAGATACGGACATATACATGCACAAGAACTGTAAGAGCAGAGGCTCTTATCCTAGAGCCCAGGGATCCCTAAGGCCTTCCTGGGTAGAATCATATTTCAATGTAATTGGTTTCCTTTGTAATCCTCTGTACTTCATTTTACCTACTTTCAAACATTATTCTGAGAAGGGCATCCATAGTCTACAGCAGAGAGCTAAGGGGTCCGTGGTACACACACAAAGAGATTCAGGAAGGGGGTAACAGTATTTGCTTTATTGAGGTGACAGAGAGGCAGATACTAGGGAGCTGGGGTCAGGAATGGGAGAGAGATTTCCCATTCCTTGTATCCCTTTTTGTATTGATACTATTGGAATTTTTGCTGTGTGTGTGTATTATATTTTAATAAGATAAAAGGAAACAGAAAATGTATTTTAAAAAGTTACCTACCACTCCAAAGAATTGGGGAAGAAAAGAGGAAGAGCAGATATGGGGGAAAGTATCCCTCAAATGAACCCAATTTATTCTGGGTTCTCTTTTTACTCTCATTTCCTGGGTTGTTTTTCCTGTTTTATACCGTTTCTCTGATTGCTTGCTTTCCTCTTCAAAAAGTCCTTCCTTTATCTCTAATGCCTGCATTTGATCTTGAGCTGTTTTTGTGCACTTGATGTAACCTTTCATACTTATCCTTTACTAATTTTTGCCCAACTCCTAATCAAATGACAACTAAAATGTAAAATCATTTCTTAGCATCTATGCATATATTTACAAAAGAGACTAGTCTGCACAATATTTTCATAGGTCAAAAGCATGCTTTTAGATGAAAATATTTCTGTAAGGAGAAAAAATTGGGGGATTGTTTCAAACTCAAGATTCTTTGAGGTTTTCAATCAGGACGGATTTAAGGCCATTAGATGTCTCCTTTTCACAATATATTTCCCAAATCTCAAGATTTACTAAATTCTACCTCTCAGGATTTTAAAATGAATGTGCACTCTCCACCACTTTTGTTGCCAAGGGAGCTCACATCTGCCCTGGAAAACCTTCCCGTGGAGCATGTTGGCAGAGATAAATGACTGAGAGTATAAGGGATTCTGTAATAATAGTGCAATTTGGCTAAAGGGTGACATCATCTTTTTACTGTCATATCTGCCATTCTAAGTAGCAGTAAGTTCAGCCTAGCTAGAGAATGAATTACAAGGAGAGAACACTGGCAAAGTGGGATAAAACATAAAAAATAGAAAATAAAATTAAAAAGAGGGTAGCTTTGAATATATCCAGTCCATAGATATTTTTTTCTTATGTAAGGTTTTGATTTAATTATCACATCATAATTTGCCATCATTTTGGATTATGTGGAAAGATGCAAAGCTTCTTTCCTAATGGCTGGTTTGCTGAATATACACGGGTACCACCAGACTATAAAGAGGGACACTGGAATTGATTTTAGTCTTTAAAGGGCACATTTAAATCCTGGTAGATAAAATGCCTTTATCATTTCAATCCACTCACTGTGAGTCCACATTCTTCACTGGTAACACTCGAAGGAGGGTTTGCTGGGTTTTATTTGGATACCGAGAGAAGAATGTCACCATCCTTCATGCTGGTGAACCCCAGACACAGTTTTCTTCTGGGGAGAAGCAGTATGTGATTGTGTATTGGTTCTTTGGGGGACAGGGTCAGTATTAACTCATTGCTTTTTTTTTCCTTTTTAATAAACACCTTTATTGAGATAGAATTCACATACCAAAATATTGTTTCTATTTGCTAATTTTAAAAATCTCCCTGTCATCTAATATCTCCTTGTCTTCTAATATCTCTCTGTCTTCTAATGTTCACAGGCATCAGATGAATTTCTGCAAAGGCATTGATCATGGTTTTGAGGAATAAATATTGCAGATGGATCAAATCAAAGAATCAAATTTCAAAGCTGGATTAAGAGTCATGGAAAAAAAGGAGAAGCAGAAATGAGGGAAAAAGAGAAGTACAAAAGTAAAATGAGCAGTTGATTATTGAAAAGAAAATCTTCTGCTGTTTGAATAAAGACCAAAGGGCTTTCATTGTCAGTTTCCCACATGGCTGTGTCTTTTTTGAGCAGCACGTCCCAAGATCAAGAAACCAGAAAGAACTTAGACTTTTAACTAATTAGCAGTAATGAAAATTTACTAAACATCAGCAGCAAATTTACTAGGCAATTTCATTTCCAAAGCGTGTTGGCATATATCACAGATAAAATGTTTTCAGAAACATTTTTAACATAGGATCTTATTTGCAGAAGCTATTTTCATGGCCTAGGGAACAAACGGTTCATTGAAACAGAACTTTGCTGATCTGGTTTCAAAGAATTCTATGATATGAAAAATTCTGTGGAACAGATGGGATCAGAAGTCCCTGAACAGAGAACAGGCATATTTGGTAATGAAAATGTTCTTTTGGTATAGCATTATGTTTTATGTTCAGAAGTATTAGTATGTGAGGAACTCAGGCAGGAGCAGAAAAGAGGAATTAGGAATAATACTTTATAGGTGAATAGGCTTTATGCTTTCCCAAATACTCAGACCCCACCAAAGCCCAGTAGCAAGTATTATCCTCCTTTTATTGGTGAAAAACATGCTTCTAAGAAAGTTGTATTAGGAACTTCCCTGGTGGTGCAGTGGTTAAGAATCTGCCTGCCAACACAGGAGACATGGCTTTGAGCCCTGGTCCAGGAAGATCCCACATGCCATGGAGCAACTAAGCCTGTGAGCCACAATTACTGAGCCTGCATGCTACAACTACTGAAGACCACGCTCCTACAGCCCATGCTCTGCAACAAGAGAAGCCACCGCAATGAGAAGTCCACACACCGCAACGAAGAGTAGCCCCCGCTCGCCATAACTAGAGAAAGCCCGTGTGCAGCAATGAAGACCCAATGTAGCCAAAAATAAATAAATAAATAAATAAATATTTAAAAAAGGATGTGTTATAAGTGACAGAAAATCCAACTTAAACTGGCTTAAACAGTAAAAGGTATGTCTTTGTGTGTGTGTGTGTTTTGGCTCACAGAATTGAAAAGTCCAGTAAAGCAACTATATTCCAATAAAAATTAATTAAAAAAAAGAAAGAGAAGTCCAGAACAGGAACTAGCTTTTAGTGTGTCTTGAAAGAGATGTTCAGTTGATACCATGCAATTTACCAACATTGGTATACCAGCATACCAGTGTTCAGTTGTTGACATCCAATGTCAAAGGTCCAATTTCTCTTGACAGTTCCCAGTTCTTTTTCTCTAATATGTTGTTTTCTTCTCAGACGGGGTTTCCCTGTGAGGTGGCAAGATGGCTGTTAACAGCTCTAAACTTAAACTCTCAGCTATAAATCCAGGTGGCCAAAAGAGAGTTTCTCTTTTTCACAGTCCCAGTAAAAGTCTAGACACTGTGTCTCACTGGCTCTGATTGCATCACATGTCCATTCCTTAGCCAGTCACTGTGGCCATGTAATAGGGAAGAACAGATCTGACTCCACATTGGTTCTGTTCTTTTACTTTAACCTTTGTATTCTATTGCTTTTGCTACAAGTTAAGAATGTTGCCTATAGCCTAAAAGATACAGGATAACCCATTCTCAAGGCTCTGACCTTTAAAGGTATAACTCTCTTCCATTCATACACAGATAAAAAGTTGCAGAACAGAGAATAATATTTGTCTTGTTGTCACTAATCATTAGAGAAATGTGAATCAAAACTACAATGAGGTATCACCTCACACTGGTAAGAATGGCCATCATCAAAAAGTATGCAAACAATAAATGCTGGAGAGGGTGTGGAAAAAATGGAACCCTCTTACACTGTTGGTGGGAATGTAAATTGATACAGCCACTATGGAGAACAGTATGGAGGTTCCTTAAAATACTAAAAATAGAACTACCCTATGACCCAGCAATCCCACTACTGGGCATATACCCTGAGAAAACCATAATTCAAAAAGAGTCATGGGGCTTCCCTGGTGGCGCAGTGGTTGAGAATCCGCCTGCTGATGCAGGGGACACGGGTTCGTGCCCTGGTCCGGGAAGATGCCGCGGAACGGGTGGGCCCGTGAGCCATGGCCACTGAGCCTGCGCGTCCGGAGCCTGTGCTTCGCAACGGGAGAGGCCACAACAGTGAGAGGCCCGCATATCACAAAAAAAAAAAAAAAAAAAAAAAGACAAAAAGAGTCATGTACCACAGTGTTCATTGCAGCACTATTTACAGTTGCCAGGACATGGAAGCAACCTAAGTGTCCATGGACAGACGAATGGAAAAAGAAGATGTGGCACATATATACAATGGAATATTACTCAGCCATAAAAAGAAATGAAATTGAGTTATTTGTAGTGAGGTGGATAGATCTAGAGTCTGTCATACAGAGTGAAGTACGTCAGAAAGAGAAAAACAAATACCGTATGCTAACACATATATATGGAATCTAAAAAAAAAGAATGGTTCTGATGAACCTAGGGGCAGGACAGGAATAAAGACGCAGACGTAGAGAATGGACTTGAGGACATGGGGAGGGGGAAGGGTAAGCTGGGACGATGTGAGAGAGTGGCATGGGCTTATAAATACTACCAAATGTAAAATAGCTAGTGGGAAGCAGCCGCATAGCACAGGGAGATCAGCTTGGTGCTTTGTGACCACCTAGAGGGGTGGGATAGGGAGGGTGGGAGGGAGATGCAAGAGGGAGGAGATATGGGGATATATGTATACGTATAACTGATTCACTTTGTTACACAGCAGAAACTAACACACCATTGTAAAGCAACTCTCTAGTATAAAAGAAGCTTGGGGGCTTCCCTGGTGGCGCAGTGGTTGAGAGTCCGCCTGCTGATGCAGGGAACATGGGTTCATGCGCCCGTCTGGGAAGATCCCACATGCCGCGGAGCGGCTGGGCCCGTGAGCCATGGCCGCTGAGCCCGCGTGTCCGGAGCCTGTGCTCCGCAAAGGGAGAGGCCACAACAGTGAGAGGCCTGCCTACTGCAAAAAAAAAAAAAAAAAAAAAAGACTGAATTCTAACTCAGGTGTGATGGTCTTTGGAACACTAGTCCACCATGTTCCTGGTCTGCTGGCTTTCCAAACGAAGTGGCTATTCCTTGTCCCAACAACTCGTCTCTTGATTTATTGGCCTGTTGTGTGGCGAGCAATATGGGCTTGGACTCAGTGACAGCCAGAAGTATATGGTCTTTGGATTAGCCAGCCTCGAGACAATAACTCATGGACTTAATTCATGGGGAGGGGGCAGAGATGACTCTCCACAGGTGAACGGGGGCATTCCCTTTCCTCTCCTCATTTTATTGAGATATAATTTTTATGTGACAATTACTGAGTTTTGTGTCTCCTGTGCAGTCTGTTAAACAACTTCAAAGAGACATCATTCACATCATTTTCTCTGTGAATGGTGCCCCTTAGAGTTGTGCAACTTAGAGAGCAGGCTGATTTAATGTTAATCTGATATTGACATGATTTTTTAATTTTTGCAACCAGAATCTAGACTTTTTGAGGGTAAGGGTTATATTTTGATACATTTTGTGTCCTTATACACAGTGTTTAACATGCTGATTTTCCCTTAATCAAAATTCAGGAAATAATGGAGTTATTGAAATAGCTTTCCTGGTGTGATTATTAAATTAACTTGTACACTGTTATGGGAGCAGCTGTAAACTTATCCATCACAATGAGGGACTGGAGAGGAGGATGGAGAATCCATTAAAAAAAAATAGATCTATTTATTTATTTTATTTTTGGCGGCATTGGGTCTTCATTGCTGCGCTCGGACTTTCTCTAGTTGCGGTGAGCGGGGGCTACCCTTCGTTGTGGTGCCTGGGCTTCTCATTGCGGTGGCTTCTCTTGTTGCGGAGCACGGGCTCTAGGCGTGTGGGTTTCAGTAGTTGTGGCTCGCGGGCTCCAGAGTGCAGGCTTAGCAGTTGTGGCGCACGGGCTTAGTTGCTCCATGACATGTGGGATCCTCCCGGCCCAGGGCTCGAACCCGTGTCCCCTGCATTGGCAGGCGGATTCTTAACCACTGTGCCACCAGGGAAGCCCTGGAGAATCCATTTTTATAAAGCTCTCCAGAGCATTTAAAAATTTTTGTCTCAGAGGGCTTCCCTGGTGGCGCAGTGGTTGAGAGTCCGCCTGCCAGTGCAGGGGACACGGGTTCGTGCCCCGGTCTGGGAGGATCCCACATGCCGCAGAGTGGCTGGGCCCGTGAGCCATGGCTGCTGAGCCTGTGCATCCAGAGCCTGTGCTCTGCAATGGGAGAGGCCACAACAGTGAGAGGCCCGCGTACCATAAAAAAAAAAAAAAAAATTTGTCTCAGTATTTCAGCATGTGAATATCAGGAAGCAGGTTGACTGACATAAAACTCTTCAATGTACTACAAATAGCCAGGAAGTGATATTAAAGTCAAGGCCCATTAGAAATCTCTGTAGAATACAATACAACTATACAAACTCAAAAAGAACAAAATCAATAAGAATTAAAATGGAAGAGAAAGAGTTTGGTTAAATCATTATGTTTAGGTTAGGTAACCGAGATTTGCTGCATAAAAAATGGCTCCAGAACTGAGCGCTTAAAACGACAATCATTTATTATCTCTACTTGTATGGGTTGCCTGGGCTAAGCTGGGTGTTTTCTCAGCTCCACATGATGTAACAGCAGTCATTCATGCAGCTGCATTCACTTGAGAGCTTGGTTGGGGCTGGAACATCTGAGATGGCCTCTTGTGGTTGAAAGCCTCTCTCCTTGTGCTGTCTCGTCATTCAGCAGTCCAGCCCTAACTTCATTACAGCATGATGCCTGGCTTCTCAGAGAAGGAAGCAGAAGCTCCCAGGTCTCTTAACTGGGCTTAGATGTCCCACGATATTACTTCTGCTACATCTATTGGACAAGTGACAGGGCCAACCCAGATTCTAGGGAGAGGAGGAGGGGAAACAGACTCCACCCCTCAATGTAAGGAGTGGGTACAGGGAGGGGAGACATTGTTGGTGAGTGTATTTGGGTACTGTCTACCATACATACTCATAGTCACATCTGGCATACACAAGTAAGAGGTGGCTATACCTTCGGGACATCTAAACTTAAGTCTAAAAACAGCTACAGGGGAATTCCCTGGTGGTCCAGTGATTAGGGCTCGGAGCTTTCACTATCAGGGGCCTGGGTTTGATCCCTGGTTGGGGAACTAAGATCCTACAAGCCACAGAGCATGGCCAAAAATAAATAAATAAAAAATAAAAAATAAAAATAAAAACAACTACAGGATCCATACAAGAGAATATTATTCAGCAATAAAGAGGAATGGAATACTGATACATGCTACAACATGGATAAAAACCTCAAAAACATCATGTTAAATGAAAGAAGCCAGACACAAAAACCACATATTGTATGATTATGTACATATGGATGATTCCACTTATATGAAATGTCCAGAAAAGGCAACTCTAAGGAGACAAAAAGTAGATCAGTGGTTGTCTGGGGCTGGAGGTGAGAATGGAGATTATCAATGGGCATGAGAAGTCTTACTGGAGTGATAAAAATGCTCTAAAACTAGATTATGATGAGGGTTACACAGTTCAGTAAATTTACTAAAAATCATTGAATTGTACACTTAGGGGGAGTGAATCTCATGATATATAAATTATATTTCAATAAAATTGTTGAGGAAATACAGGATGGTGGCCTTTAATTCAAGAGACGTATTCCTGAAGGCCTTGCACAATTCAAATTTTCACAATTTAAGGCTAATTTTCCCACAGGAATAAGTATACAGTGGAGGGAACATATTTTCGAAGTGTGAACCCTCACACATATTGAGGCCTAGTTTTGCTTTGAACTGCTTTTCGTTTTCGTGGTCTTCTTTTACACAATTCTGTCTTCTAAATTCACAATAGGGCATATTGAGGTTGGTATCTTGACTGCTCCCATAGCTTTTTAAAAAATTTTATTTATTTATTTTTGGCTGCATTGGGTCTTCATTGCAGTGCACGGGCTTCTCATTGGGGTGGCTTCTCTTGTTGCAGAGCACGGGCTCTAGGCACGTGGGCTTCAGTAGTTGTGGCTCGCGGGCTCTAGGGCGCAGGCTTAATAGTTGTGGCACGGGCTGAGTTGCTCTGTGGCATGTGGGATCTTCCCGGACCAGGGCTCGAACCTGTGTCCCCTGCATTGGCAGGTGGATTCTTAACCACTGCGCCACCAGGGAAGCCCCCTCTATAGCTTTTTATCACATCTAACTTCTAGTCCCAAGCTACTGATTTTCCAGTGTGGTTTTCAGTAGTAGAGCAATCACTTAAACGAACCCCTGGATGACCGTGTTATTCCAAAGATTTTAATCTTAACAAGTGTCAAATTTAAAATGAGATCACAATGGCTACTGAAACCACTTCCACTGGTGGAAGTTTAGATGTATGTGCATAATAGTGCCAGGTGGTCAAAGAGGGCAGGTATTTCTGACAAGCAGTTAAAGTGACACCTTCCTATGGCATTAATAAAAGCAGAGTGTGCAAGTCACCCAGCCTGCCCTTCTTGAAATTTTGCAAGTATTGACAAATTTTTACATATAAGGAGATTCATATTGTCTTAAATTTTGCTCACAAAGATTTATTATTGTTTGTGTATCTGCACTATTTGAAATAATTCAAATGCACATGAGATGCAAATACACCATTCGTTATAGAGTTGGTGACAGTGAGACCTTGCCAGCCCGGCCTTCCCCTTCCCCCCATTATTGGGATGGGAAAACCTCAACATTCAGCATGTGCATTCCAGGTGGCTCATGAGCCCTTAGTATTTGCTTCTATTCAATTTGTAAGGAGTTTGTGTTCTATGGATGTGCCTTAAGTTTCAGGTTAGACTCAATAATCCTAAATACCAAGTGAAATTCTGTCTGATCCATTCAGCCTCTGGAACTTGTTGGAAACTTCAAAACTGGCTTGGGTTTTCTACAAGAATTTATGAATCTGGGCTGAATTTGAGGTTCATAAAAACACCCAGCCAGAGTTGCTTTTGTCTGGGATTTCAAAAGAAGTGTTGTGCTCATTTCTTTATATACACATCAAGCAAACTGTCACTGTCTGCTGGATTTATGTCTTGCTCTTTTAAAATGAGTCAACTACCTATTTTAGGTCTTCATTTCTTCATTGATGTTCTGGGTTGAATTGTGTCCCTCTCCCTCACTCCAAAATTATATGTTGAAATCCTGACCCCCGGAACCTCAGAATGTGACCTTATTTGGAGATAGGGTTTTACAGGGATAATCAAGTTAAAATGAGGTCATTTAGAGTGGGTCCTAATTCAACATGACTTGTGGCCTTATAAAAAGGGGAAATTTGGACATAGAGACATGCGCACAAGGAGAACACCATGTGAACATCAAGGCAGAGGTCCGGGTGATATGTCTACAAGACAAGGAACGCCAAAGATTGCCTGCAAACTCCCAGAAGCCAGGGAGAGGGCTGAGACAGCTTCTTCCTCATAGCTGGCAGAAGGAAACAACCCTGCTAACCCCCTAAGCTCTGTATGGACAGGCCACTCAAGATGGCCGTGCTCTTGCTCTCTGTACGTCCCCTGCCTGACCAGTGCCTGCTTCACCTATATCTTAAGCTCAGGACTGACCTTCCTATGTACTTGCCCCAGGCCCCAGCTGGCGATTGTTCTCATCAAAGGCGCGGTGAGGAGGAGCCCCTCTGCTGGTTTCCCTGGTAACTAATGAGCTCCACCTGACTTCAATTCCCCTATAACCGGAAATGCCCCCACTCCCAAGCAAAGCCTGCCGCCACGTCCTGCCTGCTGTCTGCTGCACACGGTGAGGTGTTGCTCCAGGACCTCGTTTCAGACATGTAAGATTCCCTCTATCCATGAAACCACTGATGTCTCTGTTGCTGACTCCGGGCTCTTCCTTCGGTCTTGAAGCTGGGCAAGCACAGGGCCTTGTAGGCTTGCGGGGTGCAGCCCAACAATGGGCAGAGCAGCCTGGAGACCGAGGAAACTCCCGTGAGCACCAAGATGTCGGGAAAAGCAGGGCGGAAAATGGAAAGCTGCAGCGGACGTCCACTAGCACGTGGGCCCCGAAAGTTGCGCTGGAAACCTCTCGGGGGCTGTCTACTAGAATGCGGGGCTCTGTGGTGGCCGTCGTTGCTGAATGGGGGCTGCCAAGAGATCTGGGGACCAGTGGCCTCGAATGGCTCTTGTATCAAGGTGAGCCTTTTGTAATTGGTTAAGCTAGCTCTCTGGAAGGAATTGGTATTTCTCTCGTGCCTTTGAGATGAGGGTCTGTGGTAGCTGGGTTCCAAAACCAAGCATCTCGACAACAAGGCAGAAGTTGGGAACCATTTGTGAACTAGTCTTGGAAATACATAGTGTCACCTCCACTGTTAATCATAAGGCCTCCCAGATTCAAGGGAAGGAACCCAGACTCCCCCATATCTTGACGTAAGGAGAGTTAAAAAATCACATGGAAGGTATGTCGGATGGGACTTACTGTTATGACTAAATAACACCTTTTTTCAAGGTCTTTGAAATAAAGCTCTCTATCTGTGATTGCCCTCGGTTTGCTTTTATAGCCCTTTTGAAAAAATGTACTTAAAAGAATATAACTACACCGCTCTTTTCTTTAATCTAGATTTTAAAGTGTAGCTTATTTGATGTATTTTACCACTAGTGAATAGTTGCTGAAAGAATGAACTAATCCTGGTTTCACCACCAACTTTATGACTTTGGACAAGTGATCTTTCTTGATTTACGTTTCCTCATCTGTAATGACAGAGCCTACTTTCGTTGGGATGTTGTGAGAATTAAACACATTAATGCAAGTAAAACAATTAGTATGATGCCTGATTCATGGTGAGCACTCCATAAACAATAACTGCTACTGTTGTCATCATTGTGTTCAAGGCATAAGTGGCCTATATAATTGATTTTCCACAGCAGATACAAGGGGTGTCTTGATCTAGTGCTTTGATGAAACAAAAACAAAAAACTCATTATCACATTATTTTAAAATTATAAGTAACCTTAAAGGAAGATGTGGGAAAATAAAAAGCTGATTAAAAAGGGTGGTAGATGAATTTAAATGGATTTGAAGAATAGTATGTTGAATTGGTGTCAATGAGGTTTTTAAAAAACCAAAATGGATAGGAAGGCCAGTGAATCTTAAACTGAGAAAATGGGGCTTTGCAAGAGTTGAGTTTATTTTGAAATCCCCAGTGGTATCACCTAGGACCCCCATTTCCATTCTTCTACCTCCTGTCTTCTTGGAGATTCAGGTGAACTGGGCTCAGACACATCCAGTACCCTTCCTGTGACTCTTCCTTTGCGTTTCCTGGTTCTTTTTTTTTTTTTTTTTTTTTTGTGGTACGCGGGCCTCTCACTGTTGTGGCCTCTCCCATTGCGGAGAGCAGGCTCCGGACGCACAGGCTCAGCGGCCATGGCTCACGGGCCCAGCCGCTCCGCCGCACGTGGGATCTTCCCGGACCGGGGCACGAACCCGTGTCCCCTGCATCGGCAGGCGGATTCTCAACCACTGCACCACCAGGGAAGCCTTCCTGGTTCTTATAAGGCTGGGATCCCCAGTATCCACTCGCATGTCTTTCCAGGGCCATCTATATTTTATCTTCTATATTTTCTTGGAGCAAAACATTGCCTTTTCCAGGTTTTACAAGAAATGGAATCCCACAGAAGACATTTATCACGATTCTTAGAGGTCTATTAGAGACTGTAACTGTGCGGGAAAGTTTCACATTGTGAAGCATTTAAGACCCTGTTCTTTTGCTTCCTCGTCAACCCCTCACTCTTGATTACCTGCAAGTCTGAACTCCAGCTTCCAGACCCTCCCAGACTTGATGAACCCCCTAGGAGGCATGGTCCAATTTACCAGCTATAGAGAATAAGAAATAATAAAAAAATTAAACTGAGAGAGAATTTGGGGGAAACAAAGCAAGATCTTCACATGTATGAAATTTAATGCTGTTTTAACTGGGGAAATGCAGTTTGACTGGAGGATACGCTGTATATACACTAGTATTCCATTTCATCTTGAGACAAGCCTGCTGAAGTGAGTACTATTATGTCCCATTTTATAGATGAGGGGACTGAGATACAAAGAAATAAAGCAGCCAAAGTTATTTGAAGCTGTGGTGTCTAACTACAGAAACTTCACCTTTAACTATTATTCTGTTCTACGTTATTGATAACTCTGTGGGGTCTTTCCCAGTATTGGGCTAAGAAATTTTCAGACTTGAATTGTTTTAAGGAAGAGTTGGACGTATTCTATGATCTTCAGGAGTCTTTTTCACCTTTTGGGGGAGGTACCTATGAGCCCCTTTATTGAGAAATTGGTTCTCTTCCCAGTGTTGCCTTTTCAAAGTGCTTTTCAGATACTTACTTAAAAATATTTTAATAGAGAAATCACCAATGTGTAAGAGTTATAAATGAATCAGTATACCATAAAAGATGTTCATTAGGAAGATAAGACCTCCCTAGTTTTTTCGCAATTATTTTATCATATTTCTGATTAATGATTTCATTTGGGCCATTTCAGTGTTCATTGGTCTTCATTTGTTAGTGTTGATTATAGGATGCCATGCCTCGTTGGAATCTGACTCTTTTTGACCAACAAATGCATATTAAAATCAATAGAAATGTCATTAGCATCCCAATATCATGAGAGATAATATAACCATTTCTCATGCATTCAGTTTATTAAAATTTGATAAAGTGTGAAATATGTAGGACAAGTAATGATGTTTTAATCTTTCACCAAGGTAACAATTGAAAGCTGATTGATTCCATTCAGTAATTATAAAATCAGAATGATGGAAGATTGTAATCAAGTAGGATTCATTCTCCTACTTTGTCACTCCTCCATGCAAGACAAAATTCTCATTTGCATCATCTCTTTTATCTGAAAAGAAATCAAACTTCTATTTGCTTCACTAAATCCAGGAGGTAGATAATAGCCTTTCCTGACTTTGAAGGGGATGACGAGGTGGCTGCTGCCTATTAATAGCAGAGAAGAAGGGATAGTCCTTTAAGACTAGATTGTCTCAATGAGAAGGGCCAACTCTGATGGGATCTAAATATTCAAACTATTACATCCTCCCAACTTTTGCATGACCTACTGAGTGAGGTAGGGCCTTTTCTATTATGGTTCTGCTCTTCCTAGCTTCCTTAAGACAATCCTGGGGGAATGTAGCTGGCCAAACATGTTAGGATCGCAGTCAGTTCACTTGGCTTATAGAGTGCCAGAGGTTGGAGAGTGGGGCCTTTCTTTGTTCTAAAAAGCCTGGCAAGAATCCTAATTTCCTTGTCTTTGAAGATATGGGAGGATTACCATTAGCCCATGGTTAAATAGTTGTTTGGCTGGGTGTAAATAGTGGGGAAGAGAAGAACACTCGGGAGGAAAAGGGAGGTAATTGGATCCATGCTGCTAGGACCGAAACCTAGAGAACATGACCGAGAGAATCAGCAGATATCTACAATTTTAATGGCTCACATCCATCATCTCTTGGGCTTGGTTGGTGGCTTTGAAGATGGAGTTTGCCAAGTAGAACATATCTAGGTGTCACTGATTCATAATCTAGAATTCCTCAGTGAAGTCTTTCTTCACTGTATATGACTCCTCTCTGCCCCCAATTAGATCAGATCCCTAATCTATATGTTGTTAAAGAACCCCGTGCTTTTCCTTCATAATACTTTTCACGTGATCATGTTTGTGGGATTATTTGGTTAATACCTGTTAACAGGTTAATACCTGTTAATACCTGTTTCCCAGCGTTAGACTGAAAGCTTTGTCGGGGCAGGGATTAGTGAATGTGTGCTTTTTCTTTATGACTGTGCTTTTTTTTTTTTTTTTTTTTTTTTTTTTGCGGTACGCGGGCCTCTCACTGCTGTGGCCTCTCCCGCCGCGGAGCACAGGCTCCGGACGCGCAGGCGCAGCGGCCATGGCTCACGGGCCTAGCCGCTCCGCGGCACGTGGGATCTTCCCGGACCGGAGCACGAACCCGCGTCCCCTGCATCGGCAGGCGGACTCTCAACCACTGCGCCACCAGGGAAGCCCTATGACTGTGCTTTGAATGTGGTTGTCTAAGTGTTCCTGGTGTCTGCCCAAAGTTGCCTTTCTCTCTCAAGGAGCCTGACCTGTGTAAGAACTCGCATCCTTGTTAGAAAGTCTTTTTCTTATTTGACTCAAACAGATGTCTGTCTGTCCCTTGGACCATCCAGTTCCCACTCTACCTGCCACACTGATTAAACATCTATAGGACCTGGTTATACACAGTTTAGAAGTGACCTTATAACGCATCTCAAAAATTAATGAAGAAGTATTTCCATTCTCAAAGGATTTGGAGGCTCTAAAGACTTTAATGTAGTTGAGGATGGGAAATCTGGGGCCTAAGAGTGCCTTTCTAGGGTTTGGAGAGTAAGGAGAGAACATTGGGGTAATTCTGCTCTTTGCTATACAAATATCTACTTTTATTGTTTTGTTACGACTGACCTTCCGATGGATTTTCTGTGGGCAGTAGAGCACTGTGAAAAGATTATTATTTTTGGAGCCAGAAAGACCGGAATTTGACTCTCAGGTTTAACATTTACAAGCCTTGAGGCCTCCTCATCTGTAAACCTGGAAAAATAGTGCTTGTTTTTCAGAGTTGTCCTGTGAATTAGATATACTATATTTTAGTGCCTGATATGGCGCCTGATACACCATAAGGGCTAAATACATGGTACATCATAGGGAGGATTACTGTTGCCAACTTTCAAAAAGTGAAAATTGATGACCACAGAAGCCAGATAATTTACTTTGAAATCCACAACAAACTGAGATAGTGCTCAAACTGTGGATATAACTTTTTCAAACTCCGTAGAGGGACAGACGTTTCAGAATACTGGACAAAGTTTAAGATTTAGGAACATAGGGCCACTGACTCTACTTTCTTTAGTACCCAAGACATGGCTTTGATGATGAATATATTATAGAACCCGAATTGCTTGGCATTGGAACTCATTCCCTTAGATGGAGGTATATCAGTTGTTCCTTTACGTTCTGAAATGGTGATGTCAGCCCCAAATTTAGAAGGGCACTAATTTGGCAAAAATTCGGTGGTTTTCTTACCCTTGGTAGGACCCTTGCTTGCTTGGGGTTTGTCTGTACTAGCTGCAAGCTCTATAGGGGCAAGAGAAAAGCCAGACCAAAACACACAGCATCTACAGCTGTTGTGGGTGGAACTTCCCTTCTGTTAAGAATTCTTGGCTAAAAAATTTGGAAATGTAAGCACTGTGTCTGAGGTGCTCCCTGCTGCTCGGAACCCTCTGGAAACACTGCAGTCCCTCAGCCCAGTAGTTCTCATCCTGGCCTCACATTAGAATCACCTGGGGAGTGTTTAAAAAAAAAAAGACTTATGCCTGGATTCCTCCATTAGGCCAATTAAATGAAAAATTTTAGGAAAGGGGCCCAAACACCCATGTTTGAAAACAAGGTGATTTGAATGTCCTCAGGTTGAAGATCACTGCTGGCCCAAATCTCTCAGTACTAATCACACAGTCAAATCTCATCTGCTTACATGGAGGACAGCAGCAGCAACAGCAAATAGAAGGGTGAATAAGACCTAAAAGATCGTGTATCTTTGCTTTGGTGTTTGGTTGAGGGCATTGATCCAAGAAATAGGTCTTTTGCTAACATCACGTGGAATAGAGAGCTTATTGTTTTTTCAACCATTAAAACCCCATAGGAGGTGAAGTGATAGGTTCTGGGAATGGGATGTCAAGATGTGTCATTTTAAATGGTGAGTTTTTAGGAAATGCTCTTCTCAGAGTGCCTCCCTTGGGCCTGATGGTTTGGCAGCTTTACATCCAGCACTTAGCTGCCCATCCCACTGGGATCCTCCCTCTGATCTCAGAATGCTGAAAACGGCTTTATTGACAAAGGCAGCATTTAAAACCAGTCCCTACAATGAGCTGCTTAATGGTCAACCCCATCCAGGTGAGGACTCTGCCAGGTAGACACCCATCACATGAGTGTTAAGTGAGTGGGTGGTACCCATGGGGAAATCACAATTAGAGAGTGCTAGGACCAGAGGGACTCAAGAGATGGGTTGGGTTGCTCCTCTTAGTGGGGAGATTGGGGCCCAGAGAGGTAACCCTAGACAGGTGCACAGGGCTAGGCAGTGAATTATGAAGAGCAGATCCTCATACCCACGATAGGGCTTTTCCCATCTTATCATTTATCATCTTATATTCTTCTCTACATTTAAAAAAATAGATATTTATTGGAGTATAATTGCTTCACAATACTGCATTAGTTTCTATTGTACAGCAAAGTGAATCAGCCATATGCATACACATGTCCCCATATCCCCTCCCTCTTGAGCCTCCCTTCTCTCCTCCCTATCCCACCCCTCTAGGTCTTCGCAAAGCACCGAGCTGATCTCCCTGTGCTATGCTGCTGTTTCCCACCAGCCAACTGTTTTATATTTGGTAGTGTATATATGTTGATGCTACTCTCACTTCACCCCAGCTTCCCCTTAGCACCTCATGACCTCAAGTCCATTCTCTATATCTACAACTTTATTCCTGCCCTGTGACTAGGTTCATCAGTACCTTTTTTTTTTTTTTTTAGATTCCATATATATGTGTTAGCATACGGTATTTGTTTTTGTCTTTCTGACTTACTACACTTGGTATGACAGACTCTGGGTCCATCCACCTCACTAGAGATAGTTCAATTTCATTTCTCTTTATGGCTGAGTAATATATTCCATTGTGTATATGTGCCACATCTTCTTTATCCATTCATCTGTTGATGGACATTTAGGTTGGGTCCATGTCCTGGCTATTGTAAATAGTGCTGCAATGAACATTGTGGTACATGACTTTTTGAATTATGGTTTTCTCAGGGTATATGCCCAATAGTGGAATTGCTGGGTCGTAGGGTAGTTCTATTTTTAGTTTTTTAAGGAACCTCCTTACTGTTCTCTATAGTGGTTGTATCAATTTACATTCCCACCAAGAGTGCAGGAGGGTTCCCTTTTCACCACACCCTTTCCAGCATTTATTGTTTGTAGATTTTTTTGATGATGGCTATTCTGACTGGTGTGAGGTGATACCTCACTGTAGTTTTGATTTGCATTTCTCTAATAATTAGTGATGTTGAGCATCTTTTCATGTGCCTCTTGGCCATTTGTATGTCTTCCTTGGTGAAATGTCTATTTAGGTCTTCTGCCCATTTTTTAACTGGATTGTTCATTTTTCTGATATTGAGCTCCGTGAGCTGTTTGTATATTTTGGAGATTAATCCTCTGTTGTTTCATTTGCAAATATTTTCTCCCATTCTGAGGGTTGTCTTTTTGTCTTGTTTATGGTTTCCTTCGCTGTGCAAAAGCTTTTAAGTTTAATTAAGTCCCATTTGTTTATTTTTGTTTTTATTTCCATTACTCTAGGAGGTGGGTCAAAAAAGATCTTACTGTGATTTATGTCAAAGAGTGTTCTTCCTATGTTTTCCTCTAAGAGTTTTATAGTGTCTGTTTTTTTTTTTTTTTTTTTTTTTTTTGTGGTACGTGGGCCTGTCACTGTTGTGGCCTCTCCCTTTGCGGAGCACACAGGCTCTGGACGCGCAGGCTCAGCAGCCATGGCTCACGGGCCTAGCCGCTCCGCAGCATGTGGGATCTTCCTAGACCAGGGCACGAACCCGTGTCCCCTGCATCAGCAGGCGGACTCTCAACCACTGCACCACCAGGGAAGCTCTATAGTGTCTGGTTTTAATCTTTAATCCATTTTTAGTTTATTTTTGTGCATGGTGTTAGGTAGTGTTCTAATTTTATTATTTTTCATATAGCTGTCCAGTTTTCCCAGCTCCACTTATTGAAGAGGCTGTCTTTTCTCCAGTGTATGTTCTTGCCTCCTTTATCATAAATTAAGTGCCCATATGTGCGTGGGTTTATCTCTGGGTATTCTATCCTGTACCATTGATTTATATTTCTGTTTTTGTGCCAGTACCATACTGTCTTGATTACTGTAGCTTTGTGGTATAGTTTGAAGTCAGGGAGCCTGATTCCTCCAACTCCGTTTTTCTTTCTCAAGATTGCTTTGGCTATTTGGGGTCTTTTGTGTTTCCATACAAATTGTAAAAGTTTTTGTTCTAATTCTGTGTAGAATGCCACTGGTAGTTTGATAGGGATTGCATTGATTCTGTAGATTGCTTTGAGTAGTATAGTCATTTTCACATTGTTGATTCTTCCAATCCAAGAACATGGTATATTTCTCCATCTGTTTATGTCATCTTTGATTTCTTTCATCAGTGTTTTATAGTTTTCTGAGTACAAGTGTTTTGTCTCCTTAGGCAGGTTTATTCCTAGGTATTTTATTCTTTTTGTTGCAGTGGTAAATGGGAGTGTTTCCTTGATTTCTCTTTCTGATTTTTTGTTTTGATGTATAGGAATGCAAGAGATTTGTGTGCATTAATTTTGTATCTTGCAACCTTACCAAATTCCTTGATTAGCTCTAGTAGTTTTCTGGTGGCATCTTTAGGATTTTCTATGTATAGCATCATGTCATCTGCAAAGAGTGATAGTTTTACTTCTTCTTTTCCAATTTGTATTCCTTTTATTCCTTTTTTTCCTCTGATTGCCATGGCTAGGACATCCAAAACTAAGTTGAATAAGAGTGGTGAGAGTGGACATCCTTGTCTTGTTCCTGATCTTAGAGGAAATGCTTTCAGTTTTTCACCATTGAGTATGATGCTTGCTGTGGGTTTGTCATATATGGCCTTTATTATGTTGAGGTAGGTTCCCTCTATACCCATTTTCTGGAGAGTTTTTACCATAAATTGGTGCTGAATTTTGTCAAAAGCTTTCTCTGCATCTATTGAGATGGTCATGTGGTTTTTATTCCTTAATTTGTTAATGTGGTATATCACATTGATTGGTTTGTGTATATTGAAGAATCATTGCATCCCTGGGATAAATCCCACTTGATTGTGGTGTATGATCCTCTTAATGTGCTGTTGGATTCTGTTTGCTAGTATTTTGTTCAGGACTTTTACATCTATGTTCAGCAGTGATATTGGTGTATAATTTTCTTTTTTTGTGTTATCTTTTTCTGGTTTTGGTATCAGGGTGATGGTGGCTTTATAGAATGAATTTAGGAGTGTTTCTCCCTCTGGAGTTTTTTGGAAGAGTTTGAGAAGGATCAGTGTTAGGTCTTCTCTAAATGTTTGATAGAATTAACCTGTGAAGCCATCTGGTCCTGGACTTTTGTTTTGGAAGATTTTTAACTACAGTTTCATTTCCATTACTTGTAATAGGTCTGTTTATGTTTTCTAATTCTTCCTGGTTCAGTTTTGGAAAATTGTACCTTTCCAAGAATTTGTTGATTTCTTCATGGTTATCTATTTTATTGGCATATAGTTGTTTGTAGTAGTCTCTTATAATCCTTTGTATTTCTGTAATGTCAGTTGTGATTTCTCCTTTTTCATTACTAATTTTATTGATCTGTGTCATCTCTCTTTTTTCTTGATGAGTCTGGCTAAGGGTTTATCAATTTTATTTAGCTTCTCAAAGAACTAGCCTTTAGTTTTATTGATCTTTGCTATTGTTTTCTTTGTTTCTATTTCATTTATTTCTGGTCTGATCTTTATGATTTCTTTCCTTCTACTGCCTTTGGATTTTCTTTGTTCTTATTTCTCTTGTTGTAAGTGTAGGGTTAGATTGTTTATTCGAGATTTTTCTTGTTTCTTGAGGTGAGATTGAATTACTATAAACTTCCCTCTTAGAACTGTTTTTGCTGCGTCCCCATAGGTTTTGGGTTGTTGTGTTTTCATTGTCACTTGTTTCTATGTATGTTTTTAATTTCTTCTTTGATTTCTTCAGTGATCTCTTGGTTATTTAGCAGTGTACTGTTTAGCCTCCATGTATTTGTGTTTTTTACAGTATTTTTTTCCTGTAATTGATTTCCAATTTCATAGTGTTGCGTTCAGAAAAGATGCTTGGTACAATTTCAACTTTCTTAAGTGTTCTGAAGGCTTGATTTGTGACCCAAGATGTGATATGTCCTGGAGAATGTTCCATGTGCACTTAGAAGAAAGTGTATTCTGCCACTTTTGGGTGGAATGTTCTATAAATTTCAATTAAATCTATCTGGTCAGTTGTGTTATTTAAAGCTTGTGTTTCCTTATTTATTTTCTGTTTGGATGATCTGTCCATTGGTGTAAGTGGGGTGTTAAAGTCACCTACTATTATTGTGTTACTATCAATTTCTCCTTTCATGGTTGTTAGCATTTGCCTTACGTATTGAGATGCTCCTTTGTTGGGTGCATAAACATTTATAATTGTTATGTCTTCTTCTTGGATTGATCCTTTGATCATTGTGTAGTGTTCCTTCTTATCTCTTGTAACAGTCTTTATTTTAAAGTCTATTTTACTTGATATGAGTACTGCTACTCCAGCATTTCCATTTTCATGGAATATCTTTTTCCATCCCTTCACTTTCAGTCTGTATGTGTCCCTAGGTCTGAAGTGGGTGTTTTGTAGACAGCGTATATATGGGTCTTGTTTTTGTATCCATTAAGCCAGTCTGTGTCTTTTGGTTGGGGCGTTTAATCCATTTACATTCAAGGTTATTATCAATATGTATGTTCCTATTACCATTTTCTTAATTGTTTTGGGTTTGTTTTTGTAGGTCTTTTTCTTCTTTTGTGTTTCCCACCTAGAGAAGTTTCTTTAGTATTTGTTGTAAAGCTGGTTTGGTGGTGCTGAATTCTCTTAGTTTTTGCTTGTCTGAAAAGCTTTTGATTTCTCCATAGAATCTGAATGAGATCCTTGTTGGGTAGAGTAATCTTGGTTGTAGGTTTTTCTCTTTCATCACTTTAAGTATATCCTGCCACTCCCTTCTGGCCTGCAGAATTTCTGCTGAAAAATCAGCTGATAACCTTATGGGAATTCCTTTGTATGTTATTTTTTGTTTTTCCCTTGCTGCTTTTAATATTTTTTCTTTGAATTCAATTTTTGTTAGTTTGATTAATATGTGTCTTGGTGTGTTTTTCCTAGGGTTTATCCTGTATGAGACTCTTTGTGCTTCCTGGACTTGGGTGACTATTTCCTTTCCCATGTTAGGGAAGTTTTCAACTATAATCTCTTCAAATATTTTCTCAGACCCTTTCTTTTTCTCTTCTTCTTCTGGGCCCCTTATAATTCGAATGTTGGTGTGTTTAGTGTTGTCCCAGAGGGCTCTGAGATTGTCTTCAATTCTCTTCATTCTTTTTTCTTTATTCTGCTCCTTGGCAGTTATTTCCACCGTTTTGTCTTCCAGCTCACTTATTCATTCTTCTGCCTCAGTTATTCTGTTATTGATTCCTTCTAGTGTATTTTTCATTTCAGTTATTGTGTTGTTCATCTCTGTTAGTTTGTTCCTTAGTTCTTCTAGATCTTTGTTAAACATTTCTTGTATTTTCTTAATCCGTCCCTCCATTGTATTTCTGAGATTTTGGATCATCTTTACTATCATTACTCTGAATTCTTTTTCAGGTAGATTACCTATTTCCTCTTCATTTATTTGGTCTTATAGGTTTTTACCTTGCTCCTTCATCTGTGACATTATTTTTGCTGTCTCTCTCTCTCTTTTTTTTTTTATGAGTGGGATTGTGTTCCTGTCTTACTGGTTGTTTGGCCTGAGGCTTCCAGCACTGGAGTTTGTAGGCTGTTGGGTAGAGCTGTGTCTTGGTGCTGAGATGAGGACCTCCGTGAGACCTTACTCTGATGAATATTCCCTGGGACCTGAGGTTCTCAGTTAGTCCAGTGGTTCGGACTCAGAGCTCCCACTGCAGGAGCTTTGGCCCAACCCTTGGGTTGTGAACCAAGATCCCACAAGCTTTGTGGTGACAAAAGAAAAAGAAAAAAAGAAAAAAAAAAGAAAATAATAGCAAAGTAAAAAATAGAATTAGACTAGGAAACTAACAGATATGTTAAAATATAAAAATGAAAACATAGATGAATCAACAACCGGAAGGTACATCAGTACCACAATAGTAAAAAGGAGGAGGAGGAGGAAAAAACAAAAAAAAGAAAAAAAAAAAAAAGAAAAAAAGGGGGAAAAGTCCTTGGTTGTGGAGGGTGGGGCCTAAGCAAGGGCATGGTTTGGACAGTGGGAGGGGCCTATGCTCAGGACCCACAGGGCTGGAAAAGGCCCTGGGGGCTGTAGGGAGTGGAGCTTAGGCTCAAGGAACAGAAGGGGCCCAGGCATATGCCCAACCCCTGGTCTCAGTGAGGGGGGACCTCACCTGGGAGCCCAGGAATCTTCCTGGGCTCGAGTGGGTGGGGCAGATGCCCTCCTCTCCCCTCCTGCTCCTCTGGTCCCTGGAGGGCCCTTCCCGCCTGCCTCTCCTGATCTCCCTGGCCTCCTTTCTATGCCTCAGGACCCACGCAGCCTGGAGAGGGCTTTGGAGGTGGGGTACTGGCCTGGAAACTCAGCAGGCTCGCTGGCCCAAGTGGGCCAGGCGATCGCCCTCTGCTCCTCTCCTGCTCTCCCGGGAGGATCCCTCCTGCCTGCCTCTCCTAATCTCCCCGGCCTCAGAGGTGCTGATCTTGTCTGGCCTCCAATTCTCCTCCCCCCTCAGTCCCCCCACATCCTACTGGTTCACTTGGGGGTTTCTCCCATCTCCTGGGGCGTCAGGGTCCCCCACCAGTGGTCAGCAGGTGCCCTATTTGTGGGGAGACACTAACTCAGTGTCTTCCCACACCATCATCTTGACTCTGACCCCTTCCATTTTCTTTATTCTGTTCTTTTCCTGGCCTTCTCTTTCTCTTTTCCTAGGGTTCCCCCCCCCCCGCCCCCGCCGACTCCATCTGTATTAGTTAAGGTTTTCCAGAGGAACAGAATCAATAGGATATATAAGATATCTCTCTATATATATCTGCTGTCTTTGACATGGATTCATGCACTGCTTACCACTATTTTGCTATCATGTGATGACTGCAGAAACCATCCTTAAACTGCAGCCCCACACACAATTTTTGTACTTTCATCTGACCTACACAAAGGTGTCCTTTTTAAGTCTTATTTGTAATAATATTTATAATGACATCTAGTACGAAGTAAATGGAAATGTTCATTGTGAGCATAAAAAAACTCTATCTACCTATCTATCTATTTATGGATGTCTCACTTCAGGCATTCAGGCGGAGAGAGAATTCAACCTTCCTCTGCCTTTTTGTACTCTCTGTGCCCTCAGTGGACTGGATGGTGCTCACCTGCATTGGGAACGACCATCTGCTTTACTCAGTCCACCAATTCAAATGCTAATCGCTTCCTGAAACACCCTCACAGACACATCCAGAAATAATGCCTAACCACACATCTGGGCATCCTGTGGCCCAGTCAAGTTGACCCATAAAACTAACCATGACACCATCTTCTCCTATTTCCTTCATTTTTCGTTTTGTTTTTGTTGTCTTGGGTCTTATGACTTTAAGCCTGTGTTTTGCCTTGACTAAGGGTCTCAGTCTGGAAAAGATTGTTAATTCTTAGGCTTGAACAATCCGTTTAAGTGAATAAAGTGACTGTTAAAGTTTGTGATCTATAGTTCTAAAGTACAAAAAATTAGGTCAAAAGTAGGAAAAATTAATAGGGAAACCAATAAAAAGGAAACCCAAAGTTAAAAATTCTGAACTCCTTCACAGAGGCAGATGCTGTAAGATGGAGGGGGAGTGAGGCTGGTGTTCTCAAAACTCTTCATAGATGGGAACAGATGATTTTAGAACTCATTTAAAACTCATTTGAAAAAAACTTCTTGTGGCATCTCAGTAGGAGAACATTTTTATCAACGGGATGGTTATTGCCTGCCTGGTTGGAATTTTTATATTCTGCATCATTCTATTTGAAATCAGGATTTGACCAGAGGATATTTCTTTTCATTTGTAGGACATTTTGTATTCGGGATAATATCTTCTCCTCAAACATTTTAGGATGTCAAAATGTATTAAAGTGACATGTATTTTCCCCTTAGATCTTACCAAACCAGTTCCTATAAAAGCAGAAAAAGGATAAAATGTAGATCTGAATGTATTTTTGTTCAATTTCTTTTCTATTTTCTTAACCTTCCTGGAGTGAGTAGATTATCATAAAATTGTCTAGGGGGCCAAAGTCTGTGTTCTGGCTTAGGAAAAATGACACCTCTTAAAGGGCTTGTTAAGAGACTATAGTGGATATTAGTTTTGTTGTTGTTGTTGTTGGCTTTTTTTTTGGTGCTCAGCATCTATTCACCCTTTGTCCCATATTCCTGTCTCCCTTTTGTGTCATTCAAATCCTGCTGTTATAAAGGAATCACCTCTTTCCCATGCTCAGATCTTGTAGTTAAATGAAGCTGGTCCCACTCCCAGCTCTAGGGGTGGAACATATGACCCAGACTTAAGCCATTGTGCACATGGTATACTCCTGCCTATAACTGTTGGTTTGAGATTGGCATGTGACCCTGTACAGCCAATGAGACTGTTGAGAGAAGAAGATGCACTGTTTTTGTATTTGAACTTGAAAGGACATGGGCTATAGCTATAGACAGGCATAAAGGGAAAGCCTATTTGAGTGTGAACCAACACAGAAGGTGAAACCTGATAGGAAACAGAAAATGTTTGCATATACTCAGAGGAGATTTAGACAATTGGACAGAGTTTGGGGATAAATTCATGAAGATAAATGTGGGTAGAATAGCGACCCCCAAAAGATAGATTGAGGTCCCAACACTTGATACCTGAGAATGTGATCTTATTCAGAAATAAGGTCTTTGCAGATGTAATGAAGATGTAAGTTAAGGTGAGGTCATACGGTAACAGGGTAGGCCCTTAATCCAAGATGATTGGTGTCCTGATAACAAGAGGAGAAGCAATACAGAGAGACATAAAAAGTGAGGAGTATGCCATATGAGGACACAGACATACACAGGAAAAAAGGCCATGTGATCATCAAGGTAGAGATGTTACTACAAGACAAGAAATGCCAAGGTTGCTGGCAAACAGTAGAAGGTTAGGAAGGGGCAAAGAAGGATCCTCCCCTAGAGGCTTCAGAGGCTGCATGGCCTTGCTGACACTTTGATTTCAGACTGTGAAACAATAAATTTCCAGAACTGTGAGACAATAAATTTCTCTTGTTTAAAGCCACTGAGATTGTGGTACTTTGTTATGGCAGCCCTATGAAATGAATACAGTAAGTGTACAGAAAACTTAGCATGTGAAAAAAGACTTTTTTTTTTTTAACTCCAAGGAAAATAAAAACTTGTTCTGGAAAAGGGAAAGTAACCACGTGACTTAACTTTAAAGAATTTAATAGAGTACTATAAATATTGATTTTTAATCTTACCAAAATTATAATATACTGGAAAGTATATATGTGTGGTGGGGTCTGTGTGTGTGTGTGCATTTCACAGTGCAAAGTCAATATAAAATGCCTAAACTGAAGTGTCAGGAAGTAGCAACATACACACATTATTCAGAAACATGAAGGTAAAGAGTAAATGATTCAGTTAAAAGAGCTGAAAGTAGCTGCCTCTTGGGAGCAGGAAACAGGAGGTGGGCACTGCTGGGACTGCTGTGTTTTTGGAATGAGACTTACAGAACTATTTGACTCTTTAAGCTATGTGTACGAATAACCTTCATATAAAGAAAAGCTACTTAAAAAAGGAAAAGAAAAATTGAATCTATGAAGCAAATTACTTGTAGAACTAAGGAATGTGCTGACCTTAGACAGAAGTAGAAAATAGAATACATTTATTTTGGGGGCTAGTTATCCATTGATCTACATCTGTTTCCTGAGCAGTGGGGGAGGAGGGCACAGGGGAGGGTCAGAGTTCTTTTATAAAGCCTTCACATCTCACTTTGTCCCATATTCAAGTCCTGCTTTTATATAGAAATGAGAACTTCTGTTACCTTGAGTTTCTAATTACAGTCTAAAACCATAAAGTTCATTTTAACAGGGATCTTTCCTTAAAACTGAAGGAGGTTCTCAAGGTGAATGGCATATGTATATGTTTCCTGGGAGTGGGAGTTACAGGCACTTAAAAAAAAAATTATTTACTTATGCCTGTGTTGGGTCTTCGTTGCGGTGCAGGAGCTTCTCATCGTGGTGGTTTGTCTTGTTATAGAGCACAGGCTCTAGGTGCGTGGGCTTCAGTAGTTGTGGCATGTGGATTCAGTAGTTGTGGCTCGCGGGCTCTAGAGCGCAGGCTCAGTAGTTGTGGTGCCGGGCCCAGTTGCTCCACGGCATGTGGGATCTTCCCGGACCAGGGCTTGAACCTGTGTCTCCTGCATTGGCAGGCGGATTCTTAACCACTGTGCCACCGGGGAAGTCCCTACAGGCACTTTCTTATCCCACTGGAATTCTGAGTCAGATTCATTTCTGACTAGTAGCTGAGAGCTGAGTATACTTGGCCTCTTAACAGTGATTTAAGGCAGAGGCTCTCTCAGTCCTTGACCCCAGCCTGTCCTTAATCCTCCTGGAGGGAAGCGTCCAGCCTGCACTGCTGCTTTTCACCATCAGAGGGCAGTAGGGCCTCAAGTGCCCAGGGAAGGAGGGGGAAAGATGCTTAGCACCTTGAGAGTAGGAGGAAGTGTCTCACAGTGTTTGCACTTAAAGCATGTTGGTAGCTAGATATTGCATTGGCACAAATGGTGCGTTTTCTTCTAAATTTTGTGCCAATCCAAAAAGGCAGGAAGTTTGATCTTAATGCATTTGCCATGGCTGTCTATTTCACTAGGAGCCAGGAATTTATTAGGAAAACGAAGAGAATTGAAAGAATAAGTTTAGACTGGCATTTCCCCATTTTCCTACTTGCAGAATAGATTCGGTACCTATTCTGAAAGAACACGGTGTCAGCTCGAATGATGCTCTGCTTTCTTCCCTATTATTCTAAAATAGATGTGCTTCTTACACGCATGGATAGGCCATTTACCTTTTATTTGTATCTCAGGGACAAATCTGGCTTATTAGTGCGGTTATTTGTAAGCGGCTAACCTGGTTCCCTGTGCTGTTGTAACACTATCTTGATGGGTTGCTGTGAAAATGTGAAGATGTCTGTCAGGCAGGAAAAATTATGTAAAAATGATGTGGGTATAGAAAATGGGATCGACAAAATGTAATAAACTCCTCCTGGGCTGAAGAGCAGAGCTGCATATGTAATGAAGTACTTTAGGATTACGTCACCTTTTATATAACATCTGGCAGTGACTTTTATTTCAGAGCTCATTTGAAGAAGCCAGGCTCTTTTCTTTTCTTCTCCCCAAGACTGCCTTTATCTGAAAGAAGAAAGAAAGAACTGTTAGATTTTGCATGCAAAGAAAGCCAGAGTGGCTAGATAACTCCCTTAGGGTAACGGAGAAAGGAAAAAGAAATTGAAAAAGGTCAGGTGAACACAGCAGAAGGAATGAAGAGGTTTGTGTGATTCTTAGTGAAATTGGACCAGTCTAAGCAACCAGACAGGTAATCTGGGTGGCTCTACCCTTCCCCCTTCCCTCCGCTGCCTCTATAGACCTGACCCAAGAATGCTTGGGAAAGAATTTTTCCTTAAATATTTTGTCTGAAGTAAGAGATCGAGAAAATTATTGAGATAATTTAGGTAAATCCTAAAATTTCTTCCTTTGGCTTTGGAGGAAAAAGAGCTTTCCTCTAAACCAACACCTTTCTCCCCTAGTTATATCCAGACTTTCTGATCTATCACAATAGATTATTCAGATGATCAGCTCGCCATTTCAATTTGCCTAGACAGACAATGGTGAAAGGTCTTCAGTGACATTGAATGGGACTTCATTCCTTTGAAGGCAGGAACCAGGAGGGGAGAAGACCCTCTTTTCACCTCCCCTTTCTCCTCTCTCATAGCTTCTCTGAGCATGCTCCCCTCTGTACAACCTGGACCCTGCTAAATCATGTTTGCCAGCCTCATTGTATTCCTTCATCATGTTTTTAAAAATCTTTCATTCTTGCTTTAACCTTATAAATGCCCTTTCCTGTATTTCAAGGCCATGTCTACAATTCAGAAGAGGTGGTGTCTTTACTTTTCTACCTAATGCATTCCCAACAATGTGTTTGCAAGTCATTTGGATGTTTGAAAGTTGAACAATAGATTTGTGTGTTGTCAGGAAGAATTTGTTCTCAGGGAGCTAAAGTATATGATGAAATCCCTAATCATGGTTTCTGCCAGTGCCACCTCCCTCAGGTCTTGGCAACCCTGTGAGTGGGTAAGAACAGGCACATTGGCTGGAGTGGGTGGCAGCTGTCACTCATTGTGGGCTGGGGAAGTTGATCCAGGAATCTCTCCTTCCAAGACTTAGCTTTCCTTCTCTCAGCTCAGCTTGGAAGGGCAAGGGCTGCAGTAAGAGGATCTGGTTCTCACCCAACCTCCAAGACTAACCACATGTGACCCCCATGAGGTGGTGGACAAGGATTTAGTGGAGCAGTGACATGGATGGGGTTGGTCAAAGGATACCCTCAGGGTTGGGCATCCTGTGTGAGCTGGCAGACTCCAGACTCTGTGGCCTGTGATCTCTGCAGTCCTCAGTGGCAGAGCGTGGCCCTTCAACTTGGCCATGTAGACTCATCTACAGCACTCTCCGGAAGAGGTGCTAGGGGAGGAGATTCTTCGGTTGTCTCAACTTGGACCTGGCCCCTCCTCCCAGTAGCTGCGGCTGCCTGACATGAGATAATTCTATCATTATTCCAAGGCAATTTAGGAAAGGCTGAATTTTGAGTATGAAATGTTTGAAGATGTCAGTGTTGGATAGTTGATAGTGTGGTAGCCTGGATACATAACATGCATACGTAATGTGCAACCCCCAAACTTAGCATCATAAAGCAACAACATTTAATTACCTCTCATGATTTTGTGGGTCAGGGATTTGGGCAGTGCTTGGCTGGGTGGCTCTTCTGCTCCACCTGGCATTGACGGAGGTTACTTGATGCCCTTCGGCTGGTGGCTGCTTTGGGCTGAAGGTTCAAGATGATCTTACCTACATGCTTGATGTCTTGATAGGAATGGCTTTGGCCCTTTTTCCCTCTCCATGCAGTTTTAGGGCATCTCCACATGCTCTCCCTAGGAGGGCAGTTGCATTTTTACACAGTGCCTTGCTTAGGATTCTAGAAGAACAAGGAGGAAGCCACCAGTTCTCTTAAAGACTGGAGTCGGAATTGACATAGCGTCAATTCTGTCATACTCCACTGGTCAAAGGAGTCGCAGGGCAACCCAGAATCTAGAAGAATGGAAACACATCCCACCTCCCAAGGAGAGGCGTGTCAAGAATTTGTGGCCATCTTTGATCTACCACATGTGGGTTGCATAAATGTAGACCATGTGGAAGTGGAGGAACAGAGAATATGGGGATGAGGGGAGACTCTTCCCTTGTCTCTGCTTCCTAACTAGGAATTATAGTTTTTCCAAGGGTATTGGGTTCATCGGGAAGACTAAGGTCACCTTTTCTGCTGCTACCTGAGGGAAATGTACTTCTGCTGAATGAGGGCAGTACTGAGGTTTGTGTCCCCCTTTGTGCTTTTGGTACAAAGCAAAGCTCTTGTTAAAGTGCTTAGCAACACTGATGGTAGGTGCACTGGAAAAACATAGGTGGGTAATGTCTGAAGGACACTTTGGAGATGATCTTGGCAAGTTTCTAAAGGAAGAGTTGTAACATTTCTCATTTTCTCTGCCGCTTCACACAGCTGTGCCAATGACTAAACAAGCAATGGATTAAGCAGGTTTTCAGATTTTTCTTTTTTATATAGAGTAGAGGAGGGGAAAAAGAGAGAATTTTTTTTCAGCCTAATGTAACTACTTATAATTTCCTTTGCCTATAAGTTCAATATAAGATCCTAGCAAAAGCCTTAGCAAAAAAGACAACAGTAGTATGTTTTTCACTATTATAGATATGATACAATACTGGCAGTGTCATAGGGTCCTCTTTCAGACACATTTAATTTAATTATTTTACTTTATTTTATTGAAGTATAGTTGATTTACAATGTCATGTTAGTTTCAGGTGTATAGCACAGTGACTGAGTTATACATAATAACTGAATATATATATATATATATATATATTCTTTTTCAGATTCTTTTCCTTTACAGGTTATTACAAAAAATTGAGTATAGTTCCCTGTCCTATACAGTAGATTGTTGTTGGTTATCTGTTTTATATATAATAGTGTGTATGGGTTAATCCCAACCTCCTAATTTATAACTGATTAGTTTTTGAAAAGATATGCACATAGTACACATTTAAAAACAAGTTTATTTATTTATTTTGGCTGTTTTGGGTCTTCGTTGCTTCGTGCAGGGTTTCTCTAGTTGCAGCGAGCAGGTGCTACTCTTCATTGTGGTGCACGGGCTTCTCATTGCAGTGGCTTCTCTTGTTGTGGAGCATGGTCTCTAGGCACACGGGCTTCAGTAGTTGTGGCTCGTGGGCCCTAGAGCACAGGTTCAGTAGTTGTGGCGCACGGGCTTAGTTGCTCCGCGGCATGTGGGATCTTCCTGGACCAGGGCTCGAACCCGTGTCGCCCGCGTTTGCAGGTGGATTCTTAACCACTGCTCCACCAGGGCAGTCCCAGTACAAATTTTAAGGGAACAAAAGACATAGAATAAAAATCTCCTTCACATTGCTATACCTGCGTCCCTCATGTCCCTTCCTCGGAGGCGGTCATTCTTTTTTGTATGTACTTCTAGACAAATTCTGTGCATGTACAAATGCCCCAACACATGTGTTTGTGTAATTATGGGATATATAATTAAATACAGTGGTTCCTCCCTTATCCATGGTTTTGCTCTCTGAGGTTTCAGTTCCCTGCGGTCAATTGAGGTCCGAAAATAGTAAATGGAAAATTTCAGAAATAAACAGTTCATAAGTTTTAAATTGTGCACTGTTCTGAGTACCGTGATAAAATCTCGCCCTGTCCCCCTCTGTCCCGCCTGGGATGTGAATCATCGTATCCCGCCGTAGTGGCCATCTTGATTATCAGATGACTGTCTCTGGATCGCAATGCTCAAGTCGCCCTTATTTTACTTAATAATGGCCCCAAAGTGCAAGGGTAGTGATGCTGGCAATTCGGATATACCATAAAGCGCTTCCTTTAAGTGAAAAGGTGAAAGTTCTCGACTTAATAAGGAAAGAAAAAAAAAACTGGATGCTGAGTTTGCTAAGATCTAGGTAAGAACGAATCTTCTATTTTGAAATTGTGAAGAGGGAAAAAGAAATTCATGCAAGTTTTACTGTCCTGCCTCAAACTGCAAAAGTTATGGTCACGTGTAACTAAGTGCTTAGTTAAGATGGAAAAGGCATGACACTTGTACAGTAATATATTTTGAGAGAGAGAGAAAGAAGGGGGGGGGACCACATTCACATAACTTATTTCAATATATTGTTGTAATTATTCTATTTTATTATTAGTTATTGTTGTTAATCTCTTACTGTGCCTAATTTATAAATTAAACTTTATCATGGTTCCTGTACATACATACCCATGGTATGCATGGTGTGAATGTATAAGAAAAAATATAGTACATAAAGTGTTTTGCATTATCTGTGGTTTCAGGCATCACTGGGGGGTCTTGGAATTTATCTCCCACAGATATGGGGAGGACTCCTGTGTCCTTTCCCTCCACAAAGAGAAGCATGCTTTATAGTGTTCTGTACCTTGCTTTTTCATGAAACAGTATGTTAGAAATTGTCCCATATTAGTAACTATAAATTAACTTCTTTTTTCCTAAGAGCTACATAATATTTTGTTGCATGAACATAGTATCATATCTATATCTATATCTATCTATATATTACTTTAGTCTCCTGTTGATGAATATTTAGGTTGTGGCCAATCTTTTGCTATTATAAGCAACACCACAATGAAGAGTCTTGGGCATGCAATAATATTTGTGCATATGTGAGACTATATGTAGAAATGGAATTGTGGAGTGAGGGGTGTGAACATTGTAACTTTTATATCTATTACCAAATAATCCTCCAGGTGTTTCTATTAGTTTATATTCCTCTACCCAGCTTTCATTTTAAATTCTGGGGATTGTCAGTGGAATCTGGTCTGAGAAGGTCATAGGTGAGGAAATAGGTAAGACTGAACAAGGAAAGATCTACACTTGTGGTTTTTTTTTTTTTTTTTGCGGTACGCAGGCCTCTCACTATTGTGGCCTCTCCCGTTGCGGAGCACAGGCTCCGGACGCGCAGGCTCAGCGACCATGGCTCACGGGCCCAGCCGCTCCGCGGCATGTGGGATCTTCCCGGACCGGGGCACGAACCCGTGTCCCCAGCATCGGCAGGTGGACTCTCAACCACTGCGCCACCAGGGAAGCCCTACACTTGTGTTTTTATATCAGCCTCATAAAATGAGATTTCTAAGTCTTTTACCAAATATTCTGGTAAAATAGACCAAGTATCAGGCAGTCCTCTCTGCTAGGAAGCCTGCCACATGGAGTAATGAGAAGATTGGCCTCTCTGATAGGAATCTGTTTCCAGTTTGACATTGTGAGTGCTCACTGTGGGATCTTGATTAAGCCAGTCAGCCTTTCTTTGACCTCAGTTTTCTTGTTTGTCAAATGAGTATTATGAGTGAATGATCTGAAGACTCTTTGGATCCAAAATTATTTAGTTCTGTGAAACGCCCTTCACATTTTATAACATATTAAAAACTCCTATAGAGGAATATAATATAGAGCTATATAATTTGCAAGGTCCCATGCAAAATGAAGATGTAGGGCCCCCTATTCAAAAATTATGAAGAATGTCAACACAGCCACAATGGAGCATTAAGCTAAGTGTGGGCTCTTGTGAGCGCAGGGACCCTGTGCACCTATGCATAAGCGCCTGAAGCTTGTCCTGCTCCTTTAAAGATCCTGCCATCAAATCAATGGTTTACTTAGGCTTAAGCTTTTGGTGGCAGTTTGACAAAGACACGTGCTTGATACATGCCCCCCCCCCCCCGCCCCCAATTCTTTTCTAGAAAAAGGTGCTTTGGTCCATAGCCCCTGGCTAACTAAAGAAGCTGCTCTGAACCTTATCTTGTGCAATGGGCACCTGATGATTGGACCAGATGTAGACACCTGACCCAGGCGCAGCCAGTTCATAGGCTGGTGAGTAGCTTGTAAAGTGGCTGACGGGAAAAGCTTCTGACCAGTATGAGTTAAGTAATTACAGTGGGAAACAGACTCTGGAATTTGATATGAGAAATGTGGAGAGGATCAGCCAGCTGGTTTGGGGCTTAGGGGTGAGAGTGGGAGCGGATAGGTAGAGAAAGGAGAAGCTGCACATGTTACCCTGTGTAACTGAACAGTGAACCCTCATGTCTTGAGGTAGCCTAAGTGAAGTTATTTCTGTCCTTTCCAACCCAAAGAGCATAATTAGCCCAGTGTAATGCTAGAGCATGGCTTCAGCCTATTAATGTTTAAGCCATCTAGGGAGTGTGGCTTAAGAACAATTAGAAGTATGGAAATAGAAAAAAAGCTCCCAAGTCCTGTTTTTTCCTTCATCTGCCAGCTGCTGCATTGGAATCAGCTGGTGAGCAGCCTGTGCTGGGCAGGTGAGGTGTGATCTGAGCTCACCGAGGGCCGCCCTTCTGTCTTTTTCCTGCTTCATTTATTCGTGTCATAGCCAACTTTCTTACATATCCCTAGGACTTGTTTTCTCAACTTCTCCTAAGTTATTCTTGACACCTTGTTCTACTTCCAGTGGAGTAGCCCTAGGAAATATGTAGCTGTCAAATGTGTAACAAGACATGCATTTTCTTGGTATATGTGTCTTTCTTTCTGTTGGACTATGCTAACGGATCCCTGGAGTCTGCAGTGGGCTGGGGCAGGAGGTGCACTGAATGACCTCTCCAGACCTTTCACAGCTTAGCCATGCTAAGGAAAGGATTTCAATATAGTCATTTCCCAACCCCTCGTTGTAGAACATCTATGTAATCGTTTGATGCTTTCCCCTTTCCTTCACAGTTCAGTAGAGGCTGAGTTTGCTGCTCTTTAGATGAATAACTGACTAATTTGGTCTGGAATGTCATGTAACTTATCATTGACAGTAATTTACTTTCTGGGATGCATTAAAACCTGTGGCGTGTGGGTGCGTAACTTACACTAACACATACAGCACGGAGTGGCCTGTGTAAATGAGTCAGGCATAAAGCTGCACAAGGCAAACTGGATCCTGTTTCACTAGAGTCACTGTAGCCTGAGGAGCCTGGGTAAACATGACGTGGGACTCTCGTCTTCCTCCTAGGTGCCTCTTGGCAGGGCACAGTTTAGCTGTTTATGGGGTAGACTAGGAAAACAAACCATCTGTTAGCATTAAATGTGGAGAAAGGGATATTTCTGTTTGCCTTTACATTAATGCACTCACCTCCAATGTCCGGCCCTGAAAAGGCTTGGGTCCAGGAGGGGAAACAAAGGTGAAAGGCCTAGAGTTTTATATTCTTCCTTGCCTGGGCCATTTGCTGTACTTTGCCAACACCCAGTGAATATTTTGGTGAGCATTAGCGCAGGGCCGGGTTACTATGGGAATATACTAGAGCCATGTGTGGGCATCAGTTTTGTACATAGGAAGGGGGAAAATGAACCTGCTAATATATCCAGGTTCAGATTTTGCTGTAATTTCCAGGAACCTAAGCCTTTGCCCATCTCTGTTTTCTCCTCATAAAAGGAGATGCTAACACTGATGGTACCCTTAATCCTGAGATATAATCCCCACATATATGATTGCATTAGTTCTTGTTTCCATGACATATATCCAGGTTTTTGAAAATAACAAGGATTTTAATCATATTTTCTTAGAAGAGTTAATATTTAGGGAAATCTGGCTGATTGAACAGTAGCTCAGAAATAGTTATCGTGTGTATTTATTATTTAAAAAAATTTATTAAAGAGGCCACAGTATTAACGGAATAGTGAGTGGGGTGAACCAGGAGGATGACACTTATCTAGGCATTTAAAGCACTGTCAGTAAAATGCCTCCAAGAGCTACAAAAGCAACATGGCAATAGAAGTGAGAGGAAAAGAACTCTTACGGATTTGAACCTGATTATCCTGAGGAATTCCAGAGGGGAAATGAGTGGCTAATTCCTGTGAGGCAAAGGGACTAAGGGCAGATTACCATAGTGATCTCTACTAGCAGCAGTTTGGTTTATTTTATCATTTCTGTTTCCCATTTGGTTATGAGAACATTCTCATAAACTTACATCTTTCACAGCCCACCCACTAAGTTCTGAAAGCAATGTCATTTAACTTACCACCAAATATAGACCTGTCGTTGAACACTACCCATTTATACAGAATCATGGTTCCCTCTGCAAAATCCTCAAAGAGAACAAAATAAATGGCATAAACAGAACACAGGGTCAAGGTCTCCTCTTTCTATATGATGCTGCCATGACTTTGCATGTGGTGAGTAATGAGGCTCCCGCCCCCGTGAGGCAAGGCTGGTGGTGATGGTCACCCATATGGACCCACAGTCTCTGGTGTCGACTAGGAGAGGGCATACAATTTGTGGACTACATGAAGTGTTTGTGAGCAGTAGACATTAGGCAAAACTGTGAGATATCCCAGAGGCCAGAGTGAAGGAGGAAATTGGGTAATAATACGACAGAACATTTCCCTTAAGAAGGTACCCCACTTCCATTTATCCTGGTTCCAAAATGTTCAATCTAAAAGAATATAGAATAAAATGATACATCCTCACTTCTCATCTCTTCTGATTTTTACTCCCCTCCCCAGAGGTAGCCACTTTTTGTTTTAATGTGTAAACCTTTTATACCCAAGTATATGTATGTATTCAAGTGCGTATGGTTTTTTTAAGTAAATGGGATGATATTATAAACATTGTCCTTTCATTTAGCAATATGTCTTAGAGAATATAAATAGATAATCTCTATTCTTTTAAAAATGTAGTGTCATTCTCCTTCAGGTGGACAATTAGCTTTCTCTACTATAAACAATACTGCAGTGAATATCCTTGTTTATGCTTCTTTGTGCACAGATGCAAGCATTTCTCCAGAAGAGAGGCTTACTGGTGAAATTTCTGGGTAGAATTTTATGTGTATTTACCATATTGACAGATGTTGCCAAATTGCTTTCCTAAAAGAATACTGATTTTCATTCCCATCATCAGTGTATGAGAGTATTCATTTTTCCTATATCCTTGACAACTCTGTATATTATCAATCTTTATTTTTTTTAATTTTTATTTATCAATCTTGTTAATTTTTACCCATGTGGTGGATGAAGAGGAATGACTTAGTTGTTTTTTTTTTTTTTTTTTTTTTGTGGTATGCGGGCCTCACTGTTGTGGCCTCTCCCGTTGCGGACCACAGGCTCCGGACGCGCAGGCTCAGCGGCCATGGCTCACGGGCCCAGCCGCTCCGCGGCATGTGGGATCTTCCCAGACCGGGGCACGAACCCGTGTCCCCTGCATCGGCAGGCGGACTCTCAACCACTGCGCCACCAGGGAAGCCCCGACTTAGTTGTTTTAATGTGTATTTCCTTGTTTAGTAAAAGCTGAGCACATTTCCCAACAAATTGACCCTTTGCGTTTGTTCTGTGAAACGTCTGTTCTTGTCCATTGCACCTATTTTTTTTTTTTTCCCCCCTATGGTGGTGGTATTTTATTTTCTCACAGCCACCCCATAAGGACATTAGGGAGATTTTCTATTTCGGCTGATATTCCCTCAGTGACCAGCGCTAGTGTAGGAATTAAGATGATAGGAACCAGTATCCTCTTGTATGTGCTCTGTGTTTCTTGATAGGACAGGGGTGCAAGGGCAGAGGCCTACAGCTTACAGTAGATGCACTTTATCATTTTAGCTCAAGACTCCTCCTCATTTTTTTTCATTTGGTAAGTGTACCATCTTACATTATCCCAGGAAATATTTTTTTCAAATAGGAACTGAGGCATAATTTTTTCTCTTTTGACAAATACCATGTAGTTAAACCTCTCAGCATAATTGGTCCTCTTTCAAAGATTTTTCGTGTGGAATATTTATAGTGAAATGTAAGTCTGTCTGGTATGTAAACAGAGTTAATTACAGCTATTATAATCTCCCTTACACTTCTCAGTGATTGCTTAGAATGTCACGTCTTGATATACTTTCAAGAAAACTGGAATTTAAAAATTCGTTGTGAAAAGAAGGCAGGAAAAAAATGAGAGTTCTGTGGGATGGATAAAGTGCTTAATGTTCTCTTGGTGGGTAGAGTCAATAATATTACCTTTCCTGAGTAAAGAGAAAAACTGTGTTTGTTTACCTGAATTTCATGTCTCTTGTCTTTGCTTTTTTTTTGGGCTGAGTGCTTTTATTTTAGTTGTGTGTTGCAGTTGACTAGATAAAGTAAATCAGAAATAGGCTCAATTGGTGCCATTTCTTGGATAGGCTGGAAGAATGTTCTTACCAAAGAAGTATAAGAAAAGGAAGAAATATCCAGAATCAATATTTCATCTGCAGATATAGTACAGATACTTGACAATTTTTATTTTTTTTTAAACACAGACTGCCTGGATTATCAGTCTGACTCTAGTCTGACTCCAGTCTGACTCTTTTGATACTTAAAAAAAAATTATTATTTTTGGCTGCATTAGGTCTTAGTTGAGGCATGTGGGATATTTTGTTGCGGCGCGCGGGCTTCTCTCTAGTTGTGGCATGAGGGCTCCATATTTGCAGCACGCGGGCTCAGTTGCCCTGTGGCATGTTGGATCTTAGTTCCCCCACCAGGAAACGAACCCATGTCCTCTGCATTGGAAGGCAGATTCTGAACCACTGGACCACCAGGGAGGTCCCTTGACAATGTTTTTTTTTTTTTTTTTTTTTTGCCGCTCCGGGGCATGTGGGATCTTCCCGGACCGGGGCGCGAACCCGCGTCCCCCGCATCGGCAGGCGGACT
Source organism: Kogia breviceps (assembly GCF_026419965.1). NCBI lineage: Eukaryota > Metazoa > Chordata > Mammalia > Artiodactyla > Physeteridae > Kogia > Kogia breviceps. Next base: position 54,951,754 of record NC_081313.1, on the reverse strand, counting down.
CTCAACCACTGCGCCACCAGGGAAGCCCGACAATGTTTTTTTAACTCTCTTTTTCCAGGTTACATCAGTCTGAGGGGAGAGGCTTGGAAAACTAAGGTGAGGGTGATGGTCACAAATAATTTTAACCCTGAACACTTACCAGGCAGAATCGTTAGGACCTCAACCTTTTCATCTCTCTTCTACTCTCCAAGCTCTCTCCCTTTCTTTGGCCTGGTCCTGTTTGATGCCCATAGTCTCTGTGGAGACTCTCAACATCTCAAATGTCTGTCCTGCTAGTGTCAGTGCTGGTCTTTGTTTTGGAGCTGGTTGGCCTCCCCTGGGAGTTCCTGCCCACCAACTTCATGACCTTGTGCCTACCTACTGATCCTTTACACTCTGTTTCCTCGCCCATGTTACAGTTCCCTAAGTGAGGAACATCCCGAGGGGTAGTCTAGATCTTTCTGTCCTTCTAATACTCTTGGTTTTAAGGAGATTTAGATAGCCAATCCCAAGGATGGGTTGAGGACATTTGAATGGCACCAAACAGTGCTACAAAATTTCACCTTTTTCATTAGCACCAAACCAGTGACATCTAGGTGCCTCATTAACCTCCTGCTTCAGGAAGGGGGGTTATCTACCAAACACAGTTCTCTTAGTATTGGGGGTAGGGATGGAGGCAGAGTTTTAGAGACTCTGCCAATTGGTCCTCTTGGCCAGGAAATCCATAAATTCCTCAGGTCCAAGGCTCCCTGAGAGCTGAGTCTGCTCTCATGTTGCTTAGGAGGTGGTCATGCAAATTCAATCCCACTTCTGAAGATCTTCGGAAGCATTTTAAAAAAGGAAATTCTTCCACAAATGTGCTGACCTGATATTCCACTTAAATACCTAGAGTCTTAATTAAACAAAATTTTCAGCCATTTTCTAAAGCAATTCTCCAGGGGTATCAATAGCTCTATTTTCTTTTTCTTTTCTTTTTTAGTTGCAGCATATGGACTTCTTAGTTGTGGCCTGTGGACACAACTAAGAAGTCTGTGGACTCTTAGTTGTGGCATGCATGAGGGATCTAGTTCCCAGACCAGGGATCGAACCCAGGTCCCCAGCTTTGGGAGCACAGAGTCTTACCCACTGGACCACCAGGGAAGTCCTGCCCTCTCTGTTTTCTGCAGATGATAATGAAGTCATGGAAATTGGACTTTATGGGAAGCCTGATCATATCTCTAGTCCTAGCACAATCTCTCCCTCATCTTAACCTTTTACTCTGCATCACCAGAACTTGCATTAGACCATCCTAGCTGTGTCAGTGCTTTTCACCATGGGCTTCCTCAGTCAAGAGCATTTATTGAGTACCCGTGTGGCTGGGACCAATACCATAAGAAATTGAGTCTCTGCTCTTAAAACCCTTGTAATGGAGTTGACACTGTTGGTTCAGGTACAGGCTAGAATGTGGCCCCCAGGACATCAGAGGTCACAGGTTTTGTCAGTTCAAGTGTACACAGAGACCTCCAAGATAGGCTGCAGAGGTCCAGAATTTCAGGAGGGAGGTATATAGTGTAATCTTTCAGAGCATGGACTTTCAAGTCAGATAGACCTGGGTCCAAATTTTGTCTCCATCATCTGCTAGCTGTGTGCCCTTAGACAAATTTCTTAACCTCTTCACACCTTAGTTTCTTATTTTGTAAAAGAGGAGTGATAATGTAATACTTGCCTTACGTAGACTTGTGTTGAGGATTAAATTTAAAAAAGGCTTAGCACAGAGCCTGGAACACAGTAAGTGCCTAATAAATGATACCCTTCATATTAAGTGGGCTACTGGCCTCTCCTTGGACTCTACTTGTCCCAAGGAGGGCCCAAAGACAGAAATAACTACAGAGATATCGGAACATTTAGACTATACTAAGGGAGAGGTGTGTTTTTTTCTATGGAGAGACACTGACCCCTGATAGGAAAGGATCAATTGAAGGCCTTGTTAAAAAACGAATTTGCTTTTTTCCCCTCAGGGAAATAAAAAATATTGAATCCACCTACTTTTAAGAACAAGGAACATAGCTCTTTACTCAATAAGTAACCTGAGAATAGATTTCTAGAACTTTACGGGACCTCAGAGACCATTGGTATAATCTCTTTATTTAATAGATGAGACAGCTGAGGGCCAGAGATATAAACTGACTTTGTCATAATTACCCTCCTTCACCATGAGAGACCATAGGAAGAGACCCTTCTAAGTCTAACACTAGCATTTTCCACTATACTGTGTTCCTAGTTGTTCAGTAAAACAAGAGGGAGAGGAAGAGAGAAAGAAGATATTGAGAAGAGGGAGAGAGAAGGAAAAGGAGTTAGAACAGGGAGGGAGAGTCACACAGAGGAAAGTACAGAGAGAGAATGAGGAAAGGAAGAAACAAGGTGGTCACTTCCAACAACAATAGTTTCGTTAAATGTACATCATGTCAAGCTAAACTTCTTTTCTTCTTTGATGAGGTCTACCATTCTAAATGAATGTCTGGATGAATAACAGAATCTCATTACCACTTGGGAGTCTATGACAGTTAATTCAGATGAGAAATAATAATGACATGAACTAGGGTGGCAGTGATAGAGATGGTTCCAGAGGTTAGATTTGGGATATATGTCAGAGAGACAGAGATACATATTGTTGGATTGGATGTTGGGAGGAAAGGAATGGAAGGGTAAAGAATGAGTCCAAAGTTTTTGACTCGAATAAGTAGACAGATGGTGCTAACCATTTACTGAGATGGGGTAAGCCTTTGGACATGCTATATTTGATTGCCCAGGAAAAATTCTGAGTGCACAGTTGGCTATTTGAGTCAGGAGCTCAGCAAAGATCAAGGCTGAAGATATAAATTTGGGAGTTGTCAGTATAAAGCTATTTATGGGCCTGGATGAGATCATCTATAGATGGAATGACTGTAGAAAGGAGAAGAATGCTGAGTCTAGAGTACTTCGTCTTTTAGAGGGGCAGCAGAGGAAGGGGCTAGCGCACGAGACCCAGGAGTAATTAGTGCAGGAAGTGCTGAAGATATGGGTTACATGAGTCTTAGCTAGTAGTTTTGTTTTTTAAAAAATTTATTTATTTATTTATATTTATTTTTGGCTGCATTGGATCTTCGTTGCTGCCCCTGGGCTATCTCTAGTTGTGATGAGCGGGGACTACTCTTTGTTGCGGTGTGCGGGCTTCTCATTCCAGTGGCTTCTCTTGTTGCGAAGCATGGGCTCCAGGCGCACGGGCTTTGGTAGTTGTGGCACACAGGCTCAGTAGTTGTGGCTTGTGGGCTCTAGAGCGTAGGCTCAGTAGTTGTGGTGCACAGGCTTAGTTGCTCCGCGGCATGTGGGATCTTCCTGGACCAGGGCTCGAACCTGTGTCCCCTGTATTGGCAGGCAATTCTCAACCACTGTGACACCGGGGAAGTCCTGTTTTTTTTTTTTTTTTTTTTTTTTTTTTTTTTAATTAAAAATTCTCTTTTTGGCTGTGGTGCATGCGGGATCTTAGCTCCCCGACCAGGAATTGAACCCGTGCTCCCTGCAGTGGAAGCTTGGAGTCTTAACCACTGGACCGTCAGGGAATTCATTAACTAGTAGTTTAATAGAATCATTTCTAAGGGAAGAATGGAATATGGAAGAATGTGGGCTGGATAGAGGTACAGATAGGTGGGTTAGGACTGTGTGTACCAGAGTAGTGTCAAACAGTGAACCACAATAACAAAAAAACAAACAACCCAATCCAAAAATGGGCAGAAGAACTAAATAGACATTTCTCCAAAGAAGATATACAGATTGCCAACAAACACATGAAAGAATGCACAACATCATTAATCATTAGAGAAATGCAAATCAAAACTACAATGAGGGGCTTCCCTGGTGGCGCAGTGGTTGAGAATCCGCCTGCCGATGCAGGAGACACGGGTTCGTGCCCTGGTCCGGGAAGATCCCACATGCCGCGGAGCAACTAAGCCCGTGAGCCATGGCCGCTGAGCCTGTGCGTCCGGAGCCTGTGCTCCGCAACGGGAGAGGCCACAACAGTGAGAGGCCCGCATACCGCAAAAAAAAAAAAAAAAAAAAACAAAACTACAATGAGATATCATCTCACACCGGTCAGAATGGCCATCATCAAAAACTCTAGAAACAATAAATGCTGGAGAGGGTGTGGAGAAAAGGGAATACTCTTGCACTGCTGGTGGGAATGTAAAATGATACAGCCACTATGGAGAACAGTATGGAGGTTCCTTAAAAAACTACAAATAGAACTACCATATGACCCCGCAATCCCACTACTGGGCATATACCCTGAGAAAACTATAATTCAAAAAGAGTCATGTACCAAAATGTTTATTGCAGCTCTATTTACGATAGCCAGGACATGGAAGCAACCTAAGTGTCCATCAACAGATGAATGGATGAAGAAGATGTGGCACATATATACAATGGAATATTACTCAGCCATAAAAAGAAATGAAACTGAGTTATTTGTAATGAGGTGGATAGACCTGGAGTCTGTCATACAGAGTGAAGTAAGTCAGAAGGATAAAAACAAATACCGTATGCTAACACATATATATGGAATCTAAAAAAAATAATGTCATGAAGAGATTAGTGGTAGGATGGGAATAAAACACAGACCTACTAGAGCATGGACTTGAGGATATGTGGAGGGGGAAGGGTAAGCTGTGACGAAGTGAGAGAGTGGCAATGACGTATACACACTACCAAATGTAAATTAGATAGCTAGTGGGAAACAGCCGCATAGCACAGGGAGTTCACCTCTGTGCTTTGTGACCACCTAGAGGGGTGGGATAGGGAGGGTGGGAGGGAGGGTGACACAAGAGGGAAGAGATATGGGAACATATGTATATGTATAACTGATTCACTTTGTTGTAAAGGAGAAACTAGCACACTATTGTAAAACAGTTATACTCAAATAAAGATGTTAAAACAAAACAAAACAAACAAAAAACAATGAACCAGTGGAAACTTGAAGAAGATCTGTAGGAGAGGACCTGAAGTCTTGCTCCTGTCTCATGAACCTGGTTAGAAAAAAACCTCTCAAGTAGAAAGAATTTGGGTCAGACTTGCAGTGATAAAAAGATGGAGGGATAGTTATCATATCAGATTGATTAGTAGGTTTGCTTTTTTTTTACATCTTTATTGGAGTGTAATTGCTTTACAATATTGTGTTAGTTTTGGCTGTATAACAAAGTGAATCAGTTATATGTATACATATATCCTCATATCCCCTCCCTCTTGCACCTCCCTCCCACCCTCCCTATCCCACCCCTCTAGGTGGTCATAAAGCACTGAGCTGATATCCCTGTGCTATGCGGCTGCTTCCCACTAGCTATCTATTTTACATTTGGTAGTGTATATACGTCCATGCCATTCTCTCACTTCATCCCAGCTTACCCTTCCTCCCTTCCTGTGTCCTCAAGTCCATTCTCTATGTCTGTGTCTTTATTTCTGTCCTGCCCTAGGTTTTTTTTTTTTTTTTTTAGATTCCATATATATGTGTTAGCATACGGTATTTGTTTTTCTCTTTCTGACTTACTTCACTCTGTATGACAGACTCTAGGTGAAGGGATAAAGAAGATGTGGCATATATATACAATGGAATATTACTCAGCCATAAAAAGAAATGAAATTGAGTTGTTCAGTAGTAATAGTAGTGAAGTGATTTGTAGGTTTTGAAAGACACGGTGAGCCATAGTAGATGCTCTGTGTCTGTTGTGCTAAACCAAGCATGGCCTGTTGAGGTGCTTACCTAGAATGGCAGCCTTGAGAGTGGAGGATTGGAGTCTAGAGACAAAGAAGTGGTGGCAGGATTTTATGACTTAAATACCTGGTTATAGGTGATGAGGGAGAGGAAGGAGGCCCAACTTATTCAAGGGTACAATAATTAGATATGTTTTTACTGTAAGAAGGAACAGTAATTTTAAAAAAAGCCAACATGAGCTAGTAACTCATTTTCTTTATCAGAACCATTAGTAACTCATAGTTTGAATTTATATAGTTGTTTCTGTATATTGAAGGGATGATAAAAATTTAGTAAAAATAATTATAGCAAATTGTCTCTTCCATCCTTAAAAGATTACTAATTAACCAATTAATGTGTTTCTGTTTGCATAAACCTGAGAGCCGAAGCCAAACGGTATAAGATCAGTTCAGACATCCCTTTTTGATGGTTTGCCAGTTGAATATTAATATGATTGCATTTATTTATGAGGTTGCTGATAATTTGAATTGCCCTGTGAGGGCCTGAGTTGTTTGACAAAACCATTCTCTCCTGCTTAACTAAATGGCATTAATCTTACCTCTCCGAAAGCACTGATTTCTGGCCAAACAGATATTTCTGTCTTATATTGAAGATGCTCTCAGTGATTGGGCTTGTGTGAGTAACATGCCTGAAAGGCCTGCAGCTTTTTCTACCCTTCAGAGACTTTGCTAGGCTCCTGGATGGTACTTGTGAAGTGGCAGGAGGTATGTTCAACTTTCTTAAGGGAAAAACCCTTTCAAGCACTTATTTATATAAGCACTCATTTACATATAATTGCTTTCCTAATCCTACTTTGAACTCACGTTCAAATAAGGAATGAATATTATTGCTTTAAAAAACTCTCACATTTTGACTTCTCTGGTATTCCCTATGAAGTTAGTCCAAGGTCATAAGTTTTACTATATATGTCATTTTGTGTGCTTTATGCCTGACTTGCTTATATAAGAACATCAGCCACTTAAATTGAGAGAAGAGTTTTTATCTCTTCTTGACAAGTTCTGAACATGCCTCCATATATTTAGATTAGTTCAATAAGTATTAGAATAGTAGGAATTTAGAGCTGGAATGGAAATTAGATATTATCTTGTCTGCTTCCTTCCTTTTTCAGATGGAGGAAAAGAGGTGAAGTTATTTGGTCAAGTTCATACACTTAACAGATGACAGAGATGCTGTGGTCTCACTGCATCTTATCAGGTGGCACATGATTTCGGTTTGTCTTATTACTAGTGATGTTAACTTTGATCATTTGATAAAGGTGGTGTCTGTCTGGTTTTTCTATTATAAAGTTATTAATTTTCTTTTTCTTTTTCTTTTTTTTTTTTTTTTTTTTTGTGGTACGTGGGCCTCTCACTGTTGTGGCCTCTCCCATTGCGGAGCGCAGGCTCCGGACGCGCAGGCCCAGCGGCCACGGCTCACGGGCCCAGCCGCTCCGCGGCACGCGGGATCCTCCCGGACCGGGGCACGAACCCGTGTCCCCTGCATCGGCAGGCGGACTCTCAACCACTGCGCCACCAGGGAAGCCCCTCTTTTTCTAATTAAGTATTTTTTGGGGAGGTACTTTGAGACTATGAATAAATTTCTTTCCTCATCAAACTTTTATTAGCTATTAAAAATTTTATTTATTGAGGTATCATTGATTTACAGTGTTATATAAGTTTCAGATATACAACATAGTGATTCACAATTTTTAAAGATTATACTCCATTTATAAAATATTGGCTATATTCCCTGTGCTGTACAATATATCCTTGTAGCTTATTTATTTTATATATAGTTTGTACCTCTTAATCCCCTACCCCTATTTTGTTCCTCCCTCCTTCCCTCTCCCTATGGGTAACCACTAGTTTGTTCTCTGTATTTGTGGGTCTGTTTCTTTTTTGTTATAGTCACTGGTTTGTTTTATTTTTTAGATTCCACATGTAAGTGATAACATACAGTATTTGTCTTTCTCTATCTGACTTATATCACTAAGCATAATACCCTCCAGGTCCATCCATGTTGTTGCAAATGGCAAAATTTTGTTACTTTTTTATGGCTGAGTAGTATTACATTGTATATATGTACCACACCTTCTTTATCCATTCATCTGTTAATGGACACTTAGGTTGCTTCCATATCTTGGGCTATTGTAAATAATGCTGCTATAACATTGGGATATCTTTTTGAATTAGTGTTTTCATTTTCTTTAGATATACCTAGGAGTGGAATTGCTGGGTCGTATGGCAGTTCTATGTTTAGTTTTTCGAGGAACCTGAATACTGTTTCGCACGGTGGCTTCACCAAGTTACATTCCCACCAACGGTGTACAAGGGTTCCCTTTTCTCCACATTCTCACCAACGTTTATTATTTGTGTTCTTTTTGATGATAGCCATTCTGACAGGTGTAGGGTGATATCTCACTGTGGCTTTGATTTGCATTTCTCTGATGATTAGTGATGTTGAGAATCTTTTCATGTGCCTGTCAGCCACCTGCATTTCCTGTTTGGAAAAATGTCTATTCAGGTCTTCTGCCCATTTTTTAACCAGGTTGTTTGTTTGTGTTTTGATATTGATTTGTATGAGCTGTTTATATATTTTGGATATTAACCTCTTATCGGTCATAAATTTGCAAATATTTTCTCCCATTCAGTAGGTTTTTTCATTTTATTGATGGTTCCTTTGCTGTGCAAAAGCTTTTAGGTTTAATTAGGCCCCATTTGCTTATTTTGCTTTTATTTCCTTTGCCTTAGGAGACAGATCTAAAAAAATATCGCTACAATTTATCCCAAAGAATGTTCTGCCTATGATTTTTTCTAGGAGTTTTATGGTTTCATGTCTTACATTTAGGTCTTTAATCCATTAAATTTTTTTTTAAAGTTTTAAATACATTTATTTATTTATCTATCTTTTGGCTGTGTTGGGTCTTTGTTGCTGCGCACAGGCTTTCTCTAGTTGCGGTGAGTGGGGGGCTACTCTTCGTTGAGGTGCATGGGCTTCTCATTGCGGTGGCTTTTCTTGTTGTGGAGCATGGGCTCTAGGTGTGCAGGCTTCAGTAGTTGTGGCACATGGGCTCAGTAGTTGTGGATCGTGGGATCTAGAGTGCAGGCTCAGTAGTTGTGGCACAAGGGCTTAGTTGCTCCATGGCATCTTTAATCCATTTTGAGTTTATTTTTGTATATGGTGTGAGAAAGTGTTCTAATTTCATTCTTTTACATGTAACTGTCTAGTTTTCCCAGCACCACTTATTGAAGAGACTGTCTTTTCTGCATTGTATATTCTTGCCTCTTTTGATGTAGACTAATTGACCATAAGTGTCTGGGCTCTCTATTCTGTTCCATTGATCTACATATACTTTTACCAGTATTATCCATTGATGTTTTGTGACTGAATTAATTATTACTATGATGGTTACCAAATGGTGATTTTTAAAATTCTATCATTCCTTCTATTAAGATTAGTTGGCATTAGTTCTATTAAGTAAGATTACTGTAAAGAAAAGTTTTCTCTTTCCCCATTTGGATTCCTATATTTCTTTGACTCATGGATTTCTTTTTTTTTTTTTTGGTATGCGGGCCTCTCACTGCCGTGGCCTCTCCCGTTGCGGAGCACAGGCTCCGGACGCGCAGGCCCAGCGGCCATGGCTCATGGGCTCAGCCGCTCTGCGGCATGTGGGATCCTCCCGGACCAGGGCACGAACCCGTGTCTCCTGCATCGGCAGGCGGACTCTCAACCACTGCGCCACCAGGAAAGCCCTGGATTTCTTTTTTATTTAATGGCCTATAATCTATTTCTATTACTACTTATTTTGATAGCCAAATTGTCCCAGATAGGCCAGTGGGAGGTACATCAAGCTGGTTTCTGTGTCTTTTTGATGTGGCTCTATTATTTTATCTTCCTCATTTAATTTTTAAATTGTGGCAAAATACATAAAACATCAGATTTACTATTTTAACAGTTTTTAAAGTGTGCCATTCAGTGGCATTAAGTACACTCATGATGTTGTGCAACCATCACCACTATCTAGTTTCAGAAAATTTTCATCATCCCAAATGGAAACCCATACCCATTAAAGCATTCACTCTCCACTCCCCCATCCCTCTAGTCCCTGTAACCAAAAATCTGCTATCTGTCTCAATGGATTTGGATATTCTGGATATTTCAATTAATGAAATCATACAATATGTGGTCTTTTATGTCTAGCTTCTTCCATTTAGCATAAGGTCTTCAAGATTCATTTATGTTGTATCATGTATCAGTACTTAATTTTTTTTTTTGGCTGTGCTACATGGCTTGTGGGATCTTAGTTCTTCGACCAGGGATTGAACCCCAGGCCAAAGCAGTGAAAGTGCCAATACCTAACCACTGGATGGCCAGGGAATTCTCAGTACTTCATTTTTTATGGTGGAATAATATTCCACTGTATGGATATGCCATTTTGTTTATTCGTTCATCTCTTGATGAACATTTGTGTTGTTTTCACTTTTAGGTTAATATAAATAGTGCTACTATGAAAATTCTTATATAAGTTTTTGTTTGAGAACTTGTTTTTAATTATTTTAGGTGTATACTACCAGTGGAATTGCTGGATCATATGGTAATTATATGTTTAACATGTTGAGGAACCTCCAAACTGTTTTCCACAGTGGCTGTTCAATTTTACATTTCCGTCAGCAATATACGAGGCTTCCAATTTCTTCATATCCTTGCCAACACTTATTTTCCCTCTTTTGATTATAGCCATCCTAGTAAATGTGAAGTGGTATCTAATTACAGTTTTGATTTGCATTTCCCTAATGACTAATGACGTTAAGCATCTTTTGCTCTGCTTGTTTGGCCCTTTATATATCTTATATGGAGAAATGACTATTCAATCCATTTTAAAATTGTGTTATTTGTCTTTTTTGTTGTTGAGTTGCAGCAGTTCTTTATATATTCTGGATACTAGACCCTTATCATATTTATGATTTTCAAATATCTTGTTCCATTCTGCCAGCTGTATTTTCATTCTTGACAGATACTCTCTTTGATCACAAAATATTTAAAATTTTGATGAAATCCAATTTATCTGTTTTTTCCTTTCATTGCTATGCTTTTGGTGTCATATCTAAGAAATCATTGCCCTCCCCCAAAAAAAACCCCAAAAAACAAACCATTGCCAACATCATGAAGATTTACCCTTATGTTTTCTCCTAAGAGTTTTATAGTTTTAGCTCTCACATTTAGGTCTTTGTTCTATTTTGTGTTAATTTTTTATATATGATGTGAGCTAGGGGTTTGATTCCATTCCTCTGCATGCAGATATCCAGTTCTCCTAAGCACCATTTGCTTATTTTTTTGTGTGTGTGTGTTTGTTTTTGTTTTTTTTTTACGGTACGCGGGCCTCTCATATTGTGGAGCACAGGCTCTGGACGCGCAGGCTCAGCAGCCACGGCTCACGGACCCAGCCGCTCTGCGGCACGTGGGATCTTCCCGGACCGGGGCACGAACCCGTGTCCCCTGCATCGGCAGGCGGACTCTCAACCACTATGCCACCAGGGAAGCCCCCATTTGGTTATTTTTAATTTTTGAATTTTATTTTATTTATTTTTTATACAGCAGGTTCTTATTAGTTATCCATTTTATACATATTAGTGTATATATGTCAACCCCAATCTCCCAGTTCATCCCACCATGACCACCCCCTGCTACTTTCCCCTCTTGCTGTCCATACATTTGTTCTCTACATCTGTGTCTCTATTTCTGCCCTGCAAACCGGTTCATCTGTACCATTTTTCTAGGTTCCACGTATATGCATTAATATACGATATTTGTTTTTCTCTTTCTGACTTATTTCACTCTATGACAATCTCTAGATCCAACCATGTCTCTACAAATGACCCAATTTCATTCCTTTTTAAGGCTGAGTAACATTCCATTGTATATATGTACCACAACTTCTTTATCCATTTGTCTGTTGATGGGCATTTAGGTTGCTTCCATGACCTGGCTATTGTAAATAGTGCTACAATGAACATTGGGGTGCATGTGTCTTTTTGAATGATGGTTTTCTCTGGGTATATGCCCAGTAGTGGGATTGCTGGGTCATATGGTAATTCTATTTTTCTTTTTTTAAGGAACCTCCATACTGTTCTCCATAGTGGCTGTATCAATTTACATTCCCACCAACAATGCAGGAGGGTTCCCTTTTCTCAACACCCTCTTCAACATTTGTTGTTGGTAGATTTTCTGATGATGCCCATTCTAACTGGTGTGAGGTGATACCTCATTCTAGTTTTGATTTGCATTTCTCTAATAATTACTGATGTTGAATAGCTTTTCATGTACTTCTTGGCCATCTGCATGTCTTTGGAGAAATATTTATTTAGGTCTTCTGCCCATTTTTTGAACTGGGTTGTTTGTTTTTTTAATATTGAGCTGCATGAGCTGTTTATATATTTGGGAGATTAATTCTGTGTCCGTTGATTTGTTTGCAAATATTTTCTCCCATTCTGAGGGTTGTCTTTTTGTCTTATTTGTAGTTTCCTTTGCTTGGCAAAAGCTTTTAAGTTTCATTAGGTCCCATTTGTTTATTTTTGTTTTTATTTCCATTACTCTAGGAGGTGGATCAAAAAAGATCTTGCTGTGATTTACATCAAAGTGTGTTCTTCCTATGTTTTCCTCTAAGAGTTTTATAGTGTCCGGTCTTACATTTAGGTCTCTAATCCATTTTGAGTTTATTTTTGTGTATGGTGTTAGGGAGTGTTCTAATTTCATTCTTTTACATGTAACTGTCCAGTTTTCCCAGCACCACTTATTGAAGAGACTGTCGTTTCTCCATTGTATATCCTTGCCTCCTTTATCATAGATTAGTTGACCATAGGTGTGTGGGTTTATCTCTGGGCTTTCTATCCTGTTCCAGTGATCTATATTTCTGTTTTTGAAAGCACCATTTGTTGAAGAGACTGTTTTCCCACTCCATCACTTTTTTAGGCTTTAGAGTTTTATTCAGATTCTTTGGTTTTATATTTGTATTTATTTTTTCTTATGTATAAAACCTTGTTTTTCATTTATATGATTTTTTTTTATTTCCAGCATACCATAGCTGTACTTTTCAATAAAGTATATAGACAGAGTTTAATATTTCTTTGCAGGTAGTTTTGTCTTTTTTTGTTGTTTTTTCCAAGCTTTATTTTTAGGTATAACTGACAAATAAAATTGTATATATTTAAGGTGTATGATGTTATGATTTGATATATGTGTACATTGTGAAGGACTACCACAATCAAGTTAATCAAAACATCTATCACCTCACATGGTTACTTTGTGTGTGTGTGTGTGTGTGTGTATGGCTAGAACACTTAAGAATTACTTTTCTAGCAAATTTCAAGTACACAGTACAGTACTTACTATTAACCATGTTGTAATAGTCACCATGTTGTACTATTTTTAATTTTTAAAATAGGTATTTCTATTTTTAATTTTTTGAGGAACCTCCATACTGTTTTCTGTAGTGGCTACACCAATTTACATTCCCACCAACGCAAGCACTTCTTAATTTCTAGACTAACACAAGTATTTATTCCAGGCTTTCCCTGCCCTAGTCCTGAAGGTAGCCATTTCTCCAAGAAGTCCTGGTTCCTTTTAGTGAAGAATAGTATTCAGAAACCAAGATTTGGGCACTAGGTGTGCTTATTGCTTTTAAGGTGTTAATGCTCTTAGGCCCCTTCAGTAGACAGAGCTATGTACACATATACCCACACACCTGTATTGAAAACCATGAGTTAACATCAGTACTTCCAGTAACAAACTATCAGAGTTCCCTCTAGTTTTCTTTCTTTATATGTAACTCTGTTTATTTGTAACTCTCTGACAGTGAAAAGCCTGGTTTTATTTTTCTCAGTATATTTACTTATTGTAATCAGTATTCTCCATCACCACTGTCCCCCTGCATAGATGATGTCCTCACTCTACTTGGGCTTTGACACTTGTGCTGGGCTAGTACCATCTCTGTCCCGAGTGAACACCTTCTGTGGTTTCAGTTTGGACAACCCATACTAGGTTGCCCAGATGATCTCATTTTGTTCAAGCTTTGATACCCCATGCTCATCTGCTGCTACTCCCTTTCCCACAGCCACTGGATTCCTCCCTTGCTTGGCCTCACCTAATGTATTTTGGACTGAATTGTTCAGGAAAGAAGGAGGGAAGAAAGGAACGAAATTGATCAATTTCTAGGCTCATTTTTTTTTTTGTAATTTATAACTTTTCTCTGTGTTCAGTGTACTTCTTGCTGATGTATATCTTTTAATATTTACTTTCATGTCTTTGGCAAATGGATTAGCTGGCTATAAAATTCGAGCTTAACATTTATTTTTTCTTTCTCTGCACTTAAAAAATAAATCTTTTGGGGGGAAATTATTTTAGATTTACAGAAAATTTGCAAAGATAAGAGTTTTTATATCTTTCTCACCCATTTTCTCCCTTATGTTAACATTTTAGATGACCACCTCTCTGCACTTTAGAGATATTATTTCATTAACTTATGATATCTATGTTTGCTAACAAGAAATCTGCTGTCAGTACTATTGTCACTCCATTTTAGATTATTTGTCTTTTCTCTCTGATAGGTTTCAAGACTGTCTCTTTACTCTGGATTTCTACAGTTTTACTTCAGTGTGTCCAAGTTTGGTTTTATTTGTATTTATTCTGCTTAGTATTTGGATTCTACTGATCTGACTCTTCATTAGATTTTCTTTCTTTAATTCTGGAAAATTATCAACAACAATTTCTTTCAGTGTTGCTTTCCTATCATTCATTTCAGTTTATTCTTCTGGAATAATGGAATTCTTCTGGATTACTATTCTTCAATTTATTCCTATTCATTAAAATGTTGGAATCTCTCAGTCTATCTTCCATGTTTCATAACTGCTCATTTAAATCAGTCTATCTATCTATCTCTATCTAGAAGGGAGAACAATCAAGTCCTATTTATTGTATTTCAACTCAATCACTCTATTTCCTTTCTTAATTTCTAACTCCTTGTTTAAATATCCACCTATTGTTTCATTCTTTTTACATGTTTTTGTTGAAAAATTTTGTATTCCTCCACTTTATTTTTAAATTAATTAATTAATTAATTTATTTTTGGCTGTGTTGTGTCTTCGTTGCTGCATGCGGGCTTTCTCTAGTTGTGGCAAGTGGGGGCTACTCTTCGTTGCAGTGCTCAGGCTTCTTATTGCAGTGGCTTCTCTTGTTGCGGAGCATGCGCTCTAGGTGTGCGGGCTTCAGTAGTTGTGGCATGTATGCTCAATAGTTGTGGCTCATGGGCTCTAGAGTGCAGGCTTAGTAGTTGTGGCTCATGAGCTTAGTTGCTCCGCAGCACGTGGGATCTTCCTGGACCAGGGCTTGAACCCATGTCCCCTGTGTTGCCAGGAGGATTCTTTTTTTTTTGAAGATCTCAGTGTTTCTAATTTAAAGTCTTTGCTAAGCTGTCTATGAAATTAATTTTCCAGTGTGAATACATGATTGTTAATTTTCTTTCTTAGCAAACAATTTTGGTTTTGGAATTTTGGTTTACTAGTAATTTTATTTTATTTATTTTTTTTTTTTATTTTTTGGTTTTTGTGGTATGCGGGCCTCTCACTGTTGTGGCCTCTCCCGTTGCGGAGCACAGGCCCCGGACGCACAGGGTCAGCAGCCATGGCTCACGGGCCCAGCCGCTCCGCGGCATGTGGGATCTTCCCGGACCGGGGCACGAACCCGTGTCCTCTGCATCGGCAGGCGGATTCTCAACCACTGCGCCACCAGGGAAGCCCATACTAGTAATTTTAGATAAGACTTTTTTGTTTTTCATTTTTCTTTCTCCCATTTTTCTCCATCTGCCTCTGTCAAGCATTTTTGCAGTCCCCTCTCCTGCAACAGTTATTCAGATCCCTAATCTATAATCAGGCTTTAAATTGCTAGTTGGGGTTCCTGCCACATAGTGATAGTAGAGTACCAAGAGCCAGTCAAATGGTCAGTAAAGCAGCATGGCTCAGTTCTTATTGGTAAGGCGATTGGTAAGGTGGTGGGTTTTAAAGCTACAGCTCATGCGTTTTCCCCCAGTAAGGTGAAAACTGATTCTTGGAGGGTGAAAAATCTTAGATGTTATAGTGCCCCTTCAAAGCTCAACTTGTATTCCTTGGTATTTAATCTCTCTCGGGGGATGATAATGAAAAAAAGTTGACAAACATTGTTATAGCTCTAGGCAGAAGTCAGCTATGTTTTGTTGGACCCACTTTCTTTTTTTTTATAAATATATTTTAATTTTAATTTATTTTTGGCTGTGTTGGGTCTTCTTTGCTGCGTGTGGGTTTTCTCTAGTTGCGGCGAGCAGGGGCTACTCTTCATTGTAGTTTGCAGTCTTATTGCTGTGTCTTCTCTTGTTACGGAGCACGGGCTCTAGGCACGTGGGCCTCAGTAGTTGTGGCATGCACACAGAAACAGGAAAACTAAAACCTCAGAAGAAAGAAGTGTGGGGCTGATGAAATCTACAGGCAGAGAGTGTTACCTAATGCAACAGTCCCCATGGAGGCCGTCACTGCTGTGCATGAGGATGGGTCATCAAGAAGATGTTCAATTCAGTGTAATCTGTTTAAGAAAGCAGAGAGCATAGATTATAATGGAGAAGGATTTCCATTCAAAACCCGTGAATGTCCTAAAAGTTCTGAAGCTTAAAGGTGTAGGACTTGCAGTCATGTAGCAAGTTTGGCTTTTTTTAAGGGATTCTGAATGGCTGAAGTGTTACCAGGTGATTGAGATTGGTTCTTCTCCTGGTTTATAGAGCTTAAACCACTAAGTGTTTGGTGAGATATGGGGATATTGGTCACTGACAGTGACTTCATATATATGACTGGGTTGAGTGGAAGGGAGATGAAATGGCGAATAGGGAAAGTAGGTGTAAAAATTACTCCAATTTGAAAGGAAGCGTGGAGGTGCCTGGTGCTGGGCACGGAATGGGTGCTGAATGCATACGTGTAGAAGTGAAGGGAGCTTCTTTTAAGACAGACTCTCACCCAGTGCTTTGGGCCTCACACCTGGACCTGAGTGTGATGGAGGATGGTTGAGGGTGGAGGGGGACAGTTCAGCGAGGGGAACTTGGGCAGGACCGGGTTCCAAGCTAAGGGTTCCTGAAATGGAACCTGCTTGTGGGAGCCCATGCTGCTCTTGTAGGGCTGTTTTCTGTGGCATTTTGACCCTAGAGGTGCTCCCACCAGGCGAGAAGTCTGGCTGGCTTCATAGACGTGCCTGTGTGGCCTGACCCTGCTCTATGTAGGGTCTGAGTGGTACCTCAGCAGCCTGGTCAGGAGTTCTTTGTCATGCCTGGCCCTTCTGGGCCACAGTGACTGAGTGACTAGCAAAGCAAGAGGAGCCCTGAGGTTTTATTTTGATAAGCCTAGTTCTCATTTCACAAAAAAAAAGAAAGAAAGCTCGACTATTTAGGTTATTGATATAGATAGTTTTCTTTTTTTTCTTGAATCATCCATGGAGAACCATTTCATAATAATTCACTGAATATAAGATTAAACACAGGCTTAATTTTTAAAAGAAAGAAAAGATTTTTAGAGTTTTGAAAGATATAATTCCACTAGGATTTCCACTATTAGTTGACAGGGCATCATTCCCTCTAAAATCTTTGTTATGAAAACTGCATGAAGATCATATAATCATTTATTGTATAATTTAATATGATTGTTATTCATTTACAAAGCACTTCTTATTGGAAGAGTTTTAACTATTTATAAGAGCCTTGTGAGGAAACCAATATTGCTCTTATTTTAGAGATAAAGAAAAATGAAGCTCACAGGATCAAAATGAGTGGCCCCAAGGATGACCAGAAAAGGAGTTAATGTTCTGAAAGAGAAGATAAAAGTTTTCTGCAGTTTCATCTCCCTTCCCAGAGATTAAAAAAAAAGTTGACATTTTGGTGTATCTGCTCTAAGGTGTTTTTTCTTTGCTATAAATATAAAATATAATATTTGGTAAACATTTTCTTATGCTATTCAATAGTCTCTGAAAACATGATTTTTAAGAGTTGTGTAACATTCCCTCATACAGATGCCCCATAGTTTATGTAACCACTCCTCCCTCGTGGGATATTTGAGTGGCTTCCTTTTTGCTCTTATAAAGGATGCTGTGAGAAACATATTTGTCCACTTATTTTATTTTAGTCTACATATTTTATAGGCAGAGAGGCAGATATTGTCTAGAAAACCTAGAGAGTAGAAAGCCACCATTGACAAACCTGAAATGTGCAAAAGACTCTCGTAGGCATGGGGACACAAAGATGGAAAAGATATACTCTGTAGAGTTAACAATTTGATTAATACTTAGAGTTTATATGAGTATACATGAAAGATAATAATACCAGCCAATAACCAACCCCAAAGGCATGGAATGAACAGCAGCACACATTGTCATGCTGTGCAGACAGTTGATTCTAAAAATGTCGATTGCTTTCTAGTTTGCAAGAGCTGAGAATTTGGACCAGTGAGGATGTAGAACTTGAGTTGGGCCCCCAAGGGCAGTTAAATGTGGTGTGGATTTATAACAAAACAGATCTGTCTTCAGCTCCTAGTTCTGCTAATTCCTAGCAATATAAGTTGGACCAGTTACTTGTCCTCTTATGACCCCAGTTTTCTCATCTGCAAAATAGGAAGAATAATAATATCACTGTCACCGAGGATTAAATAGAATAATGACTATTAAGGACTTTCTAATGTTATTAATTATTACAAGTGAAAACATTTCAGAAGAGTGACTGGAATTTTGATATCATTTTACAGTTACTGTATAATAAGTTTACCACACAGATAGAAAGTATCTTGCCCCCTAGTATTTGAAACATTACAGTAACAAGGGGTTTCGAGGCAGCAGTAAAGTGTTTAAAAACTGTTGTGTTCTAGAGTGAGGGCAAACCTAAAAAGGAATTAAAAGAGTACATGTCAAATACTATATCTCATTCTCTTTTTAAAAAAATTTATTTTGGGGGGTGTTGGGTCTCCTGTTGCTGTGCACAGGCTTTCTCTAGTTGCGGTGAGTGGGGGCTATTCTTTCTTGCAGTGCACAGGCTTCTCACTGTGGTGGCTTCTCTTGTGGAGCATGGGATCTAGACACGCGGGCTCAGTAGTTGTGGCACATGGGCTTAGTTGCTCCATGGCATGTGGGATCTTCCCGGACCAGGGCTTGAACCTGTGTCCCCTGCATTGGCAGGCGGATTCTTAACTACTGTGCCACAAGGGAAGCCCCCTCATTCTCTTTTTGAAATGGTTTTATATCTAGAACATTTGCAGGTCAGAGCTCCAGGGACACTAACTGGCTTGTTGGCAGCCCCAAATGTTGGTCTCACCGTAGTTCTGTGTTATCCAGGGCTGGTGAGGAAATATGCTATGCTCATCCTAAGAGGATGCATGCTCTCCTAGATAGTTGGAGGGTTGTACTTCTTTCTTGCTAGAAATCAAATTGCATGAGATTCTTCATTCACGGGGCAAGCAGAGAAGCTGGAAGCATAAGCAGAATGGAAAAACAATCTTTCCTTGTTAAGGTCTGGAGGAAGAGAAAATCTTCGTTGTCAGGGGTACTAGATGAAAGATTGAGTTGGACTGCCAGGAGCATGTTTAGGAGCATTAATGGGTCGGGTGAGATAGAAATATGGGTCCCCATATTTCATCTGGGAAAGGTTTATGCATAGAGAGGAGGTCCTGAGAATGGGCATGGGAGAGAGGGCCTGAGAGAAGTCCAGGGATTCTTGGGCTGGAGAGTCACAGGGCCGACATTCTGTGCCTTTGCGAGGTAGCGCAGAGGAGAGGTTAGGCTGGAGCCAGAGAAGGCTATTAATGTGTGTGTGAGTGTGCAAGTATGTGTGAAAATGTGTATCAGTGTGTGAAAATGTATGTGTGTGAGTGTGTCTGAGAGTGGAAGAGTGTATGTGTAGGAGTGTGTGAGAATGTATGAGTATATGTGAAGGTGAGAATAGGAGCGTATATGTGAGTGTATGTGTGCATGTAAAGGTGTGTGTGTGTGTGTTCGTTCAGTCAAAATCTCATGTTTGAGACCACTAGTAAAGGACTGCTCCAAACTTTTAACTGGGCCCCCTGGGTTTTTAACTTAGAACACTCCCTGCTCTCAGTTTTCCTGTGTTGAAGAAACTTTCTCTGGGGCAGCCGAGTAGCACGGTGTTAAGCGAGGGAACTCTGGTATCAGCCTTCCTGGAGCCTTGTCTGTGTCAACCTGGGCAAGTAACTTAACCTCTCAGTTCCTTAGTTTCCTTGTCTCTAGAATGTTCATGACAAGAGTAGTTCCCACCTCACAGAGTGACTGGGAGGGTTAAATAAATGAGTTAATACATGTAAGGCAAAAGCTACAGTAATCAAGATGATATGGTACTGGCTCAAAAACAGAAATGTAGATCAATGGAGCAGGATAGAAAGCCCAGAGATAAACCCACACACCTATGGTCAACTAATCTATGACAAAGGAGGCAAGGATATACAATGGAGAAAAGACAGTCTCTTCAAAAAGTGGTGCTGGGAAAACTGGACAGCTACATGTAAAAGAATGAAATTAGAAAACTCCCTAACACCATACACAAACATAAGCTCAAAATGGATTAAAGACCTAAATGTAAGACCGGACACTATAAAACTCTTAGAGGAAAACATCGGAAGAACACTCTTTGACATAAATCACAGCAAGATCTTTTTTGATATACCTCATTGAGTAATGGAAATAAAAACAAAAATAAACAAATGGGACCTAATGAAACTTAAAAGCTTTTGCAAAGCAAAGGAAACTACAAAGAAAACGAAAAGACAACCCTCAGAATGGGAGAAGAATATTTGCAAACAAATCAACGGACAAAGGATTAATCTCCCAAATATATAAACATCTCATGCAGCTCAATATTAAAAAAACAAACAACCCAATCAAAACAAGGGAAGAAGACCTAAATAGATATTTCTCCAAAGAAGACATACAGATGGCCAAAAGCACATTAAAAGCTGTTCAACCTAACTAATTGTTAGAGAAATGCAAATCAAAACTACAATGAGGTACCACCTCACACCAGTTAGAATGGGCATCATCAGAAAATCTACCAACAACAAATGCTGGAGCGGATGTGGAGAAAAGGGAACCCTCCTGCACTGTTGGTGGGAATGTAAATTGATACAGCCACTATGGAGAACAGTATGGAGGTTCCTTAAAAAACTAGAAGTAGAATTACCATATGACCCAGCAATCCCACTACTGGGCATATACCTAGAGAAAACCATAATTCAAAAAAGACACATGCACCCCAGTACTATTTACAATAGCCAGTTTAGGGAAGCAACCTAAATGCCCATCGACAGACAAATGGATAAAGAAGATGTGGTACATATACATGATGGAATATTACTCAGCCATAAAAAGGAATGAAATTGGGTCATTTGTAGAGACATGGTTGGATCTAGAGACTGTCATACAGAGTGAAATAAGTCAGAAAGAGAAAAACAAATATCGTATATTAATGCATATGTGTGGAACCTAGAAAAATGGTACAGATGAACTGGTTTTCAGGGCAGAAATAGAGACACAGATGTAGAGCACAAATGTATGGACACCAAGGGGGGAAAAGTGGCGGGGGTGGGTTGGTGGTGTGATGAATTGGGAGATTGGGGTTGACGTATATACACTAATACGTATAAAATGGGTAACTAATAAGAACCTGCTGTATAAAAAATAAATAAAAATCAAAAATTCAAAAAAAATACATGTAAGGCATTTAGTACAATGCATGGCACATAATAAGCATTAAATAAAAGGTAACCATTATTAAAATTTGGAGTAAAGGAAATCTTCATGCCCATTCATGCTGTTGTTTGAAAAACCATCCACTTAATGTTTTGACTAGTTAAAACATTCACATCAAAGGTCAAAATATATAACAAAGTGAAAGTTTCTCCTCACCCCTGTCTACCATTCCTATAAAATGTAACCACTGTTACTAGTTTCTTGTTCAAACTTCTCTAAAATATTTTACTTTTTTGCATGTAGAAGCAAATACAAATACATTTTTACACAAATGATAGCGTATTATATATAGTTTCTGTACTTTGCTCTTTCTTTTAAACTTAAAGGTGTGGAGCTCTTTCTATGTAGCTATAGAATAAACTCACTTTTTTAAGCTGAATAGTATTCCATTATTTAAATTTGTAATAATTTATTTTCTCATCTGCTCTTGATGGCTATTTAGGTTGTATGCAATCTCTTTCAAACTGTCTGATGTGATGCCTTTACAGCCTAAATACTGGGCAGAGCCCTCTCTCTGCATGAAACATTTCTAGAAGATTATCCATGTATTAAGGAGGAGAGGGGAGAAGTTTCTTGTATCTCTTTTTATCCCCTCTGTTTGCTATAGTAAATTGTAACCAGGCCAGCGGAGAGGGTTTCAGGGGATTTGGGTTTTATACCGTCAACCTTCATTATTTCATACCCGTATCTGTTCCTAGCATGGATGAAAACTTAGCCATTTGAAAATAACTTACACATTTGATGCCCTAAAAGGAGGAAACAGCTCCTAATATTTACTAACGCAGATGCCCTTTCCCAGCAGAATGCTAATTTGCCAGCAGAGGGCTCTCTCCTTTTGGGAAAAATAAACGTCTCTGGGAAAGTTTTCTGTTTTTTGTTTTTGTGTGTGTGCGCGCGTGCGTGCGCGTGTTTGTGGGGAGAGGGGGAAAGGGAAGGCAAAGCAGAGAAAGACATAGGAGACAAATGTGGTCAGAGAGAATGCACACATGCAATAGAAGCACAATGTGAAATTGTAGACAGGTAGGGAATAGTGAAAAGAGGAGAAAATAGGGGACAGGAAGTAGGAGAAATAGGAGACAGATATGGGGTGGTGGTGATGATGTGTCAGGGACAGCCAGAAATTCAACAACCCTTCTTGGTCTTAAAGTGCCCTCATCTTGATATTAAAGCGTCCTTGGCCACGGTGCTGAATTCTAAGGCCCTAACAGGTAGACACCAGTGAACCATGCTATGACTTTAAGCTGTTATAGACACAAATTCCTTATTACAGGAATAATAAACTCAATTTGTTATTGAGTTCCCACTGTATGCCAGATACTCTGCCCCTTGCTTTCATACATATTATCTCATTTAATCACATAATAACTTCCTAACACAGTAATTCAAAGAACTGCCAAAGTCTTGCCTGAAGTTATTCAAACCAAACCATAGTTGGGAGTGGGTACTGATTAAGAGTATCTTCCTTTGTTATAAGGACCTTGAAAAAATTCAAGGGAGGAAGGGAGAGAGCTGGTCTCTGGTTACATTTCAGTGATAACCAAAGGGGTCAGAGTTACACAGAGAGAGAGAGCCAACGTGGGTTTTGTCAAGGATGTGTCCCACTAGAACAATGCCTGTCTGTGCTAACAGTGGCAGTGTCCTAGGGAATTTTAGGTGCTATTGTAAATGAGTATCTTTAAAATAACATAGAAATGATGTATCCAAAAAAGATTCTTTCATAGTAGAGATTCTAGCAGCTCTGACCCATTCTAATTATGTTGCTATTATTCACAAGAGTTTTGAGCTCTTTTCTTGGAGGTTTTCTAAAGACATTACTTATATGTTTTCAACTGTAAAAATTCTTCATTTTGTGGGTATAAATTATTATTTTTAACATCTTTATTGGAGTATAATTGCTTTACAATGGTTTGTTAGTTTCTGCTTTATAACAAAGTGAATCAGCTATAGATATACATATATCCCCATATCTCCTCCCTCTTGCGTCTCCCTCCCACCGTCCATATCCCACCCCTCTAGGTGGTCACAAAGCACTGAGCTGATCTCCCTGTGCTATGCGGCTGCTTTCCACTAGCTATCTATTTTACATTGGGTAGTGTATATATATATGTCCATGCCACTCTCTCACTTTGTCCCAGCTTACCCTTCCCCCTCCCCATACACTCAAGTCCATTCTCTAGTAGGTCTGTATCTTTATTCCCGTCTTGCCCCTAGGTTCTTCATGACCATTTTTTTTTTTTTTTAGATTCCATATATATGTGTTAGCATACGGTATTTGTTTGTCTCTTTCTGACAGACTCTAGGTCCAACCACCTCACTACAAATAACCCAGTTTCATTCCTTTTTATGGCTGATTGATATTCCATTGTATGTATGTGCCACATCATCTTTATCCATTCATCTGTCGATGGACACTTAGGTTGCTTCCATGTCCTGGCTATTGTAAATAGAGTGCAATGAACATTTTGGTACATGACTCTTTTTGAATTATGGTTTTCTCAGGGTATATGTCCAGTAGTGGGATTGCTGGGTTGTATGGTAGTTCTCTTTTTAGATTTTTAAGGAACCTCCATACTGTTCTCCATAGTGGCTGTATCAATTTACATTCCCACCAACAGTGCAATAGGATTCCCTTTTCTCCACACCCTCTCCAGCATTTATTGTTTGTAGATTCTTTGATGATGGCCATTCTGACCAGTGTGAGATGATATCTCATTGTAGTTTTGATTTGCATTTCTCTGATGATTAGTGATGTTGAGCATTCTTTCATGTGTGTGTTGGCAATCTGTATATCTTCTTTGGAGAAATGTCTATTTAGTTCTTCTGCCCATTTTTGGATTGGGTTGTTTGTTTTTTTGATATTGAGCTGCATGAGCTGCTTGTAAATTTTGGAGATTAATCCTTTGTCAGTTGCTTCATTTGCAAATATTTTTTTCCATTCTGAGGGTTGTCTTTTCATCTTGTTTATGGTTTCTTTGCTGTGTAAACACTTTTAAAGTTTCATTAGGTCCCATTTGTTTATTTTTGTTTTTATTTCCATTTCTCTAGGAGGTGGGTCAAAAAGGATCTTGCTGTGATTTATGTCATAGAATGTTCTGCTTATGTTTTCCTCTAAGAGTTTGATAGTGTCTGGCCTTACATTTAGGTCTTTAATTCATTTTGAGTTTATTTTCGTGTATGGTGTTAGGTAGCATTCTAATTTCATTCTTTTACATGTACTAGTCCAGTGTTCCCAGCACCACTTATTGAAGAGGCTGTGTTTTCTCCACTGTATTCTGGGAAAGTTTTTTTTTTTTTTTTTTTTTTTTTTTTTGTGGTACGCGGGCCTCTCACTGTTGCAGCCCCTACCGTTGCGGAGCACAGGCTCCGGACGCGCAGGCTCGGCGGCCATGGCTCACGGGCCCAGCCGCTCCGCGGCATGTGGGATCTTCCCGGACTGGGGCACGAACCCGTGTCCCCTGCATCGGCAGGCGGACTCTCAACCACTGCGCCACCAGGGAAGCCCTCTGGGAAAGTTTTAAAACGTAATTAATACCCAGGTGTTTCTCTTCTCTGTAGCTCGTTGGTGTGCCATTCCCCTGAATATTTAGGGATTAACTGAGTACTGCCTTTGTCAGTTTTTAGGGTGTGTTTATGTGTGAGGAGTTATGGGGAGGAAGTGGGTTCCCAGGGATTTTAGGAGAAGACCTGTGATCTGACCCGGACTAGGGGATTGTAGCTTTTCCCTGTAAGATGTGAGTCATACCGGCCTTGTTCTGTATTTCAAGATTAGAAACCACTCACTCCTATACCAGGATCCCTCGGCTAGCTTCTGAGACCAGTTAACAGGGCATTTAACCCCTGTTTATATAACCCCTGGTGACAGCTCTTTGAGGGTGAGGCTCCCACTGAGGCAGGTGAAAATCCACCTGGGCACTTCAGGGGGAGAAGAGGAAGAGAGCCGGAGTTAACTGTGTAGCTCCTGAGGTAGGTCTGGCCTGGTTAGGCCAATATGCCCTATTCTCTTCATTCTTATCTGATGGATATTGTTCCTGACCCTTGTGCTCCCCGCCCTCCCCTTCCTAAAGCACTTCCGGAAACCAAGGCTCAAGACAGTGAAGCCTATTTCCCAGAGTCACACAGCTGGGAACTGCCACTTAGGAGCTAGCAAGTTCCCCAGCTGGGACTGCACCGCTGACCAACGTGACTACAGAATCCAAACATTGTTTTCCACCAGAAGGACCCCCTTCCCTGCCAGACAGGAACAGCTTCACTCTGGTTTGAGAAGGTCGAGGTCATTGACTCAGCTTCAGTGAGGAAAGTTCCCCCTCCTTCTAACCTCTGGCCTCATTTGAGAACCAACTCAAATCATTTTTCTTTTTCAGATCAAGGTAGAATGATGGCTGTGAATGTCTATTTTCTTTTATGTAGGGCACACCTAGGCTAATACTGAACAAGCTCCAAGACGTGTGGGGTGTGAGAAACTGAGTATAGAACTTGCTTCCTGGAAAACGGCCTATTCTCAGCCCGAGTCATAAAGCACAGGTGTGCACACAGGTGTGTTCCTGCCCGCCAGTCAGAGGTTTTCCAGCTGGTGGGAGTGGGATGGCCTCAGCCTGGTGGGCTTTTTCCAGACCAGAGTGGGTGCCTCAGTCTTATTTTGGTTTAAAAAAGCAACAGCACAGAATGAAGAGAAAGAGGGAAACAAGCTGTTCAGATGCCAGTCAGGTGAATCCTCCAGGTACTTTTTTGTGACATTCCATGTAATTTTGCACAAGTAGGGAGCAGAGTAATGGCCACTGATTAGGTAACCTTCCCTTCCCTGCCTTTTGAACTCACGAATACTCGTTACACTGCTTTTACACTCAGTCGTGTTAGACTACCTTACAGGATTTTGAGAAACTAGTTTTTGCATTGATTACCTCGCTTGCATTCACAACGTTGCACACCTGTCAAGCATGTGCCTACAATGTTCATTGGTTCAAATCTCCCTAGAATTACAATAAAATTAGGTGGAAGTTTCTAACTGAAAAGGAATTATTCCAGAAATGAACGTTAAAAAGGAGTTACTGCTGACCCAGTCCCAAATCTTTAAGAATCTGCACTGATGATTTGGTCCAGTGGTTCTCAATATTGAGTGTGCTCCAGAATCACATGGAAGGATTTTTTTTTTTTTTTTCGGTATGCGGGCCTCTCACTGTTGTGGCCTCTCCCGTTGCGGAGCACAGGCTCCGGAGGCGCAGGCCTAGCGGCCATGGCTCACAGGCTTAGTTGCTCCGCGGCATGTGGGATCTTCCCGGACCAGGGCACGAACCCGTGTCTCCTGCATCAGCAGGCGGATTCTCAACCACTGCGCCACCAGAGAAGCCCCCACATGGAAGGATTTTTAAAACATAACTTGCTGGGCCCTACCCTCCGGAGTTTCTGATTCTTTAAGTCTGGAGTGGGCCCCCAATTTTGCAATTTTTAGCAAGTTTCCTGAGGGATACTGATGCTGTTGGTTCAGGGACCATACGTTGAGAATTACTGACTCAGCACTGTAAGGTGGAAAAACTCAAAATGGTAGAAATATTGTTGCTTTATATCTGGTAGGAGAAGGTAATGGTTAAGAGGGCAAGCTTTGGACTCAGAAATCATGTTGGGATTCCTCCTCCAACACTTGCAACTATGTGACCTTGGCTAATTTATTTAATTTTTCAGTACCTCGGTTTTAAAAAGTGGGGATGATAGCTTCTAATTCATTGGGTTGTTATGAGGAGGGAGACAATGTATATAATTGGTTTAGAACATATATTACATTATATATTAATACATTAATATGTGTACATTAGCATGTACACACTACATGGTAGCTCTCTTTCTAAGAGTTTTTGCATATCTCTGAAGTAGCTTATTAGGTTTATGAAGAATAGACCAAAGTAAAAAGAATGAAGTATAGGCATGATTACTTTAAATAATTGGGGAGGTATGTTTCCTTTTTTTTTTAAACACTGAAATCCCCACTCATAAAGTAGAGCACAGGCATTACCAACCATTGTTATCACCTGATGTTAAAGGAAAGTTTGAGGCCTCTGAGCACATCAGTACTGAGGAAGTGAGGAAAAAGTTAGAAAGAAGATTACATGGTAGCTTTTAAAAATGAAACTCAAAACCTTCCCAGCTGTAGGAATAGGCAAGGCTGTTTTTAAGTCTTTAAATTTGGTCTTGAAATTCCCACCCCTCGCACAATTGCCTCCTTCCTAGCCTGCCAGGATAATGGAAATTCCCACTGCTTCAGTTTGAGGCCCTGTGTCTCTGGAATGCAAATGGTATTTCTAAGAGTAATAGCATATTAATCCAATAATACTCACTAACGCTTTCAGATTAGATTATATTAGATTAGCTAGGTGTTACCTTGGAAAATGCAGTGCTTTGCCCTGAGAGAGGGAGACACAGAAGAAGCTGACTTGGAGGAAAGACCTGGAGTCTGGGGTGCAGTGGGAACCGTGGGCAGCCAAGGGCACTGGGGGGCAGGAGAGAACTGCTGGAGAGAACTGCTGGTTACCAATGCAGCCTCTGCTCAGGCTGCTGGAGAGAGCTCCAGACGGGCTCTCCGGCTCCCTTCAACTTTTATGTCCCACACGGTTTATTCTGTGTAAGGCTGTGTTCAGACAGTTGCTTCTGCTCTTTTGTGGTGAAATCCAGGAGGATGGTTTCTGCTACAGAGTTCTCAGCTGCTTCAGTGGTACCACCTACTCTCTAGTAGCCCCTCCACATTTCTAGTGTGGAGAGCCACTCATCCTGGGAGGGAAAAAAAACACTGTTCTAGTTGTCCAAGAGTTAAGCCCAGCCAAGCGGTGGCTGCTTTGGGACATTTAGGCAGAGATAACCCAGTGAAGTTTCCCCCCTGCTTCACTCCTGATGATGACTAAGTCACCTGAAGCCAGTGTTACCTAAGCCTTATCCCCTATCATGGGAAATCCTGAGAGGACAGAAAGATAAGACGTACTGAAGAGCAAGCTTTGACTTGGTTTCATTTTAATAGCTTGTGCTGACTGGGAATCTGCAAACAAATTCCACTGAATGTTTTTAGTGACATTTTCCTGGCCAACCTATTAGTTGGAATTAGAGCACAAGGCTGGCTTCCCACTTTTACAGAATCACACAGGCTTGCCTAACTTCAGGACAGAAGCACAAAGCATCACACATCCGACTGGAAAGCCGGGAGGGCAAAGTTTCATTCTGTAGCCCTTTCAGGTTCTCAGGCTTTTTTTTTGGCAAATAAATTTTATTTATTTATTTATTTATGGCTGTGTTGGGTCTTCATTGCTGCACGTGGGCTTTCTCTAGTTACGGCGAGCAGGGGCTGCTCTTTGTTGCAGTGTGCGGGCTTCTCAATGCAGTGGCTTCTCTTGTTGCAGAGCACGGGCTCTAGGCGTGTGGGCTTCAGTAGTTGTGGCACGTGGGCTCAATAATTGTGGCTCGTGGGCTCTAGAGTGCAGGCTCAGTAGTTGTGGTGCACGGGCTTAGTTGCTCCGTGACATGTGGGATCTTCCCGGACCAGGGATCGAATCCGTGTCCCCTGCATTGGCAGGTAGATTCTTAACCACTGCACCACTAGGGAAGCCCAGTTCTCAGGCTTTGCTGCAGGCTGGTTATGACCTGCTAAGGGTCCTCTTTGCTCTCAGATCCTGGCAGCTGGGCAGCCTACCACTTCAAATCTAAAGTCAACTAACATCCACTTGCAATGCCCAGTGACAGAGCGATGCTGCCAGGTGGGGTGATGGGACTGAAGGGGAGGGCAGGGCTAAGTTCAGGTCCAGCTGGTCTGGTTTTAGACTTCAGCCCTGCCCTGTCCTCACTTGACAAGTGGGGAGGACATGGGAAGAAGGTCATCTCTGAGGCCATTGTCCTCAGCCCACACTGGGTTTGTGTTTGGAAGGTGAGCTGGTGCTGTGGGCTGAGGAGGGGGCCCGGTGGAGAGGGAGATAGGAAAGGGGGTATGCTGGGACTCTTCAGGGGGCTAAGTGGCTTGTTATGGTCCTGGATGGTTGTGTGCATATTATAAGAATACATTAATATAAAATATGGACATTCACAAGTCATAATAGAATAAGAGGATTAGAGAAACTGAAGCCATTTCGAATGAGTCACTTAGTGGGTTCTTGGTACTATATTATTTATATCCAGCTGTACTATGGGCACTTCCTAGAAATGACTTCCCCAGACCCAGGTCTGTATGAAGAAGCCCCACGTTAGCTCTGGGAGAACACTGACCAGTGGGGTTAGAATTGGGGGTTAGATCAGGTGGGCAAGGAGTTTCTTGCAAACTCTAAGATTCTCTGAATTATTCAGGACTTGTAAGCTAAAACTTTTGAAGCTCTTTTACAGGGAATTCTACAAATGACATTGCTCACAATTGCCACCCCTCCTCCTTGGGAATGGCTCTCTTTGGTGCCTGGAATCACTGCAGAAATGAACGTGGATGGGCTCTCTCAGGCAAATCTTTCAGAGAAGCTGGAGGCAATTTGGTTGAAGGCTTTATGTACTGTTACTGGATGTGACCCTGACATGCTGTTAAGGGTCAGGCAGAATGTTATTGCCCTTGATTCGTTCTCCCGCCAGGAGGAATCTTCTTTATTTAAAGCAGAATGGTTCATAGTTTGTCAGAAGAAACATGATAAATAAGTCTTGCAGAAGAAAAAAGTCACGGAAATGGCTTTCTATGTGCTTCTTAGAATCAAAAAGTCTTGCTGGGCTTCCCTGGTGGCGCAGTGGTTAAGAATCCGCCTGCCAATGCAGGGGATATGGGTTCGAGCTGTGGTCTGGGACGATCCCCCATGCCGCGGAGCAACTAAGCCTGTGCGTCACAACTACTGACTCTGCGCTCTAGAGCCCATGTGCCACAACTACTGAAGCCCGCACACCTAGAGCCCATGCTCCACAACAAGAGAAGCCACTGCAGTGAGAAGCCCGTGCACTGCAAGGAAGAGTAGCCCCCGCTCACCACAACTAGAGAAAGCCCGCATGCAGTAACAAAGACCCAACACAGCCAAAAATAAAAAAAAGTAAATAAAATAAATTTAAAAAAAAGTCTTGCTTAGGACATACGTTGAATTCACAAGGATTGGGGGAAGTAGGTTTTCAATAGAAATGTTTTATTACATGCAAAGAAGGGATTGCTATAAATCCAAATGCTATTCTTGCCTGTTGCGTTACTCTCCCCAGAGACCATCTATCTCAACGTGAAAACTTCTTTCAAATGCTTAAGAACAATATATGTGTGTGTGTGTGTACACACACACACACCCATAAAATTTAATACTCATAAAATTACCGTGAGGTGGATTTTGTTTTCTCTGTTTTACAGATGAAACTTAGAGAAGTGTCTTGTCCAAGGAGCCACAGCAAAGAAGTTGTAGTGTTTCTTTCCACTACCCAAGGCCCCTCTTAGGTTTCATTGGCTCTGACCTTTCTGCTTCTACCATCTCTGCCCTTCACCAGCCCGAGCCTAATCCTTTGGTTTTTTGTTTTTTCTTTTGCGCGGTACGCGGGCCTCTCACTGTTGTGGCCTCTCCCGTTGCGGAGCACAGGCTCCGGACACGCAGGCTCAGCGGCCATGGCTCACAGGGCCCAGCTGCTCCATGGCATGTGGGATCCTCCCGGACCAGGGCACGAACCTGTATCCCCTGCATCGGCAGGCGGACTCTCAACCACTGCGCCACCAGGGAAGCCCTGGAGACTAATCCTTTAGGGAAACTCATGCCAGCTGCCATGATCTTCCAAGACTTCTGTGTTTTTAGACATTGTATCTTCCTCTTGCTCCTGCAAAAGAAGAGCAAGTTCTCCCTGACTGCTTTGTGACCTTTCCTCTCTGGAACTTAGTTTCCACATGTGTAAAAGAGGGATAACTGCCAGGAACCATCTTGCTTGTCACCCCACCTCTTCCACCTCAGTCAGGCACTGTGAGCCCAGCCTCCAGGGCAGAAAGGACACAGGGAACCCAGGGCTCAGGCAGGAAACTTTTGTTCCTCATTCTTAAACTCTTCTTGTGATGCTCTTACTGTTGCTGCCCTAAGCTTGTCGCTAGTCATTCTGGGCCAGGGCCCCTGGCCTTCTCTTGCTCTGTCTCTCTCCTAGTGCCTGAATCTCATCTTTTCCAGTTAACAGCTATGTGATCTTGGGCAAATAACATCACTGCTTTGAGCCTCAGTTTTCTCATCTGTAAAAAATGGGTTGATAATATTTGCCTCGCATAGATTATTTGTGAAGATTAAGTCCGTTAAGATTTTACAGGAAAACACTTGGCAAATAGTAGACACTTGGTTCATTTTAGTTTCTATCTTTCTTGATTTTTGGACTTAGTAATACCAATCTTTTACACAGCAGATAATCAGGAATCTTTTTATTTTTAAAAATTTTTAAAAATTTTTAATTTTTTAAACTTTTTTGCAGTACGTGGGCCTGTCACTGCTGTGGCCTCTGCCGTTGTGGAGCACAGGCTCCGGACGCGCAGGCTCAGCGGCCACGGCTCACGGGCCCAGCTGCTCAGCGGCACGCGGGATCTTCCCGGACCGGGGCACGAACCCGTGTCCTCTGCATCGGCAGGTGGACTCTCAACCACTGCGCCACCCGGGAAGCCCAGGAATCTTTTTAAACCTAGTCTATCTAATCAGACACCCACACCTCTTCACATTCTGCCTCCATATGCCATTGTGTATCCTCACTCTACATGGCCCCTGGTCCCAGACCCTCAAGGCTTTTGAGGCTACTGATTTGGGGGTTTGCCCCCTCTTTCTGCTGCACCCTTTCTTTCTTCCCTGTGTCTTCTAGGCTTACCTCCACACCATTTGTGCCCTTCTTACTGCCATAGCCAGGTGCTGACTGTAGTAAGACCTGCTTTGCATACCTTGGGGATTATTATGAGGATCAAAGGGAATGATTTATGTGATGAAAGTGCTTTGAAACTAAGATGGACTGCATTCAGATGGGTTGTGATGATGGTGACGATGATTATCACCCCTGGACTATCTTCAGATGACTAAAAATATCCACCCAGCCTGGAACTTCTCGGCATATTCTTCTGTCTTCTGGACTTTCCCACACTGGCCGAGAGGTCTGACAGTTTAAGCAACTGAATAACTTGCTGGTAGAAGGCAATGTTGGGGGTGGAGAATGCCTGGGTAATGAATTGCCTTCTTTAGGGTCCCAGTGGGAAATCTGGTACCCTGGAAAGCATTAATTTACCTCACTTGAGTGAATGCTTTAGACCCAGCAAGCTTTTCATTTGCCCAGGCAGCCCATCGTGATGATGACATTAAATAATCATTATCATTACGTGGAAACCCTGTCACCTTGGGGATTTAGAAAGTGTTTCTCGAGTCACATACACAAAAGCAACTGAAATGAGCAGAATGTTCATCTAGAAGAAAGTCATGAAGACAACATTTGTTTGTAATTGTCAGTATTTGGCAAAGGCAGGAAATGAAAGAATGAAATGAACCACAGCTTTGGATTCCTTCCAGTGTTTTTTCCAAATCCAAATCATCAAGACTAGGGAGGGAAGGCTTCCTGTTGCGGACCGTGAGTTCTAGGGAGGAGGATAGGAGCCTTCAACTCCCTCACCCCCTCTGTCCAGGAAGTCATTTCAAAGGGAGCTGCCGCCAGGGAAAAGCAAGAGCCCACTGGCCAATATTTATTTATAGTCTTATACCCTGTAAACTTGTCTTCTTTTTCAAACTTAAGAGTAAAAAAGTATTTGGTTCTTGTTTGTTTGGACTACCTCCAGGCAATTGTATCTGTTTTCTTTATTTCTGTGCTGGTTGCTCAACATCTCTGGTCTTGATGGAACTGGTTTCATTCCTAGGCCCTCCCTTATTATTAATGTTCTTATTATTGGTTAGTTCTTCTGTGTTTGCAGTGTCCTTGACAATCTTTTTTTTATTAGCTGTTCTTTACAACAATCCAGTGAGGTGGATCAGCCTTACTGAATATTTATCTAACAAGTTGTCCAAAGTTTTCTTTTGTTGGCTTTTGTTAGGATTTATTACAACCATTTTTTCTTTCTGATAGTCGCCCTTCTGCAAGAAACTTATTTCATGCTCTTCTTTGTGAGGCTCCACGAGCCAGGGGCTTATGTCATGTGCTTTCAATTCGTGTTTGGTTTCTTCCTCCCCTGCCTGGCTTTTTCACCCTCCTCAAAAGGATTGTTGCTTCTCCTCTTCCTGCAAATGGTGCTCAACTAATCTAAGGCAGGTTTGAGCAGAGGGTTTCCTTTTTGCTTTCCTGGCACCTAGGTACATCTTTAAGTGGCTACTGGCTGTCAGTTCTTTAGCACATGATTTGTTACCACATAGTTGGTCACTGGTAATATTTTGTGGTGGTTATTTGCTGTGGTTGTGTGCATATTGGCTCACAGTGAACCAATGGACTGTCAGGTGAGGAAGAGAGATGTTTCTGGGATGGCTGGGAATTGGTACTATACCAGGAAAGGACATCAATTCTAATGAACCAAGAAATGCCCAAGTCTTCCAAAACCTACCATCATCACCACTTCTTCCACCACCAGTTCTTCCACTCTAATAGCTGCCATCCTCAGTCTTGCACTCCCATCAAAAATACCTTATTATGTTTCTGTGTATGCACATAAACCTAGATATACCTGGTGTCTAGGAGCTTATAAGTAAGCAGAACTCCCCCAAATACCAATTTAAATTTTGAATACTGTGTCTGTTATCTTTCTTCTATCTACCCCTGCACCTTTATATTTCTCTATTGCACTTATATTGTGGTTATTGCTAACTTGTCTTTCTCACCCACTAGACACTGGATTTCTTTCTTTTTTTTTTTTTTTTTGGTGGTACGCGGGCCTCTCACTGTTGTGGCCTCTCCCGTTGCGGAGCACAGGCTCCGGACGCGCAGGCTCAGCGACCATGGCTCACGGGCCCAGCTGCTCCGCGGCATGTGGGATCTTCCTGGACCGGGGCACGAACCCATGTCCCCTGCATCGGCAGGCGGATTCTCAACCACTGCGCCACCAGGGAAGCCCGACACTGGATTTCTTAACAGCAGAGACCATATCTTATTCTTCATCCACTAAGCTCTAAGCTAGGCACCAGGGAGATCTATTAGGCCAATAATTGTTTGTTGACTGAATATTAAAGTTATTTGATTAAATGCTTTTATAAACTATACAATGTTTTATAAACTAGTAAAGACTCAAATACAACTTCTTTTTATTATAATTGCATTATTTTTTTTTTTTTTTTTTTTTTTTTTTTTTTTTTTTTTTGTGGTACGCGGGCCTCTCACTGCCGTGGCCTCTCCCGTTGCGGAGCGCAGGCTCCGGACGCGCAGGCTCAGCGGCCATGGCTCACGGGCCCAGCCGCTCCGCGGCATGTGGGATCTTCCCGGACCAGGGCACGAACCCGTGTCCCCTGCATTAGCAGGCGGATTCTCAACCACTGCGCCACCAGGGAAGCCCTATAATTGCATTATTTTGTCTATGCAGCAATGAAGGATAGATTTGAATCCTGTGAAGCTGGACAAAAAATACTTATCCATTTTATAGAACAAGAATGATGCCTGTTTGACTGAATTTGCAAAAGGTTAAAAGATCAACCATATTATTTTGACTAGTGTCTGATTTGGGGTCTGCTTGGTCACCTGTGGCCATTGAGAGAGCCCAGCAACGGGAGGAGGATAACCTTTGAGTGTCTTTAAAATTCATTAAAAAAATTCTCTTCTGTGTAGGTAGATATTTTAGAAAATGTCCTAAGCAGTTAACATGGGTTCTGGGCATAGATGGTTCTGGAAAGCTATGTCTTATTCCGTGTCAGATTTAAACTGATGGAATAGGACTTGCCAAAGTAATTCACTGTAGTTTGCAATCTGAAAGTGGCTCAATGCTTCAGAACTCTCCTCCCTATGGAACTTATCTGAGGGGCTGTGAAGAAGGGACAAAAGTGGTTTCCTCTATTTTCTCTCCCCATCCACTGTCTCATGCTGTACTGCTTCCAAACAATGGACAAGTTATTTCTGCAGATCAAACATTACAATGAGTGATTAAAAAATAAGTTCTACTTATGAGTCGGGCACGTTTCAGGTACTTAATAAATACTGAGTGAATAAATGAATGAATTTAGCCTCCTTATCCCAGCTGTCCAAAGAGCTTAACATTTGCATGGAAAAAAGGCCCAGGAATGACTTTACTGGCTTTTACCCAAGGGTACCCTGGGATCAGTCAGCAACAGGGGAAGAACTCTGAATTTGGGCCAAGTTCACTTACAAGAAGCTGCTTTTGATAAAAGCTGAGTTCTCTTATCAATATTCCTTCAACTCTTTCTGCAGCCCTGGCAAACTCTTTTTAAAAAGCAAATGCACTGTAGGCAGAAGCTGAATCAGTAAGCCAGAATGCAAGTTTCAGCCCCAGCTGGGCAGCAAGACATCCCAAATCAACCCTTTGGTACATTTTGGGGGATGGATTTACAAAAGGCTGACAGCGCTTTTGAGTCTATGTATAGAAACATTAGATTGGTTGCCAGAGGTAAAAAAAAAAAAAAAAAAAAAAAAAAAAAAAAAAAAAAAAAGAAAAAAAAAAGAAATCAGTCTATTAGAATTTACTTGTGATAAAATGAAGTTGCCAGGAGGCTGCACTATAAGATTCTGGCTTTTCATGAGTTCTCCTCACTAGTGGCCAGTGTTAGAAACAGAACTTGTTGACTTTGGGATCTGGTAATTGTCTTAAATTAGTTCCTTAAGGACCACAGAACTACTTTCCTTCTTTACTGCCTACTTTTCTGTTTCTCATTTTTACTATCGATTCTGTTTTTTTTTTTTTTTCCCTTCATGTGCAAATCTCTTTGTTTGGCAGGAACCAGCCATCAGAAGATATATATTTTTTTTGTCTCTAAATTCTTTGGGTGCTGAAGATTTAGCTAACTGGGAATTGAATGGAGGAAAGAGTCAAGCAGGGAAATTTGTGTTTGAAATGGATTTTTTTGTTCCTCTGAGGATTTGTCATAAGGAGATATAAAGTGTCTTTCCCCCTCAGAGTACCTCCAAGCGCTTTCACAAATCAATTAGTCACTGGCGGGACAGAGAGAGTAGAGGCAAAAAATAAGCCATGTGGTGACAGCCAGAGACCCTGGCTCCTTGCTGTCTCTCCGGCGTGCTGTCCTTGATCATTAGATAACCACAGTGACACTTCACCCTCTGGTGACTGTTTCCATTACAATCAGAACTTCAGAGCAAGGGGAAGGCTTTCAGGATCTCACTCTGCTCTGTTAATAAACATCCACAAGGAGAGACTGGGGAAAAGGGGGGCTGGCCATCCCTTCAAGACACAAAGCCAAGAAAATGAAGCGAAAAGAATCAATCTTTTATTTGCTCACTTGGACTCCAGAATACTTATGTATTCTCTGGAATGTTCAGTCTTTGACTAACGTGGAATCCGGGCGTTTCTCTCAGTTCATTAGACGAGGCCAATGAAGCACCACAAAAGAGTATTAATTCTAAGAGGATGAGGCTTTTGACACGGCCCTTCTAAGCTGACAAAATAGGTGCAACATGTCTCCTGCCAGCTACTCAGCAGGCAGAGCCTACGGCATATGCCTTAGGGGCCCACGAGGTACAGAGTGAGGGCGGCCTCTGAGCAACACCTAAAAATGTGCCCAACCGAGCTGTCAGAACAACTCTCCATCCGTCACTCAGCAGGAACACATGGAGCTTCTGAAATGCACACGTCATTTTAGGCACACGCTTTGAACTTGGAGTTCCCAGCTTGCAGATGTTAGGGCCACAGGGGAGGTAGGAATCAGGATGGGAGAACAGGGTGACCATTGCAAAGGGTTCAAGAGAGTAAAGGTGAATCCCATCATTTATAAGATCTGGAGCCTTTCAGGCTACTCAACAAGCAGAGGGATTGGAAAGAAAAATGCTTCTTATGTAATAGCCGAGGGCTCTTATCTCATTCTTGGGAACAAGCTGGAGGGTAGGTGGCAACTATTTCAGTCTTCGGTTTCTCAGTTGGCAGAGCTGAGGTACAGGGAAAGGAGTTGGTCTGTCAGCCCGCTGAGCCAGACGTGCATGCGAAGAGTCCCTTTAATGTCCCTCAGCAGTGCTTCCCCATCCTCCATCAATGCCATTTACGACCTCTGCCCTGAGTCCTTGGGCAGCCTCCTAGAGACTGGGAATATACAGCATTGTTGAGGTCACCTGACAGACTTGGAGTCAGAAGACCTGAGCTTGAATTCTGGCTCTTCTGCTTCCTAGCTCTGTGGTCTTGGGCAAGTTTCTTAATTCCTCTGAAGCAAATCTCTCAATTTTTTTTTTTTTTTTTTTTTGCGGTACGCGGGCCTCTCACTGTTGCGGTCTCTCCCGTGGCGGAGCACAGGCTCCGGAAGCGCAGGCTCAGCGGCCATGGCTCACGGGCCCAGCCGCTCTGCGGCACGTGGGATCTTCCCGGACCGGGGCACGAACCCGCGTCCCCTGCATCGGCAGGTGGACTCTCAACCATTGCACCACCAGGGAAGCCCCTGCTTCTCTTTAAAATGAGGATGATAGTAGCTATAGCACAGGCCATTGGGAGAATTAAAAGTGTTTGAAAGCATTTGACCCAGTGCCTCACATAACTCAGTAAATGCTAATTGGATCTGAACTTAAAGAAGAAATAAAATGAGCCCGAATTTCCTTCTCTGACTTCTTTTGATCTCAGGGATGAGCAGGCTCCAACTTCACCGGAGGCTCACAGGTTTCCCCATGCCTGTGATTCTCAAAGTGTGGTTTCTAGACCACTAGCATCCGAGGTGCAGATGGACCTGTGAGAAATGCACATTCTCAGGAGCCATCCTAGAGTGACTGAATCAGAAACCTTGGGGAGAGTGGGTGGAGGGCAGCAATCTATGTTTTAAGAAGTTTTCCACGTGATTCTGATGCATACTCAAGTTTGAGAACCGATGCCCTATATTAGCATCGCAATGGCAGGAACAAAATGCCTGTGGGACAACAGGCATAATCACTGCTGCAATGTAGCTGACTACTTCAGCTCAGGCATATATTGC
Source organism: Kogia breviceps (assembly GCF_026419965.1). NCBI lineage: Eukaryota > Metazoa > Chordata > Mammalia > Artiodactyla > Physeteridae > Kogia > Kogia breviceps. The sequence continues at coordinate 54,913,195 of NC_081313.1, read as the reverse complement.
TTATATCTCTACATCTGTCCTCTCTGTGGCCGTTTGTTGAGAGAAGAGAAGAGAAAAGGGGATTTGCTAATGGTGACCATCCTTCTGAACTTTTAAGACATTCTGCCTTTTTTTGGTGCAGGGGATGGAATTGACGATTTGGTGATGGGTCTGCATGAACACAGGGCTGGTAGAAGAAGTTGTCAAAGGCAATCCAAACCCCCCACAGTCCTTGTAATGTTGGAGTGTGCAGACGCAGAACACTCCTTGAAATAAAACACTAAGGGAAGTGTTGTGCTCTGACATATAAACTCTGGGGGGAAGCTGCTAAAAATTTATTAGATATTCAGAAGGAGGCTTAGAGTGTTGACAAGTATCGAAACGACTTTGAAAATACTTTGAAACTTGAATATGTGATGTAAAGCTTGGATATTTTAGAGTTGTGGAGAAGATGAGCCTTTCTCTTCATTTCTCCTGTAGAGGGTAGGAGGCTGTGTCACTTGAGTGACTCCTCATTTATTCCGTGTAACTTCTTTTACTTATTTATTAAAATTTTTTTTGGACTTTAAAAAAAAATTGATGTATAGATGACTTACAATGTTGTGTTAGTTTCAGGTGTACAGCAAAGTGATTCAGATTCTTCTTTTTCCTTATAGGTTATTACAAAATGTTGAGTATAGTTCCTTCATAGTGGCTTCCAGAGAGCCTCGTAGTAAGAATGGCTACTTGCCCATCTCCCTCCGTGCCCTGCCTCTACTCCTTCTCCATCACTTTTATTCCTTTCTGGAAAAGTTTAGAAGCCCTCCTTACCTTTTAGGAGGGCAACATTGGTTGAGTTCTCTTAGCAGCACCTGACAGCATAAAATATTTAAATCCAAAGATATTTAAAGACCTCTTATCACTCGTAATGCAACATTTTCATTTTACAGATGACAAAACTGAGGTCCAAAGATGGAATCCCCTGGCTCCAAGTTCAAGACTCTTTAAACTACTCCCTAATGGAATTGTCTTCACACAGTCTGCAAGCTTAGTAATCATGGGGGGGTAGCAGGGAAAAGGGGAGTTGTTGAGTAAGAAGTTCTGTCCCCACTCCTAGTTTTTCAAATAGCATACCTGTAAAAATGATCAACTTATACGTAATTTTCAACCTTCATTTGTATAATTGAGGAACATGATGTTTGGCCCATTTTTAATTGTGGTCACTGGGGAATGGGTGGAAGTCAAAACAAAACAAGTCTCAAATAGTCTCTAATTTATCTTTTTGATGGAAGAACTCATCATTGGCAAGCCCTTAGATTTTAATTGCTGCCAAAGTCATGCTTTTCACTTCCATGGGGGAAGAGAGGGTGGAACCCAATCCTTCACATCATATTAATAGTTTTTGCTCATAAAGCTTGAATTTCCAGGCCCAATCAGTACTTTCTCCCTCTGAGATAGTTTTAAAATAGGAAAAAATTCCTTCTTTTTTCCTTCAGCACTAGGAATATCAGGTGTTTACTTAATATTCCTTAAATTTTGCTTGGCGTTCTTCATGCTGACATTCTGAAGTGCCCAGGCAATAAGTCAAGTGATTTCTTAGATGTTCAGGGAACAGTGCATACAGCCAGTGCATACTTTTTCAGGATAATGGGTGAAAACCTTGGCCTGGATTCCTCCAAACCAGACAGATCATCAGAATAAAAAAGGTGTGTGTGTGTGTGTGTGTGTGTATTTCACCTTTATTTTCTTTCTGACACTGTGGTAAGGACACCCTTGAATGTTCATTACACGGTAACATTGATAGTAATGGACACTTACTTATTGATCACTTATTATGTACCAGGTACTTGTGCCTGTAATATCTCATGTATTTCTCACTGCTTTCAGTGGAAGACATTTTATCCCCATTTTACAGCCTCAGTGAAGTTTAGTAGTTTGTCACAGGTCATGTGGGCAGTGAGTGGGAGAGACGGGCTTCGAACCCAGACTGTCTGGCTTAATACTGTTCCACCTGCTTTTTGAAAGTCGAATTTTTGCTCTCTGTTCTCATATGCTAGTGGATGTAGAGTGTTGCCATGAGGTAAGGTAGGACCTAATCCTTGTGTAAATGACAAATTGTGGGTCAGTTAAGTGAGGAAAAAGCTTGGGCAAAGTGTCTTTCTGGAAGAGCCTAAATTTGAATGGTCAGAGGTGAGGAGATTAAGCATCCACAGGAAAGAAAATAGGAGGGAGATTTTAGGAAGGGACAGCTTAAAGGGTGGGTAAGGTCAGGAGTTGCTTGGGGTCAGCCTCTATGAGAAAGCTGTGAGAGAACTACTTAACCTTGAACTACACTGGCCTTTAGAACCAATGACTCCTCCACAGTGCTGCACCCTCCCTCCCATGTTTCTCCACAGCAGCAAGAGCAGCCATCTTCAGTGGACCCTGGAAAGTGACAATGCCTGGCTCTAACCCCTCCCAGTGGCTTCCTATTACACTTAGAATAAAATCCAAGGGTGAAAGGGGGGTCGGTGGGAGGAATTGGGAGATTGGGATTGACATATATACACTATTTTTTAAACATCTTTATTGTAGTATTATTGCTTTACAATGGTGTGTTAGTTTCTGCTGTATAACAAAGTGACTCAGCTATACATATACATATATCACCATATCTCTTCCCTCTTGGGTCTCCTTCCCACCCTCCCTATCCCACCCTTCTAGGAGGTCACAAAGCACAGAGCTGATCTCCCTGTGCTATGCAGCTGATTTCCACTAGCTAGCTCTTTTACATTTGGTAGTGTATATATGTCCATGCCACTCTCTCACTTCATCCGAGCTACCCTTCCCCCTTCCCTGTGTCCTCAAGTCCATTCCCTATGTCTGTGTCTTTATTCCTGTCCTGCCCCCTAGGTTCTTCAGAACCATTTAATTTTTTTTTAAATTCCATATATATGTGTTAGCATACAGTATTTGTTTTTCTCTTTCTGACTTACTTCACTCTGTATGACAGACTCTAGGTCCATCCACCTCACTACCAATAACTCAGTTTCATTTATTTTTATGGCTGAGTAATATTCCATTGTGTATATGTGCCATATCTTCTTTATCCATTCATCTGTTGATGGACACTTAGGTTGCTTCCATGTCCTGGCTATCGTAAATAGAGCTGCAATGAACATTTTGGTACATGACTCTTTTTGAATTATGGTTTTCTTAGGGTATATTCCCAGTAGTGGGATTGCTAGTTCTATTTTTAGTTTTTTAGGGAACCTCCATACTGTTCTCCATAGTGGCTGTATCAATTTACATTCCCACCAACAGTGCAACTATTGATACTATGTATAAAATAGATAACTAATGAGAATATACTGTGTAGCACAGGGAACTCTACTTAATGCTCTGTGGTGACCTAAACGGGAAGGAAATCCAAGAAAGAGGGGATATATGTATACGTATAGCTGATTCATCTTGCTGTACAGTAGAAACTAACAGCATTGTAAAGCAACTATACTCCAATACAAATTATTTAAAAAAAAGAATAAAATCCAAAGTCCTCACCTTTGTCAGCAAGGCTGTAGCAGGTGCTCTTGGTGCCATGCCCACACTTCCTTGGGACTCATTGTACCTGTGTACTGGGGCAGTTTTCTACTGCAATCACCTGCAACTCTATGCTTGAGGTTTCTGACTGCAGCTGGCTAGGCAGAACACCCCTGGGAGTTAATGCCCCAGGAGCAGGTCCCAACCAGTGATGGACAAGAGTGGGTGGATAAATACCCCGACTCTCCTGGCCCTCAGCTGATGGAAATCTGAGGTGTGCTCTGCAGTCTTCAGAGGATCTCACCACCGCCCCCCAACCCCGGGATTGAGCCCCGTTGCCCACAGCTCACTCACGTGCCCTTACTGCTTCTCTTCCCTTCCTATCTCACTTTCCTGCTCCCTGAATATGATCCTTCAATAAATGCCTTGCATTTCAAATCCTTGCTCATGGCCTGATTCAGGGGAACCCAACATAAGCCAAAGTCTTGTTTGATCTGGCCTCTGCTCACCTCTCCAACTTCCTCTAGAGCCGCCATACCTCATGAACCGTTTTCTAGCCACGTGGCTCTTCTTTAGGTTTCCTAAACATTCTGGCCTTCTTCGTGTGTGTGGTCCTACATTTCCTAGGCCTGGTTCTTCGTTGCTTAGACTTCAGTGTTACCTCCTCAAGAGGTCTTCACTGATATCCCAGAAAGGAGCTGGAGCTCCTGGATCAGGGTTCGGGGCTCTCCTCTAACAGTGTTAGAGGCACAACGGTGTGAGTGGTGGATGTGATAGCCACGTCCGGCCCCCACCTATTGTCTCTCTTTGGTCACCTGGCTTCTCCACACCCCCAGTCTAAGTGTGTCAGGCTTGGCTCATTCACTGTGTGGTGTGGACTTCTCCTCAGTGTTCCTGGGTTTATCTGAGGCACCAGGGTTAAGAAAGAGGCTTAAAACAGGAGAAAAGAGTGATAGCCTGGCTGGTGGGAGAGACTGTGGAGGCTGGGTATTCAGGAGGCCTGACACACATCAGAAAAACCTTTGAAATTATGGATGTATATCTGAATCCAATTCTCAGTATCATCTGAGTCCTGTTTACCAATAAATGTCCTTTTTATATCCTACACTGATTTTTCTCACAAGATCTTTCTAAGGGGGCAGTTCTTTCATTTTTCTGAAGTTGGCTTTGCTGTTACCATTTAAATGTGAGAGATGAATAGGAAATTATAGACCCTCTTGCATCTGGGCTTGGCATTCTCTTAGCAGATAGGCTGGTGCCCAAAGGTACATTTTTATTAAGCTTTGCTTTTCCTTTCAAAGGAACCCAGAACCTTCCTTTGAGTGCATTAAGAAGAGGCCACCCTTCTGGAGGGAGGCTGCACCATCTGTGCACACACAGGGACTGGATGGCAGCCTCGGCCCTTCCTGTATGGGACCCACCCTGTACAGCTCAGGAGGAAACCTGAGTCTAGAGATGGGGGTCTGGTGATCCCACCACCAGCAGTTCTAGGTTCCAGAAATGTGCCTTTATACCTAATGCCAGTCCTAGGTGTTGCAGTTTGCATCTCCTTCTCTTTGAGCTTGATTGGATCATGAAATATCAGCATTAGGAGCTCTAGAGAGCACGAGTGCCAGCCTCTCATTTTACCCAGGCGGAGACTAAGGCTTACAGCCATTTAACGACTTATTCAAAACTGCAGTGCTGATCTGTGGCACGATTGAGATGAAAATTGGCTGAATGTCATGGGAAAATTCTTTAAAGCCAGTAACTATCTGAAAGGTTCTTGTAATTCTCAGGAAATTAGCCAAAGGGACTGATGCCCTGTGAGGACATTTTAGGGAGCAGTGGCCTTATGGGGAAGTCCCTTTGCAAATTTTCACTGTCCAGTTTCGAAATTAACAGTTTGGCCACTGAGTATTTCTCCCTTTGCACATGTTTGCAGAATTGTGGTGTTTGCTTTGAAACACAACACAGATGTGAAGTAAAAATTGACGTCGACCCTCAGATCTCATTTTTTCAGATCTTATTTTAGATTAACACTGTTGAAGCCTTCAGCTTGCTGCCATTTGAACAATCCTTTTTTTTTTTTTTGTTTAGGGCATGAAATAACTCAGTGACTAAGAATTTTCACTGAAAAAAAAAAAGGAAAGGAAAATATTTTGTCTGTTGGAATAAATTAATCCTTGCAGAGGTATGGTGAGATGAGCTTGCCTTTGGGTCTATAGGACCATTATTAAGTAATGAAGAATGAATTCACTTTTTTGGGGCTCAGAAATTGGGATTAAAATCCCTTCAGCATCTCACCCTCTGCTGCACACTCTTGAAACATGTCATTGCCATTCCTTTAATCATCAAATACGCAATGAACACATTTTGTTATGCACTGTGTTACTACATTCTATACTTCCAAGTAAAAGAGACTTTAAGAGCTTGTATGCACAATATGCACAAACAACTTGTCTGAAGAAGTGAAATGCAAAGAATAGGGCATCTCAAATGAATATGAAAATCACTCTTCATAGAAGATGGTGGATTACGTTTATTGTGTTGTTTCTGTAATGGGACTGATAGTTTGTGCTGAATAATTCATGTAATTTTGCCCAAGCCCCTTGAAAGCACTGGCATATCTTCAAGGGACAGCTGGCTAAAGTTAAGGTACAGACTGTTGTCACAGACTTGAATATCGCCAAGTAGCCTCCTGGAATATTTTTGGTAGGGCAGCATTTGAGAGGACTGGCCATAGAATTAAGCAGACCTGGGTTCAAATCCTCGCTTTACCCTTTGGCTTGGGCAAGGGATCCAGGCTCTTTCAGTCTCAATTCCTGCCTATGTAAAATGAAGCTAAAATTCACCCTCATTGGGATTTATACACATAGTGTTATAGGAACCCAAATTTCATTTTTAAAATGAAAGTTCCTTTCCAAAGAGGGTGGGTCTGGTTAAAGGGAAGGCCCCTGTTTTGCTAGTGCCTTGGATTGTCAAAGTCTGGGAATGGGAGTTGGGGGGAGTAGGTGGGTACTGGGAGAATGGCATTGATTTCAGAAGAGGGAAAAGAATGGGGTGAGGAGAGAGGTGAGAGGAGCCAATAAGGAGGAGGGAGAAAGGCAAATAGGCTGGGGAAATGGCAAGATGGTGCCGGTGCTGGTGGTGGAGGGCCAGAGGGTGTGTTAAGAACCATGATGCTCCCTGATTTATTAAAGTTGTGTGTGTGTGGCTGTGATGGTCTCCGTTTTCCATGTCCTCAGGTGGTCTACTTGCTTTCCGCTGCTCCTGGCTCAATTTTTGATAAAGTTGGTTATGCTCACTAATGTTTCATGGAAGTTAGGGTGTGGGTATATTATACAAGTGGAGGGGATCTGGATCAATGAGATGACACAGGTGCCCAGGAGACAGATGAGAATGGGAGCCCTTGGGAATTTGCAGAAAGCTGGTGAGAACTTTGGATTTTCATAGGTTTTGGTGGTTCTATCCGAGCTGACCTAGACTTCAAGGGGATAGGCTTTAACTGGTACCTGAATACCAGTTAAATAATAATAAATATTTATTATTTATAATATTTATATTTTATATTTATAATATTAAATATTTATAATATATTTATATTTATAATATAAATATAATATTTATTAAGATTTTACTTAATAAATATTTATTAAGATTTTACTCTGTACCCGAGGCTGATATATGAACATTGTGGTGTATTATCTCCTTCCATTCACTCAACAGACACTTATGGAGGGGCCAGTTGAGTCCTCCCAACAAGTCAATTAAGTCTTGGAGGACCATAATTAGCTCCATTTTATAGATGAAGAAACTGAGCTCAAGGGAGGTTATGTAACTGGCCTAAAGTTACCCTGCTAATATATATTTTTTAAACCCACAAGTTGAAATAAAGTATATCTCATTTCAAAGTCCATTCTGCTAATTGTTATGATAGCTAACCTCCCACCTTATTGCCTTATGCCATGAGGACTGAGGAATGAAGACTGGTGCTTCAAGTTCTTGGCACATAGTAGGTAATTTAAGTCACATTCCCTAGAAGTAGAACCTGAGATGGGGATTCTTGTTTAAGGGATTTATTGGGGGAGTGTTCTCAGGAGAAGGCATATGAGAGAAGAAAGAATAAGGCAGGTGTAATGGTGAATTGTATGTGTCAACTTGAGACGGCCACAGGGTGACCAGATATTTGGTTCATCGTTATTCTGAGTGTGTCTGTGAGGGTGTTTCTGGATGAGATTAACATCTCAACGGGTAATTGAGTTAAAGCAGATTGCCCTCCCCGGTAGTGATGGGCCTCATCCGATCTGTTGAAGGCCTAAATAGAATGAAAAGACTGAGTAAGGGAGAATTTGCTTTTTCTGCCTTACTGTCTACGAGTTGGGACACCAGTCTTCTGCCTTCAGACTCAAACTTGGAATGAACCTGTACCATTGGATCTCCTGGGTTTGCAGCTTCTTGACTGCAGAGCTTGGGACTTCTCAGCCTTCACAATTGTGTAAGCCAAGTCTTTATAATAAAAAAAAAATCTCTCTCTCTCTGCTCTCTGGAGAACCCTGACTAATACAGCAGGGGAGAAAGCTAAGCAAGGATGTAGTCTCAGTGGATGTCAGTTCAGCCTGATCCCATAGGGAGCCCTGGAGCATAGTTACACCACAGCGTTGCCCCACCTTGAGGCCAGGGGCTGGCCTTTATATTCCTATTAGTCAGTTCATGAGCTGTGCTCCTAGGGTGGTGTGGGGACAGTGAAGTAGCTCCCTGGAGAAGGGGACAGCTGTGAGTCATCTGCTGACACTCACAGCAGCCAGGGGATGGGAGCATTGGTGCGTCAAGAGCATCCCCTGCAGCAGGCAATTAATAACTAGCAGCCATTACTATTCTCAAATTCTGATTTATTTCCCACCCCCAAATATACTAACTATAAAGGAAATGAGCCAGAATACCAAAATTGTCGACAGTCTCACACTCCAACATACAAATTGCCTTTCTCCGATCCATGTGTGACCATTCTTTTTTTTTTTTTTTTTGCGGTACGCGGGCCTCTCACTGTTGTGGCTTCTCCCGTTGCGGAGCACAGGCTCCGGACGCGCAGGCTCAGCGGCCATGGCTCACGGGCCCAGCCGCTCCGCGGCATGTGGGATCTTCCCGGACCGGGGCACGAACCCTCGTCCCCTGCCTCGGCAGGCGGACTCTCAACCACTGCGCCACCAGGGAAGCCCTGACCATTCTTTTTAACCTAGGTATAATAATAGTATAAAGTCTTAAAATTATTGAAAATATAAAAGTAATTGTGCTATTTATGAAAAGTTCTAACAGCATAGAAGAATATAGAATGGACATTAGTTTTCCTTAGCCTTCATGTTCTTCTCCTGCCCGGACAGGACCCCTATCCACATTAAGTATGTAACCTTACAGACCTTTGACTCCATACACACACTCTGTGTAGACTCACACGTGCACACATATGCACGTACTCCAGCTGGATTTAATGGGGTATTATTTCACATATTGGATCTAGGACTTGTATTTGCTACCTAACAATCTATCTTGGAGACCTTCTCATGTCAGTACATTTAGAACTTCCTTATTCTTTTTAATGGTGCCACACAATTTTGCTAGCATGTATGTATCATAATGTATTTAACTATCAATGACCTTTAGATTTCCCATTGTTTCTTTCACAAACCAGGCAGTAATGAACTAGATAAAATTTTGTGTTCTGTTTTTTGTCACTGAACTCTATGTTGTTGCACAGTCATAATTATTTGAAAATTGCACTATACTGTTCTATTAAGTTGATGTATCATCATTTATCTAATCATCTCCCTATTGCTGGTTGCATAGGCAACAAATGTTTATTATATATATATATATATGTATGTATATATATGTGTGTGTGTATATATATATATATATATATATTTACCACCCCTCCCCCAATTTGAATTATTTTCTTATTCTTAGGAGTAGGATTAGTGGGTCGACTCTACTGAGCTTTGGTTTCCTTTGCATTATGCTAAGCAATCTACTAGACAGCCTCAGAGTGAAAGAATATTGCAGAGGTGCGTCCATTACATGGATTGCTATATTGTATTAATAATAAACACAGTAACTCTGCTATGAGGGGCAATGCATCCTCAGGGAATAGTTCCTAAAGCCAATGACAGGTAGAATCCTCTCTCCAAAACCTGTGCTGAATGATTGTAAAGCTGCATTCTCAGTACTAGGTGTGTGTTTTTGGCATTTTCTGTTCATACACGCATGTTTGTGTGGATGGAAACCAAGAAGCAAATAGGTAAAGATGGAGAGATTTGAAGTGCTGGCATTTCTCAGGCAGAATCAATGCAGTGGTGCAGCAACAATCCAAATAATGAAAATTAGCAACTGTTTGTATAAAGAACAGTAGTTTATACAATCATCCACAGAATAACTGGCTATATGCATTCAGGAATAATACTAATATTATGATTAATATTAAAGCTGCAATCAATATTATTAATATTAATGTTACTTGAGCTAAAATTTGAGTGCTTGATACGTGCCAGGCACTGTTCTAAGTGTTTTACTTAGCACACGTTTAATCTACATAGCAATTCTTTGAGGTGAGTCCTTTGATATTCCTATTTTATAGATAAGGAAAGTAAAGCACAGAGAAATAAGATAACTTGATCAGATCTTCCAGTTTGTAGGTGGGAGAGCTGGTATATGACCAGGCTTGGTCTGATTTCTTGACCACAATGTTTTACATCCTCTTGGTAAAGGATCATCTAATACCTACTTACATGTTTGATTTTCAACCAAGTTAACCATCGTTCAAGGGAACAAATACTAGATAATATTAAAGCCAATACTGTAGCTGAGATTCTTCGCAAAGGAAGAGTTACTAGTTGAACTACTTTGTCGACAATTTGTGCGGTACTCCGAGGCTGTCAACTTTGAGGAGAGGTGGTCATAGAAGAAAATGTATGGGTTTTAAACTAATTTTGAATTCCAAGGGAAGCCATAAAATTATTGATGTGGCTTCATGTTCCTCAGAACAGATGAGTTAGATAATGAGAGATTTCTGATAAAAAGACTTAAAAGCTAAAAATACCAATTCTGCATTTCACATACCTCTGTGGGAGGGAGATTTCTGAAAGAACAATATCTTTCTTCACTACTTCATTCCAGATGACGGCTGCATTGTATGGAAATGAGCAGGTAATGGTGGCCCATATGGCAAAAAAACAAACACACAAAAAAGTTGGGGGGAGTAACTGAAGGTGGAAAAAAGAGGATCATGTCTATTAAAAAATAATATTAACACTCAGTGGTTCTATAGTCATAGATGGGTTATTTTCTAGGAGTAATTTGAATCTGGAAAAGGGAAAGGCATTGCTGTACTTTTGAGAGATTCCAAAGATCAAGAAATTAATTTTAAAAAAGTATCAGCTCTATAGCCACTGGGTCAGAGATGTTTATGTTATCATGTGTCATGCAGGCTTGAGAGGTCATACAAAAACATAGGAATTCATCTTACTAGAATCTCTTCTCCATTTGCAGTTTCTAGGTGCTTGAAGAAGATTTATTTCTGACAAATGAGTGATAATATCTAAAGTCATTAGCAATGATAGTCTAACACCCTGAAATACTCCTTGGAAGACAGAAATTTAATTAGATGCTCTCCCTTCTATAGTTAGGGACTGAATTGGGTCGGTGGGCTGCCAGCCCAGATGCACCCGCCTTGCTTCTCTTCCTATAACTTTAACAACACTGTGATTTCAAAGTACCTAAACTACAACTGGGCTCCCCCAGGGACTTTGCTGCAGGAGAAAGTTCATCTACCTTTTTGGTTTTATATGGTTCCACTGTCACCACTACGACTACCGCTGCCAGATGTGTTTACCACAGGCCAGGTCCTCTGCTAAATGCCTTCTGAGATTCAGCTCCTTTAATCTTTTCACGCTCATGAGTGAGGGAGCAGCCAAAGCCAAGGCCCCCAGTGCATGCAGGGAGCGAGTTCTGTTCCATGTGTTGGCGCTCGTAGACTTAAGGGGAACTGGCTCAGGAGGCTGTTAGGAAAAACAACTTTTGCCCTTGGCGGTTTCCTTCTCTTCCAGTGTGCACCTTTTTGGTGTTCCCTAGGATTTTTGTTAAAAATTCTAACTGTTCACTAGACATTCAGACTTATTTTTTTCAAACAATGGAGTTTCGAACATCACCATTCTAGCAAATATATTTCTTGGAAGGGCTTACAGCTCTCTCTGAGCATTCTGGATATTAACGGAAGGGATCTGGAGATTCTCTTCCAGAGGTACTCAAAGACCACAGCTTTTCAACAGAGGCAACAGTTCTTGAGTCAGGAATATTGATCAGGGCTTGTCTCTTCTAAAATGGGATAATCGACTCCAGTATTTTCTTACATGTGTTCTACAAAAACTAGTCCTCTGAGATACTCGACAAAAAAGGGGCTCCATGGGCAAACCCATGTTACAGATAGGGATTTCAGTATGTAAACTTTGTTGTGCGGGGAAATATTGCAATTCCGTATTTTCTGTGAATCAGTTTGATTTTAACTCTTATCTGCCATCCCTCCAGATTGGTGGGAAATTTTAACTTGGACGTACTTGGAGTTTTTTTTTTTTTTCCCATCAAGGAGTTATATCAGGATTCTTTGGTCTTACAGATGCCTAGGCATTGGGGTGATGTCTATCCACACTGCTTTATGCAAAGGTGCCCACTGTCCTAACCTACACAGTCCCTTCAGATGGGGTCCCTCCTGCTCCTGAACTGTGCTTGGGACACAGGGTCTTTGGTGAGGTCGGAAACTCAAATATCTGATGCTGGGAGCTGGGAGGGAGTAGTGAGCATGCGTCCCTGCTCTTGGGATTCCCAAACCTCTCTTCCCTCTAACCCTGTTGGATATGAAAATAGAAATCAAGAAACCTTGCCACGCCTCTCTCCTGAGGCAGGAAAGAGTAGACTCTGCTTTCCCCTCTAACGTGGAAGGGAAAAGACAAAAGACAGGGAGAAAATATGAACTTGCATTTTACAAAATTATAAGTTGGGGAAACATTGAATATCCTGTCCTTTCTTGGGTTTCCACAGTTTATAGTAACATATCAAAGGCTCTGAGAAGTCCTGTAATAGGAAAATGTGTTTACATCTATTTAAACCAAAGGCTCCAAAATTTATACTGACTCTGAACATCCCGCAGAGCTCGTGTTCTGGCGATGCTCTTGAGGAAATCTTTAGTAGCTCTGTGTGGACCCATTATTGTCCATGCCTAGGACACCATAGGAACAAGTTCTGGTGACTTGTCACAGAGGGACAATTCTGATTTCTGTCCTATAGAACTTAACTCTTCTGGGTCCACTCGCCACTGCCTTTCTACTGTTCTAGCACTGTGCCTTCCAACATTCCTGGAATGGTTGTCCTTTCCGTAGTGCTTCCCACGGACTTCTAGGTGACTGGCACTTCCATTAAGCATCAAGAACACAGGCAAATTACTTGGCATCATCAATGCAACGAGCCCAGAGGCGTTAGGCACTTGAAGTCTGTTCCTAGAATACACACCTTGTCTAAGCACATGGATGTTATACCCATACAGAGAGATTGACCAAGTCTGGGATAATAACCAAGATTAGCAGATGAGTACTAAGATAGGCCTAAAAGACCTACAGTAGCCACAGCAGTGCTGGAACACAGGCCTGAGTTTCTAAGTTCAGTAAACAGGATAGTCATGGGACTTTTCATTATATATACAATGAGCTGAGAAGGGAGACAAGCTTGGGCCACAAGATGAAGACAGAAGTCATGCTCTATTGCTGCCCGTGTGTTCCAGTATGTTCTTTTAAGAGGGCATGTGTGTTTTAGTTCCTCTTCTCTCTTTTGTGTTCTCTGCTTCTCTGCTGCTAAGGTACCCAGTGGCCAATTGCCCTATCCTGGGTCCTGTTTCCTGCCATATTCTTTTGCTCCACTTACGATTTCTCACATATGATTCCCACCCCATCAGAGTTTCCACTGCTGTTGTACCCTCAGCTGCATAAGGGAAACCAAGCTGAGTAAACAAAACCATGCAGAGATGGGAGATGACAAGGATTCAGGGCCCCCATTGCACTCTCAGGGTGCTAGTCTGCGTGCCTCTCTAATTGGGAGAATTTCAGGGGAGGAACTTTAGGCAGGAGGCTTTTTTTGGAATCATATCCCTTGATCTTTTCCCTCAGTGTGGGTCTGGCCTTAAGAAGGGAGTGGTAAAGGAAAGCTGAAGCCACAGCCCTTTGCAAACCCACTTGTGGCCCCTTCGGTGCTGGAGGGAAGAGTTAGTCCTGCTTCCTTCCTCTTCTTTTACAAGCTCTGGTCCAAAACCTGAGGTCTGAGCTAATTTTGTTGACTTTTTTTTTTTTTTTTTTCCCTCTGCAAATGGCAGAAAACCCCACTCCGTGAAGGAAACCAAGTACAACTGTAAACCTCAGCAATGTCAGAGTTGGAATCCTTACAGGGGGTGGGGTGGACTTGGCTGTCTGCTTGGGGCTCCTGGGAAGCACAGGACAGTGGGCGACTCTGAGAGGGCAAGAAAAGGCTTGGGTTCCTCTATGTTAGCTGATTAGGGGTTTTCAGTTGGGCCAACTAACTTCTTACTCCACTTAGCTGACCCTAGAAATCTTGGCTTAACTGCAGAGCTGTATCAATTACAATACTTTACGTGAATTATTTACCAATTATCCTTAATTACCAGACTGCATGATAATGATTATGCATATCATTAAACATGTGCCAGATCAACTTGGTTGTAAGGTTTATTTGATTGCAGTACTAATCATTGTGAACATCTGCTTAGTCTTTGTGAGTTGCTTGCGTAGTATGGACATTTCCTCACACCTTGAGAACAATGGCGGTAATACTGTAAGACACTTGCTATTCTGATGGGTTGAGGGAAGAGAGAAAGTAAGCAATGATGATTAGTATCTGCTCCCAAACCCAAGAAATCTAGATGATTAGTTTTTAAAGATAAAGTAAGGCCAATTGTACTTCATTAGAATATAAGTTTCTATCCTCAACAGTGTGAACTTATGTGTTCTTCCTATTTCTACCGTAGCCTCTGACATGGTAGGAATTCAATAAACATTTGTTGAATTGAGTTGAACTGAATTTGAAATGGCACTAGGCTCTATTTCATGGCCCAAATTATCAACTGTCATTATCACAAAGTAATATACTGAGACTATTTTTTCCACTATGCTGAAGCTTCATAAGATCACACACATGGGGTTTTATGGAGGGATTACAAAACATTACCCATAGAATGAAATCCATAACGGTGTGGCTTGAATTCATGACACCTGTGGCCCTTATCACTCTACAGAGTTAAGGTCACATTTCCTGAGAAGGGGAGCTGAGCTTGTCTACTGCTTAAATACACGTGGCAATGAGTTAGACAAGCGGTAATAAAAAAGCTGTGTGTAGATAGTATCAAATAACCCATGTTTGCTAAGTTGTTAGAAAAATTGTTATGAGACCAGCATTTTCACATGGTACAAGTTCAAATAGTACAATTCAAACTGTGCAATAATGAAATTGTACAAGTGTGAAAGGTGAACATTGCCCCCCTCCTCAGACCCCTAGTTCTACTCTCCAAAGGCAGATACTATCAATAGTTTCCATTGATTCTGTCCAGAAATTTTCTATGCATATATTTGTATATAGGTAGATAGTTTTGTTTGAAATTTAGGCAATAAATAATTAGGTAATATTTAAGACAAACAAAAAAGTATGTCATTTATGAAGAATAATGCCACAAACATGTGTTCCCACACTTTGATTTAATAAATAAAAATAAGTATAAAGGCCCTGTATAATTGTACATCTATACCCTTACTACTTTTTTTTTTCCTAGTTTTTTTTTTTTTGGGCTGTGTCACGTGGCTTGTGGGATCTTAGTTCCCCAATCAGGGATCGAACTTGTGCCCCCTGCAGTGCAAGTGCAGAGTCCTAACCACTGGACCTCCAGGGAAGTCCCTTCCCTTACTTCTCTTGTCACTCAAGCATTTTAATGTCTCTTCCTGATTGTATCTCCTTCCAAGAGGTAGCTGCTCTTCTGAATTTATTTCCCATGCCCACTTTTTATACCTTTATGATATATTTATGTATCCTCAGCAAGATATAGTAATGCTTTTAAACAATATGTTTGTGAAATCATATCATATGTGGTTTTCTGTCATATGATTTTTCACTCAGTTTTGTAAAAGTCATTCATATGGATGCATGTAGCTATAGTTTTTTCATTCTCATAGCTGTCTGATATTCCATTATATGAATATATCACAATGTGTACATTAAATCTTTTTCTGATGGATAATTAGATTGTTTTCAGTTTTTGCTACCACAGACAATACTGTCAGGAGCAATCTTGTATGTGTCTCCTCATGCAAGTGTGTGAGTTTCTCTAAGGTATATATCCTGGCATGAAACTGCTCAGTCATGGGAAATGCACATTTTAAACTTTTCTAGATATTGACAAATCGTTCTCCAAAGTGACTGCATGTATCCTTTTAACATTTATTTCTAAATAATGAAAAGAGCTTGTCCCAGGGTGCTATATATGTGCAATAGGCAATCAAGGTTTTGGAACTGTATTGATTTTCTTATCGACATCCATTTCTTTCAGAAGGTGTGTTTACAGCAAGAGGTGGGGCTGGGATTTAAACCTAGGACTTGTACCTCAAACCTCTGCACTTCCTGTTGCTTTTGTTCTATCTTCTCTTTGCCTGAAGGCATCCAGCCTCCTTGCATGTGTGTGTCTTGCTAAGGCAGAAATTTGAGCCTAAATGAAAATGTGAGTGTCCGCATGTAGCTTGAGCTGTGCTTTGTTTCTGGGACCATAGTGGAGAACCTAGTGCTTTGGTTTTCTTTTTCTTTTCTTTTTTTTTTTTTTTTTTTTTTTTTTTTTTGCGGTACGCGGGCTTCTCTCTGTTGTGGCCTCTCCCGTTGCGGAGCACAGGCTCCGGACGCGCAGGCTCAGCGGCCACGGCTCACGGGCCCAGCTGCTCCGCGGCATGTGGGATCCTCCCGGACCGGGGCACGAACCCGCGTCCCCTGCATCGGCAGGCGGACTCTCAACCACTGCGCCACCAGGGAAGCCCTAGTGCTTTGGTTTTCTTTGGTCTTTGCTCCAATGACATGTTCCTTCTTCTTGTCCTCCTTTTCCTCTTCCTTCTTCTAAACCCTAACACCATTTTTTTGGAGAATCAAGTACTACAGGTCCCCTTCCAGATCTTCCCACACCATTCCCATTTTGCTCATCAGACTAACTACCACCAACTTTGGGTGGCTATCCTTCCATTTCCTGTGGGGACATTCCTGGAGACTATATATCATACCCTGTTTCTCACCCAACTTTCACCTACTAGTTTTAGTCTCCGTCGATGATTACTGCCTAAAACGGTTATTACTGTGGTGGTTGCCAGGTTAGTGATGTAAACTCTTACTTAGAACTCAAAATGACCTCAAGAAGTATACTGTATCATCATCGTGAGTATAGACAAAGCAGCAAGGGAAATAATGAGCATGAAGGGTTAGTTGTTATCGTCACTTCTGAATCCTGGCTCAAAATACAAGAAAACCCCAAAGCCAAAACCAAACAATGCAACGTATTAGAATTAGATTAATCCACCACTGCAATGGGCTAATGCTGGAAATACTCAAACTGAGATTACAAGTTGTAGAAGGGGTACTAATGGTTCTTTACCCATCTTTAAGAATATGATTTTATGAGAATTTAAATATGTATGCATCTTATTCTGTACCTTTAAAAAAAAAACGCAGCATAATTCAGAATAAAACTCTGCCCCAACAACTTGTACTTCATCTGAAAAAATTTATTTGCTGAAGTTATTCAAAAAACAACTTATCTTAAGAGGTGTTCGGCAGCAGAAAGTCCTGTAGGCATCTTCTGGACCCAAGATCCAAACTCCAAAAAGCATAAGTTGATATTTTATTCTAAGAGGACCCGCGGGGGTCAACTTCTCTCCAAAAGGGAGGTTAAAATTTCACAGCGCATCAAGAGACGTGTTCCTGCTTCTAATCCTCATGTTTGAAAACATGTGTGTCAAGGGAAAGAATGCTTCATGTCCTTATCAAGTAGGGCATAACAAAATTGGAAATTGGCTCATGATTTATTGTACCTCCGGTGACACACTGAAGTGTGTAGTACAATCAACTTTGGGTCTATACAGTGTCTGCTTGCGCAGCATGACTAAAGAAAGACCCTGTGAGCAGGAGAGGTTGCAGATGAACAAGGCCAGAAATGGAAAACTTTCACTGGTGCAGGCAGCACAAATGCTTGTTGTTAGCATTTGCATTCCGTCTTTGTGGCTAGTAGGAACACAGACTCAGAAGGCCCTGAAGGTCCCTCTCTCTTCCTTCCTCTAGCCACCTGGACCCGTGAAAGTCCATCTGATACAAAGGTCTCTTTGTTTGGAGTCAAGTCAGGGCTGCTACCGGTCGACAAGCAAAGTCAAGCAGAAGTCCAGGCTGCCGTGGCACAAGACCATATTGTTGCAGGCCCGGGCTTGGGAGGCATTTTTTGGCAAGCAGGACATTTTGAACACCCACAGGAGCCCGGGGTTGTGGACATAGCCGTGGATGGGGAAAATATTTGATAGCAGAGCCCTTTCTGGAAACTCCCACGTGGTGAACAAGGATGTGCAGTGTAATTCTGGTTTCATATTAAAATTCCTTGAAGCAGGCCCTAGGACTGTATCAGGTTCTGAGATCTTTCCCTTAATGAAATCGCCAAATGCAACACTTTAGCATTAGGATGCCATTGCAGTAATATAAACCAAAAAGGGGCTAACTTACATTTGTGCCCTCACCATTCATGTAAATTGCTTATTAGCTATTTATGCTCAAGAGCAGCAGTGTAAAACATAAAGGTAGTTTTGCTAACTACATTTTGCCCTCTGAAATCTGCTGTGCATGGAGTTTACATTCAGTGAATTTTTTTCCCCCTGCTCCGTGCAGTATGGCATTTACTCTGCCTAATTAACATATTTATTAACAAATTACTGTCCCCTTTCTGCAATTTGCATTTTATAACACATCACCACAATGAAGTTAATAAGACTGCCCCATGCCCCCCTCCTGTGATTCTTCTGGAATGTTGCATTAGCCTTTTTGTCTCCTCTTCATCTCTTTTTAGGCAGGGCTAATTAAAGAAAAAAGGCATTTACAAACAATGGTAATGCAGGAATGATAGGGATGTAAATGAGTTTCAGTCACCACATCCTTTTTCTGAGACTGGGCAGGAGTGAGCAGGGATATTGATGCGGAGGGACCAAATCTTGCATCTCATCCATGTGGGAACAGTTCCTGAGAAATTAAAAAAGAGCATACTTATGTACACAGCTGTTATCAAAAGCTTCCCGAACTGAGTTTCTCAAACTTAACAATACTGACGCCTGAGTATCAGGCATCAAAATTAAATAAAACTTTCTAGGAGTGGATCCCAGGAGAGTCCAATTGCAATCAGGATTGAGAACTGCTGCAGACCAGGAACTCTCAAACCTTTTGGTGTGGCAACGCCATTTTGGTTTATTTTTTATGATACCACCTAACTGAGTGTATGTGAAGCTTTTAAAATTAATTCTCAAAATTAAAGTTAAATAAAATGAAATTTGTTTTGAGAATTTGGAGTGGAATTTAGTATAAGGCCTTGAAATAATTGGAGCCCATATGTAAAAGTTATCAGTTCTGGGCAGGGACGCATCATTAACATGAGCATAGCCTTACTCTTTCACGAGTGGCTTCACTTTAAATTCCATCCTCAAAGCAACATTCACAGCAGGGCTTTCTGATGCCTTATGGACTTCTGAGGACAGGCTGCTTCCAGAACACCTGTTGGTTTCACCTGCTTGCCACCTTTGAGCTCCCTTATTGCCCTTTTTCTCTGTTCTATGCTTAGATCTTATTTCTTGCCTATATATTCAATGTTTCCTTGCAAATGGCTTGAAATGCCACAAAAGTGTAATGTAAATAGTCAGAGTCATTTAGAGAGATCTGACAGCTAAAAAAGAGGTAGGGAGAAGTCACTACGGATATCATATTAAAGAATGAATCTTGTTGGTGATAGCTGTGCTTTTCCTGATAGCTTCCCTGAGGAGCCTCTCATCCTTCTCTCGTCATAGTTTGATCCTGGACTGAGAAATTGCTGTAGGGAATGGGCACCAAAGTCCCATCTTCTCATTCTATGCCTTTCTGACCTCATCACCCACAATTTCTTCATATTTGACTTAAATCCACATCAGGAAGAGGAGGAGTACCTAAGTCGACTGCTGAAAGATGCACCTGAAACAAAGGCCCACAAAGAAAAGGGAGAATCCTTTCATGGATTTCCAGTGTTTCTTGGTTCTGAAAGCTGTTCCAGGTGAGAAGTTCCATCTTGTGTGAAGAGTACAGATTGACTCCATGATACTCAGGTGCAATTAAAGACATAGTCCTTTTTGTTTAAAATAATCAAATTAGATATGGCTTAAAACATTTCTTTCTTAAGTGCCTATGGCATCTCCACCCTTTGGGAGGTACCCTTACTGTGCACCCTGTTCTTGGGGGAGGGGCAGCCCAAAGCCCTGGCTCTTGGTATATGTGTTCTCGTCTACCTGCCAAGGGTGCTTAAGACAAGATGTATCAGCACAGCACAGACTGGTTCATCGGAGTAAGATTTAGATGCCCAGTCTAGTGATGATTCCATGGAGCTATATTTTTTTCTCATCAAGCTCATAATTGCCCAAGAGTGATACTCAGACTGGGGTCCAGATGTCCAGTTGTCCTGACAAAACCCAATATACACAGGAACATTAATAAGCAACACCCTACATTAATTTAGCACTTAAACTTCTGGGAGGGAAGCTAGTTAATTTAATCAAAAACCTCTTTATTGATGTATGACATGTAAGAAGCCGTACGTATTCAGTGGATCCAACTTCATGAGCTTGCGTATAAGTGTATACCCGTGAAACCATCACCACCATCAAGGTCATAAACATATCCATCTCCTCCCAATGTTTCCTCCTACTCCTTTTATTAATTTTTTGGTAATAAGAACGCTCAACATAAAATCTGTCTCTTGGCAAATGTGAAATATACAATACAGAATTGTTAGCTAGAGGTACTGTGCTGAACAGTAGATCTCCAGAACTTAGTTATCTTGCATAACTGAAACTTGTACCCTTGACCATTACCTCCCTGTTGCCCCTCCCCCAGCCCCTAGCAACCACCATTCTGTCTACCACTTCCATGAGTCTGACTATTTCAGATTCTACATGTAAGTGAGATCATACAGTATTTGTCTTTCTGAGAAGCCAGTTAATGTTAATCCTGTGTATCAAGGAAAAGCAAAAAGACCTTAAAGCAGGTTTCTTAGTGTGGAATTAGTTCATAGATCCCCTAAGGGTGTGTCTGGGCTTTGACAGGTTTGCATAGCTCTTGAAATTGAATGAAAAAAATTAGAGCAAATTTTTTTTTTTTTTTTTTTTTTTTTTTTTTTTCCTGTATGTGGGCCTCTCACTGTTGTGGCCTCTCCCGTTGCGGAGCACAGGCTCCCGACGCGCAGGCTCAGCGGCCATGGCTCACGGGCCCAGCCGCTCCGCGGCATGTGCGATCTTCCCGGACCGGGGCACGAACCCGTATCCCCTGCATTGGCAGGCGGACTCCCAACCACTGCACCACCAGGGAAGCCCCTAGAGCAAATTTTGAATACATTTTTTGGGTAGAAGATTTGAGACATCTACTAGATTTTCATGGTGGTTTTGGCCTTAAATGGGTGAATAACCACTACTGATTTTGGAATTTAGGATTATGAGAAAGGTGTGTTATGTGGACAGGGTGGGATCTTTACATACGCCTTTACAAACAAATATTTTCAGCCACCACAGATGTGCTAAACTATAGAAAATTGACTCCTCAGTTCCAAAACCCTCTCTGACTCTTGTTCCCTTGGATGTCAGGTTACCCAGAATAGGGACCCAACAGAGCCAAATGAATGCAGGGGAAACATGGAACCAGTAGCAAGGGAGACATTTCTTAGACTCAACCTGTCCTCGCTTCGAATAGAACTGGACGGTCGGGGTGAAGCTGAGGGACTGGATGCTATGGTGGAGTCAGAGGGGCAGTAGCCAAGGGCATGACATTCTGTGACATTTGATCTATTTCCCTGTTGGTGCAGGTGAATCCTTAGTCCAGTGGTCCTGGAAAATGCAAGCAGTGCCTACTGATTTCTTCATCCTGTAAAATAATGGACTTGGGTTTCTTTGAGGAAATAGAGCCACAGGGTGCTATATAAATTTCATTACTCTTATTATCATCACTCTGATTTTAATTTGATTTAAAAATTTTATTGGTCCTAACTGCAGCAGTTATGAATGTTGATGTTATTTTCTGCCATTTCTAACTTCTGTAAAGAATACAGATCTTTGCTTCTTAATAATTGAAAATGACTCCTGCTTAATAGATTCATGTGTTCATAGGGAATTTCAGTCTTTGGCTTTGACATTAAGGGTTAGTGCCTATTATCAGTTCCTTTAAAAATTATGTTGTTTTCTAAATCTAGTCACGTCAGATCTGTATGATCTAATAGTCTGATGTTTTTTATTATGGAGGAAAAGTAGTCAATTTGGAATTAAAAAAGCTAAATGAACGTATTTTTATATGCAAAAATAAGAACAGTGCTTAATGATATTTTGCTATTGGCTTTTGCTAAAGATTTTTTTTTTTTCCCATTTGAAGTAATGCCAGTTGGGGACCTCTATAGATAAAGGGTAAGAGTGTGTGTTTGATTTTGTATGAGACGCACTTGTAGGTCCTAAAGAGTTAAAACGTATTTGGATCACTCTTGTTAAATAGGCTGCTATATTAGGCAGACTTGTATAAATACCCAGGAAAGGCCTTGTGAGAGCATAACCTACTGCATTCTGTTTGTGTTATGGTCACTGAATGAGTAAGCTAATTTTAAATATTGAACTCTAATTATAAAAAACCACTTCCCTGAAAGGAGGGGGGCATGTGGGGAAGGAGGAGTGAGGACCTGAGAGGTCAGTCACAGGGCCAGATGAGTGAGTGGGTGGAGGTGATAACTGGCCAGAGGGTGTAGGATCATTTCTTAGGGTGCAAAGATCCTGGGGGAGAAACTAGGAACTGGGTTTGTTCCTGTGGCTGTCATCCCGAAGATGTATGTGGATGGAGTACCTCCACAGAGAGCCCTCAGATTCTGAGGATTAAAAATCTGCAATTTTGGTTAGGGGCAGGGAAACCCATAGAGAAGCACCCTAAGTAAGTAATATGGGGGTGCACTGCCCTAAGTGGTCTGTGTTTCATGAGCAGTTACTGGAGGAGAGGAGATGTGGGCTCAGCAAGTGCTTTCGTACTTTTGCTAAGATTCTTGGGGTGAGATTCCTTTGTGTCTCTGATTGATCCTGTGTGCATTTTCTTATTTTCCCAGCTCTTTGTTTTTTTAGTAAATGCTGCTTGAATCCAACTGTTTACCTCTGTTGCACTAAGGGAAAACAAGAAAAGGATATTAGTTCTGGACTTGGACCCAGAGAAGAATGGGCCCATATGGGTAATCCAGCACTATCTCCTTATTTTAAGGTCAACTGATTAGCAAACTTAATTCTTTGCCATGTAACATAACATAGGCACATGTTCTGGGGATGCAGACATAGACATCTTTGGAAGGGTATTATTCTGCCTTCCAAAGATGGAAATGTTCTACATCAGTGCTGTCTAATACAGTAGCTGCTAGCCACATGTGGCTATTTAAATTTAAAGAAAATTAAAGGTCCAGTTCCTCAGTCACATTAGTCACAATGCAAATGCTCAATAGCCACATGTGGTTATTGGTTAGCACAATGGACAGTGCCACTCTAGAGTGGCGGGAAGTGCCAGAAAATGTAGGCCCTGGTGTTTCCCAACCTCTTTCACTAAAGGACACTTGAGAGTGGATAAACCTGCACCCATGGCAACAGGAGATGGGGAGTAGCCCAATGAGACCCAATTCAAATACCAACATTTAAAAAATATATATTATTCTCATTAGATTGATTGATTGAAGTATAGTTAATTTACAATGTATTAATTTCTGGTATATAGCAAAATGATTCAAATATGTATATATGTTCTTTTTCATATTCCTTTCCATTATAGTTTATTACAAGATAATTGAATATAGTTCCCTGTGCTATATAGTAGGTACTTTTTATTCATCTATTTTATATGTAGTAGTTTGTATCTGCTATTCCCAAACTAGTGTCTGAGTCTGTTTCTGTTTTGTAAATAAGTTCATTTGCATCAGTTTTTAGATTCCACATATAAGTGATATCATATGATATTTGTCTTTCTCTGTCTTCACGTAGAATGATAATCTCTAGGTCCATCCATGTTGCTGCAAATAGCATTATTTCATTCTTTTTTATGGCTGAGTAATATTCCATTGTTCATACATACCACATCTTTTTTATCCATTCATCTGTCAATTGACATTGAGGTTGCTTCCATGTTTTGGCTACTGTAAATAATGCTGCAGTGAACATTGGGGTGCATGTATCTTTTTGAATTACAGTTTTCTCTGGATATATGCCCAGGAGTGGAACTGCTGGATCATATGGTAACTCTAATTATAGTTTTTTGAGGAACCTCTCTACTGTTTTCCACAGTAGCTGTACATTCCCACCAACAGTGTGGGAGGGTTCCTTTTTCTTCACATCCTCTCCAGCTTTTATTACTTGTAGGCTTTTTAATGACAGCCATTCTGATTGGTGTGAGGTGATATACCCCCTTGTAGTTTTTTTTTTTTTTTTTTTTTTGTCGTATGCGGGCCTCTCACTGTTGTGGCCTCTCCCGTTGCGGAGCACAGGCTCCGGATGCGCAGGCTCAGTGGCCATGGCTCACGGGCCCAGCAGCTCCGTGGCATGTGGGATCTTCCCGGACCGGGGCACGAACCCGTGTCCCCTGCATCGGCAGGCGGATTCTCAATCACTGCGCCACCAGGGAAGCCCCTCATTGTAGTTTTGATATACATTTCTCTAATAAGTAGTGAAGTTGAGCATCTTTTCATGTGCTTGTTGACCATCTGTATGTCTTCTTTGGAGAAATGTCTATTTGGGTCTTCTGCCTATTTTTTGATTGGGTCAAACACCAATATTTTAAAGAGAGTCTTATGAATTTTTATTTTGTCAATAATTTATTCAGGTTTATTTTAATTAAAACTATATTTCTAAATCTATAAGTACAACCAGCATTCTGGAAAAGTCACCATGTTTATTCCAGAACTCCCTTGGCCTATTGCCCCACACTCCAGTGCTGATACATATACCAACAGGAGGAGCCCAGCTGTAGAAATTTCTGGGCACAGGAGGAATATGGAAAATTGGAAGAGGGCCCCAGGGAGCAATGGGGGAGACGGTTTTGATGGGAAGTAGACTAGAGATAAGGAGACCAACCATCCATAAGAAGATGTTTATATATTCTTGCCCTCTTTAACTCAGGTAACATTATGTGACTTGCTTTGGCCAGTGAAATATGATCCAGAGTGACACATGTCACTTTGGGGCAGAAACTTTGAAAGCCAGTTCCTGTTTCATGATATTCTCCTTTCCCTCTTTGTGATACTTTCTCCCCCAGTAACAAATAATGTTTCAGATGAAGGCTGCTCCATCAGCCTTGATCCCAGTATGAAGACAGGGTGGAGCAGAGCTGCAGCTGACCCATGATGGGCATACAGTGTAAGAAATTAATTTATATTTTTGTCAGCCACTGAGATTGTGCAGTTATTTGTTACCTCAGCAGATCTTAGCCTATCATGATTGATACAGAGATGGTGCAATATATTTGGACAGAGGCCTTGGCTGTATAAAAGGTTAATTAAGAGATATGTTGACTTAAAAATGGTTACAGCTCACAGGTGATCATAAGCCTTAAGCTTTATTTATGCTGTTTGCTTGTCTTTATACAACAGCCATCCTCTCTTTAGATTTCAAGTTAAGGTTATTTTTACTATTTAATTTATGCTTTATTTTTATTTATTTTTGACCACGCTGCTTGGCTTGTGGGATCTTAGTTCACTGACCAGGGATTGAACCCATGCCCCCTGCAGTGGAAGCATGGAGTCCTAACCACTGGACCCCCAGGGAATTCCCTAATTTATGCTTTAGACAAATCAAATTATATACATAGTGCTAGGATCACTTCATGAGAATACTTTCTGATTGGATTTACGTTGCAAAAAGAGAGCGTTGAAACAATTTACTGAAGACATAAGATTTTTCTGTTAACTAGAATTGTTGGAAATTGAGGAGGTGGGTTTATATATTTCAGATGACTTTCCTCCCTGGTTTATTACATTGAGTAAGTCCTTAGTTTGAGATTGCCCCTTCCAACCTGAAAGCCAAAAATAGATACAATTTTGGTAGCTATTTTTATAAAGGGTTGAGTGCTAAAAGCAAGTTAATGGTTGACTTGGATCTTTTTTCCTTGCCCTAATCAGTAATAACTGATACTATCTGTTTCCTCAGAGCAATAAATAATAGTACTATTACATCTGGTAAATAAAATAGATTATATGCCAGAGTCCAAAATTGGAACGTATATCCCAAGATAGAGATTTTAATAGTTAGAATAGACCCAGTAGCAGCATGGAAAAAAATGCTATGAATCACCCACAGTAGTTATGTCACTTTTTTGGTCCAACTTTGAGCAGTTTATATTATTGTTACTTGACCTTTTTATGTGTATAAATAAAGGCTTGGAAAGAGAGTGGAATTACTGGTGGGGGGAGGAGAGCAGGTATATTAAAATAGGTATCATGGGCTTCCCTGGTGGCGCAGTGGTTGAGAGTCCGCCTGCCGATGCAGGGGACGCGGGTTCGTGCCCTGGTCCGGGAAGATCCCATGTGCCGCGGAGCGGCTGGGCCCGTGAGCCATGGCCGCTGAGCCTGCGCGTCCGGAGCCTGTGCTCTGCAACGGGAGAGGCCACAACAGTGAGAGGCCCGCGTAAAAAAAAAAAAAAAAAAAAAAAAAGGTATCATGAGGCAGAGGGTTTATAATGACTTGACTGAAGTCTACTGTTCTCCTGGATAGGTTTCTGTTTCCTTTTCTTATTTCCTGTAGTACAAAAATACCCTTTGTTGCACTTTATTGGCCCAAAGTATGAATCTTAAAAAACAGAGAAGACACAAGCCATGTACCCTTCATGGACCATGAAATGGTGGTGCTGAGGGAAAGATGAGGGCAAACAGGGCTGATGTGTTCCTTCATCAGAACTCCAAATGATGGGACTGTTTGTTCCTATTGACAACATTCTTCCCTTGTCAAAGAAAAAATGTCAAGGAGGAAGATGTATTAGGTGGTGTCGTTCTTTCTTGACGTTCTTAGGCCATTTATGAAAGGGGACGGAAAACCTTTCATACATATCCAGGGGACTAGGCTATATATATTCAATTTCATAAATCATGGGTTTTTTTTTTTCTTTTTTTTGCGGTACGTGGGCCTCTCACTGTTGTGGCCTCTCCCGTTGCGGAGCACAGGCTCCGGATGAGCAGGCTCAGTGGCCATGGCTCACGGGCCCAGCCGCTCCGCGGCATGTGGAATCTTCCCGGACCGGAGCACGAACCCGTGTCCCCTGCTTCAGCAGGCGGACTCTCAACCACTGCGCCACCAGGGAAGCCCAGACCATGTATTCTTGATGTGTATTATTGTATAGGCACTCAGCACCTAGAGCAGAGTTGACATTTCCCCCTCCCCAACAAGGGAAGAATTTTACAAATGGAAGCTTTTCTATGCAATGAGCCAGGAAACTGCATAGCAGAGTGGAATGTCTTAAATTGCTATAAAGCGAATCATACTTCTTCCTAGGAGCCATAGTAAAATTAAAGATTATCTTTCTGACTGAAGGGTTGATAGTAAATAAATCACAGATATATAAGTATATCGTAGAAGAGAGATACAGGTGTAACTTCAGGTACAATTTAAATGGTAAATTAATGAAGTAATAAAATGGGTATAAATCCACATGGAGCGGCCAATGTAATGTAAAGCACATGTACAACACAGGAAAACTCATGCATCATGAATTTGACCTAAAATTAATGATAGCTATAACAAACATTGATTAAACTTTAAATTACCCACAATTTGACTTGCCTACTT
Source organism: Kogia breviceps (assembly GCF_026419965.1). NCBI lineage: Eukaryota > Metazoa > Chordata > Mammalia > Artiodactyla > Physeteridae > Kogia > Kogia breviceps. The sequence goes on along the minus strand of NC_081313.1, from coordinate 54,885,566 downwards.
AGGACTGATTTACTTGCCTCCTTGGGAATGATCTTCTGGGTGCTTTAAAAGAGGCAATCCGGGCTTCCCTGGTGGCGCAGTGGTTGAGAATCCGCCTGCGGATGCAGGAGACACGGGTTCGTGTCCTGGTCCGGGAGGATCCCACATGCCGCGGAGCGACTAAGCCCGTGAGCCATGGCCGCGGAGCCTGTGCGTCCGGAGCCTGTGCTCCGCAACGGGAGAGGCCACAGCAGTGAGA